>NC_047671.1:44149294-44462866 GCF_011762505.2 Arvicanthis niloticus
CTTTTATATGTTCAAACTGATGCCTATGAATAGATAGCATTAATTATAGACAATATTTGATGCATAGGTACTATGCATTGGATATTGCGCCAGTGTTTTACATGCATCAATGTACTAGGTTCCCATAATGAATCATGAGAGATTATAGTACATCCATTATGTAAATAAAACAAAACAAAAAACATTGGTTCCAGAAACTTAAACTTGCCTTAAATAATAGCTTTAATTTTGTGTTTACTGTCTTGCTTGTTCCTTGACCATTTGCATCTATTGTATTGCTAGTCCCTCAACCTAGAACTGACCTTATACATGCATGTAATTAAAACGGTATAAAAGCATAAAGGAGGAAGGGGGATGAGATGGGGGTTCTAGGGAGAGGAAATGGGGAAGGGAATAACATCTGTATTGTAAATAAATAAAATATCCAATAAAAATAATAGCTTCAACAAATAACAGAAATGGAGTACTAGTATGCCTGAGATCTGTGTCTGTTCACTTGAACCTGTAACTAACTGTGGGAGTTAATTAAACATAAAGATAAACTTTGTTCTGCAGAAGGATGGCAGGAAAGGGGACACAGGAACAAATTGAAGTGTTAGACGACTCTAGTTTTTAATTATCATTTTGCCATTTATTTTATTTGTATGTCGATTTTCAAAATTAGCTGTATTCTCCAAAATCTTACAATGCTCTAAATTTTCAAATTTAGAAAACATGAAAATTTTTAGAATATTTACGCTTTGGTCACCACGGCCACCACCATCACCAGCTATCACAGTTATCAAGCATATCTTCTCATCTACCTGGAATTGTTATACCCTCGCTTAAAGATTTTAGATTAAGTAATGTCTACAGTGTATACAACCCTTGCAAATAATAGCAAATATTTACTGTGTGCTTACTACACCTCAAGGGCTTTTAGTGCATTATCTCAATCAATCTTTACAACTACTGCCCGAGACATATCCTAGTGCCATCTATAATTTATAGCAAGAAACAGAACTCAACACTGCATAGTCTCTTAATTTTCTTGTACCTACAACCCTAACTGACAGCTGACTTCGGAACTCCAAAAGGGCATGCGTGAAAATAGCATGGAATTTCTTGTGAATAATGCTAGCTCCAGAAGTGAGAAGCCTGATAGGTTTGGAACTGTCCACTATCTAGTGCTGCTGAGAACTGTGGTTGTTCATACGGATTTCCGTTTCCTGAGGGGTGTTGTCAATATTGCCAGGTCCTTTTCAGGACAACTTGAAAAAACCGTGGTATCAGAGGATCTGAGAACAAACTGATGTTCTCGTGTGTAAAGAAACATAGCGGGCACCAAGTTTGTTACAAAATCCAGCAGGTTTTGCTTTGTTTTTGTTCGTTTTGTTTTAAATTAGCAGCCTCTGGTGGCACTGAGCAAGAGATGGTATCAAGGATGCACACCTTTGGAGTAATAACAATCTATCACGTAATTTTTTTTTTTTTTTAGTTTATTTCTTCCAATAGAAAGTGCAATATATTTTGTTTAAAAGTCTATAGACACTACAAATAAATGTCCAACTGTTCGGTATATTTCAATCTATAGCTTAAATTCAACTCTAACTGTTCTTTGCTGGTACTTTGTCACCCTTGGCACCTCTCAATGAGACCTAGAGCTTAGATTAGGAGAGACCAAGAGCATCTCAGAGTCAGGGACTTAGTTTTACTCCAACCCCTTCAGCTTGCTTAGCTCCTCTCCCCTCCTTCTTAATTTGCCACTGCAATTGGCTATTGCCATGACAATCAGCAGCTGCCGGACCGCCTGCTTCTACCACAGCAGGGGTAGGGCTGTGGGGGTGGGGAGGGAAGGAAGAGCCTGAGGAGGTGTCTGCTGCAAGTTCCTGGCTGATTCTGAGCTCACACCATCCTCCAAGAGGGAGGAGGCTCAAGTGATGCTGCTGCTGTTGCCGCCTCTACTGCTGGTACTCTAGTGGAGCTGGAAAGGGTGGTTCCTATCGCACCATCGCCAACCAGAGAGGGAGGGGGAAAAATCCCGGCAGCTGCTGCTGATGTTGGGTTCAGAGGCTGCATCCGACCCGGTCACAAGAAAAATGGATTCAGTGTGTGGCTCAGACCTCCTTTCAGCGTCTTCTCCTGGTCTCAGCATGGTGAGTAGGAGGCAGAGGGGCTACCCTCTTGATCTAGCTTATTATTAAATGACTTGTGTATATATCTGTGGCCTAGACTTAAACAATGACTGGCGTCTCTCAGACTAGGAGGGGGTTGGGAGTGTGGAGACAGAAATGAGGATTGAGATAGAGGAAGGCTGTCAGCGGAGAAGTGAGAAGGCATCTGCTTGTGTTTTACAGGGAAAAATGATGTTTTGATTTTTATCACAAACTGGCTCAGAATACTAACTGAACCGCCGGATTCCTTTCCTCTCAAGCTTAGCAACAAAATCAGGGAGGTGGAATGGAACAAGCAAGAAGAGGAGGTAGTTGAAAGCAATCTTTTCCTCTGCAGGTCTCACAAACAGGGCTGGGCCTTCCCTCAAGAGCGCATTTGATGTCTCAACCTTGTTGGCCTAATTGTAAGGTGATTTTACTTATTTGCTCTAGTGCTAACGTGGTCCCAGAATTAGGCGTTCTGCTATACACTTTAACATATTCTTGTTGAAAAACCATTCTCGAGATCCAGAGTTTCTTTTTCAGGATGTATCTTTAATTGTGAACATACACATCTGCATACATACACATCGTATGTGCACAGGCTACTTTGCAGGTGTGTTGCATTTATGTTGCCTATTTCTATGCACAGCATGCTTGATTTACTATCATTTTTATGGGTTATTGATGCCTTTGCATTCTTGGAAGTAATTGCAAGTTTTAGGAACAAAGTGATCAAGAAAAGTGTGTGTGTGTGTGTGTGTGTGTGTGTGTGTGTGTTTCTGTGTGTGGGTGTCTGTGTGTGATGGGATGCATTTGAGCCCAATGTCTTATATATATATTAGACCAATACCTAACCACTGGGCTACATCCTCACTTTGCCCTTGACGATTACTTTTTTGTTATAATCATAACAAATGAGGGATTTATTAAAAGTCTGTGCAGGGAGTTCCCATAAGAATTCAGTTTTAGGATTTAGCTAACCTGCAGTGACAAGAAAGAGCTAGGATTTAGATATTTTAAAATGTATGTAATACATTACAAACTTCAATATTTATGGAGCTCCTTGATAATTCTATTTATAAAAATGGCTACTCTGATGTTTCTGGGATTTCAGAAACAGATATGTTGATCTAATAACCCTCTAATAAAGGCAATAACCACACAACTCTACTGTTTTTTTCTATATCTCCTTAGCATAATTTAACTGGTAATTAATAAACTATGACATGGATTTTGTATGCTAGAGAATACTTGGGTGTCAGCTGTATTGGAAAAGACTTGGTTTATTTCTTTTTTCAGTGCCTGGTGTCAAGCATAGTCCCTTTCATGTAATGTATGATATTCCACTGTTGATCACTATCTTAAGCTCTGGCTTCCTCTAACTTTGAAAGAATTTCATTTAGTACAATTCCCTATAGCATTTAGAATTTCCAGTGTTTTGATTCAGAAGCCCAAACTCTAGAAATAACTTACAAGGAAACCCAAGATTTTAAAGATGGAGTTAGTTATGAAGTTCTGCCTCTGGCTAAAATTCTATAGAAGTAGTGATTTTGTACTTGCTGACTTTTTAGCTAAGTTGTTTGCATTTAACATCTGTGGGTGCAATGCTTCACTCAGAACTGAGGGGGAAATGAGCAACACCATGCAGCAGAGAGTATTGATCCTTTGTGACCTTCAAGAGTTTATCCTGCTTAGGTTTGAAAGAGTTCATTTTCCAAAGTCAGGTTAGAAAACACCTAGTTAATTATGATGTACCTGTATCATGGACTATGCATATAATGTCTCCCTTCTGTGGATGGTGGCATATACTTTTCTGTTTTCTATTTATAGAGTAGAAAGTCAAACCCACATGACTTAGCTAGAGACCTTGAAAGGTAGAAAGGTGGTGTGTATGTCCAGCTGCTAGTCACCTGCTTCTTAAAGTTTCACTACCACACGTACAATTGGAAAACATTAGCTAGCTCTATATAATCAGTCTTCTTGCTTTGGAACATCATTCTTCAACTATATAGACAAATGTAATCTAAGCAGAATAATTCTCAGTTTAGGTGGTGCCATTGCAGACCACATTCTTAATGTGCTTAGATGCCATGTGATCAAAGAAAGGACACTTTGATGTCACTGGTGAGGGCAGAGAGTTCATTGTTGAGAAGATGGGCTTCTTACAAAGATGTTTTTCTTCCCTGAACTCTTTGGAGATTGTTTCAGACTCAACATTGAGTCAACTTCTCTCTTTAGAAGAAAAAAGAGATCTATAGGTAAGAAGATTCTGAATAATCCATGTAAATCCCTTCATTCCAATAAATGTAAGGGTAGATATGGCCCTTTTACTAGCAAATATAGCTGGCATACTCTAAATACTATAAATACTAAAAGAAAACATACTTCTTTTCCTTAAGTTTACTCAAATTAAGAAAAAAATTATTAAGTACTTAATTCTTTTTGACTTTGTGCAGAATGTGTGTTTTCACATTGTTTAATGTTAAATAAATAAACTACTTTTTATTTATTACTTTTACTCTTTGTCACCATATACTGATCAGGTCTACAGAAGAAATTACCTGTGACCTATAAAAATGGAAATTCAGTTGATATATATATACATATATATGCATATATATGCATATATATATATGATATTTAGGAAAACATGTCAAATAATACTTTTAAGCTTAAAATCCAATAGTAGAATTAAAGTGTAGAATTGATCCAAATTTTGTAAAGAAGGACAAATTATACACATACCCGTTAAAAACAATGTAATATAAATCAAAATATTAACAGGTATTAAAGGATGATAGTAATGTAATAAGTTTTACTTTTATGATTTTTAAATATAAAGTAAACACTTTATTACTCAAGTGTGTAAAGTTTGTAAAGAATGTGACCACATAGAGAAACTTTGCAGGAACTATGAAAAATGGAAATTTCATTCTTCCTAGATCATACGTTTCCAGTCTGGGCTCCATAGTCAGCTATGGTCTTCTAGTGGGCCAGGTAGGATCCAAACCCTACATCTGTCATTTACAGGGTGACTCTTACAGTTTCTAGGAAAAAAATCCTGTCTCCAAGATAACTTCAATCCCAGTGATATAATTCATGTGATATTCTGTGTGCCAAAATAATAAATTTTCTTTAAACTGAAAAAAAACTTATTTTCCTTCAGCTTTCAGTCTTCTTTGTGTTATTGTCATGATTTTTGGTTTACTGTAATGAATTTTTGTTGTTGTCAGTAATTATTAGAATCCTGCTTATAAAAACCTCATTGTCATGGGATAAGGCTTGGCTAAAATCCAAATAGAGGGCTTTAAAACAAGCATGTATTCATTCATTATGTGCATCCCTCTATCTCTCTGTTTCTCTGTCTCTGTGTTTATGTGTGAGCACACAGATCTTTTGTTTTATGCATTTGATATGTCTTTAATCTGGAAAGGTAGAAATTGAATATTGGCACAGGGTGAGGAGAAATGTTTTGGAAGGAGGGACAAAAGAATACCAATGCAATGGAAGTACAGCCAAGGTAAACTGAGGGCAGAGAGATCAAAACAGTGCAGAGTGATGATGATGGAGACATGAGGGTCCAGGGAAGACTTAGCTAATGTGAAGTGTTCATGAGAAAGTTACTTGGAAGCCTGTGATCTGGCAATCTGAAGAAAATATGTAAGAAGATTTGATAAAAAAAAAAATAATAATGTGACCTGAAAGAACAGGGGAGAATATTGGCTAGGTGAGGATGGGGAGAGGAGGGTGGGTAAAGGGAGGGGCACAGGATAGCTAACTAAAACCAAGGATACATGATGAAGCCATACAAGGTGCTGACACTTTGTAAGCTAATCTCAGAAGACATTAGTTTTATGAAATGAAAATCTCAGTAATAGGCATTGATCACCTCCCTGTGAGTCACTGGACAGGGAGGCCCCAGAGGCATCCAAAACAGTGCAGAAAATTATCACTCACAGTTGATATATTGTAAGACCCTGTAGCCAAAGATATCACATATCTCTGCTTAAAAACACAGAGAAGTCAACCTTTAACTATGCATGAAAGCCTTCTTTTTGCTTAGATTATAGTACTGGAAGGTACTGTGTAGACACAGGAAGATAAAAGACATCAGTGGTTTTATCCAGAGCTGTAACTCTCTTGCTCTAATACCCACCTGCAGTATAAGATGTGCCCACTGGTGCAATAGCAGCATGACTTTAAGGTGTTAACCAATCACTTTTTAATTGGATTTAAGGTTTTTTTCACAACAGGGAGTTTATTCCTAGTACTATAAATATAAACATTATTAAAAAACCATGGCCAGGCAAGCCATATGCCCTAAGGGAGAACCTATTGATGTTAATTTTCTCCAGATGGTGATATTTTCAAACTGTCTTCTAAATATCTGTGTTTATGTCCATGGATTTGTGCTGTTCCCAGTTTTGATCAGAGAATATCACAGGTAGTGGTTAATACAGATATACTACTGTTAAAAGCACTATGAATAAGTGATTGTGTGTTCCCAGATATAGATAGATGGAACATTTATACCAACCTACCCCAACACAGCTCAGGAAACATGCAAAAGAAAGGGCAGAAAGAATTCAGGAGTCAGAGCAGGGAGAGTACTGTAAGATAAGCAGTGTCTTTTTATTTCACATTCTCCTAGTAAACATGTTCAATTATGAATAAGATAAATAGCTGAACATTTTCAACTAAAATAGAACTTTAAGATATTCTTTCAACCAAATTCAAATATGTTCTCTCTAGATTTCTGCTCCTGATTTGTAATAAATACAAAAATTGAATCTAAAAATGATCCTTGCACCTAACAATGTGATCTGAGTCACATACGTGTGGAGGAATTCAGGAATGAATGGGTAACCTACAAAGATGATTCAGACTCCAACTCAAAGTACAATGCTCAGGAAGCATTTAGGCACAAAAAGAGACCTGGGTGTGTTTATCAGTACACAGGTGCATCTGCGCATTAGTTATGGAGAAGGAAGACATATCAGGGAACCATGGTAAGGAGAGATTACCCAGACCTGTGAATAAAAGGTAAAATGAGTTGGTGAAGATTCTATTTACTGACAAAAATGGGTATCAGGATCGTAAACTACCTTGCCTTACCATTAAAACGAGATGGTGCATCCATGCAGAGTCAAGTCACAAATGCCTATTATTCAGGAAACAATATAGAATGTGACATTAAAATGAAGCAGAATGATACCAAACAGAACACTTGGCAGCATTGAGGGCTTGCCATGTTCTGAATTCCAGCATCCTTGAAGCACTATCATGTGGTTGTGCAGGGCAACAGGCTGTACAATTGAAATGAGATCAACTGTCACATCCTACAAGAAAATTATAAATGACTCTCTACAGCTACTTCCCTCTTAGAGCCCTCCCTTACTTGCATATGAATCTAGTGAGAACACATGAATAGTCAATATTAGAAAACACATCAAATACATTGATTCCAGTCACTGTCAAGGGACTCCTTCATTATTGTTTGTTTTCTTCATTTAACACAGAAAGCAGAACCCCTGAGGATAACAAAAAATAGAAGCCCAGAGGGGCTGAGGTCACTGAATATTTAATAAGATCGTTGATCCCAACTCTTGCTTTTACCGTGCTGGTTTTTCTTCCTTGAGTCATGATTGTCAGATCCCCAACTTCAGTTTTAAATAGTAAGTACCATTTTTTTTTCTATCTTTCACCAAGTATCTTTGAAGCAGAATCCTGTAATACCAATTTAAATTCCTAAAACTCCTTGTTTCTGCTTAACTAAAAAGAAAATGTTAGGTTAGTATATCTACATTACTCTTCTAAGTATAAGTCTATATTTGTAGCTTTGTAACTGTCTCAACTGTCTAGCACAATTTTTGACTGTCCATTGCCTTAATAGATCGTTCTCATTATGATTAAGTAGTACTGGATTATCCTTCAAATTCTGTGTGTGTGTGTGTGTGTGTGTGTGTGTGTGTGTGTGTGTGTGTGTGTGTGTGTTGGGGGAGAGGGAGGGAAAGAGACAGAGAAACACAGAGACAGAGCACAGAGAGATGAGAGATAGTGAAATAAAGAGAGATATATACAGACAGCAGGGGAGAGGGGAAGAGAGAGGGAAAGAAAAAAGAGGGACAAAGGAGAAGGGAAGGACAGAAAAGATGGCAGAGAAAGACAAAGAGACAGAGGGGAAGAAAAATAGATATTGTCATCTAGTTTTGCAAACACAATTATTAATCACATCCAAAAATGCAGATGACATTCTAAGTAATCAATGTAGTACTTCAAAGGATCTGAGCTTATTTCTCTGCTTAACACATGTAAAACATCCTCCTTGCACAAGGTAGATGACACATTGACAGAAACACTGATATTTTACCAAACTTACTTAAGAATTTACAGGAGAGAATGTTTAAGGATTCTTTCCACACTACCTTGGGAAACTTAAATGCAGCCGCAAAAGAAAGCTCTTTCTCTGCCCTGCACACTACCTGTGCTTGCACATTCAATAAATCACTGTCTAACTTTCCATTTTTAGAGGCCACGTGGGAAGCCAGCTTAACCATAAGTGTGATATTATAATCAAAGTATGAGCATCACTCTGCTTGCATGAAGACATCAAAGAATATGTTTATCTCCTTCCTCCTGTCACCTTTCTGGACATGCATTGAGGTCATATTCAGAAGTAGAATGTGTCTTAAAACAAGAGTCCCTTGATTAAACAAGGACCCTGTTCCCATGGTTGTGGCTGCAGTACCACATTCTGTTCAGGATATGACATTTTCAAGATGGAGCAGTGGGATAGTGCAAGGGTACAGCTGGGGTTCTTTGGTCCTGGGAAGCTAACTTAGTGACATGAGCAGGCAGGCTATTCTGGTTTTTGTTTTGTTGTGTTTTGCTTTTTTTTTTTTTTTTAATTGTGAAAAGACAGAAATAAATAATCCCAATTCTTTTTTTAAAAATTTATTCTGAAAGCAAAGTTTTATTTTTTTTTAAATGTGCACAAAGGGTTTCCCAATTCTTTGCTTTCAAACATGTAGGCAGATTTGGCAGTGGATTAATAAAAATCTGAGTCTTCTATAATAGTTTGCCCCATTATTTTCCAGTTATTTTTAGTGAGCATGATTATTTGAGAGGCCCACTTGATTCTCCCATTAGCTTAAAGTCTCCTTGCAGGAACTGAGATGGGATGGAGCAGGAAAAGAGGGTGGAACTGTTAGAGTCTCAGGGAATTTACCAGAGCCTGAAGATGATTCAAATTCACATTAATTTACTCCTTCTATTTGTGAAGTACATCTGTTCCAGCTGTGATTCTGGTACACAGTGAGACAGTGTCACTGGGCATGTGGGCTGTGAATGTTCTAAGGACGATCACAATGTGAATGTTGGTGACCAGTGAAGGTACTCAGAATACCTTAAGTACAGATGAAGATTAGAAAACTAACTCTTGATGAAGATTAGATTAGATTGCTCACTTAAAATTCACTTACTTGCCTGTGCAAATAGAGAACTCACTTGCAGAAAAGAAAAACATACTCAGGTGGTAGAAACACAATTGAATTTTTTTGAGATTATTTTTTATTATGGCCTATGCTTCCTAAATTGTTTGAAGTGTACATGTATTACATTGTTAGTAAGGAAAAGAAGCCAGAAAGATTGTTCTTTCTTTCTTTCTTTCTTTCTTTCTTTCTTTCTTTCTTTCTTTTTATTGAATACTTTATTTACATTTCAGATGTCATCCCCTTTACCCATTTCCCCTCCCTAAAAAGCCCCTATCCCATCCCCCTCCTCCCTTTTGCTTTTATACAATTTTTTTTAATGTTAATCAAATACTTTATAAGTTTGGTAATTCTCAATAACAAGATGCCCACACAATCAGAAGTGTAACCCAATACCCAACCTAGATATATCAACTATCTTTGACTGGTTGAGACTGGTAAACATCTACCTCCATGTCCCACCCCCTCTCTCTTTCTCTTGTCACCTAGCTCCTCCTCTCCTTCTGCTCCTCCTCTTCTTACTCTTACTCTTCCTCTCCTTACTCTTCCCACCTTAGCTCCTCCTACATATCACCCTTCATGTTAAAATAAAACTTTTCTTTCAAAATACAATTAGAGCATAACTATATCAATTTGTATCAGTAAGGTACAACTCTTTAAATCTACACACAAATTACTGTCCAGAAAAGGACACACTTGTGGAATAGTCGACTGATTATATCTGCCAAGACAGAGTAATCAGGCCTTAATAATTCTGCATCACTAGGTTTGTCAGATGATCTTGGGCCAGAAGTCTGAAGATCAGATGCTCCAACATTTTGTAGTATAGGGACTGTTCAGGTATACAGCAGTCTCTATAACTTGGCTAAGTTTTAGAAGCTATGCTTTGTGCCTCTCATAATTTCAATTAACTCAGTCATTCTGGATTTCTGACAGGGTTGAAGACTTACAGTATCATAACCAATCCCGGCTATTTACTTTGAGAGAAAAGATTTGAGAGGATGGATTTCAGCTGACATTCATTCTAAAGCCAAGAAAAAAACATCCATGTTGAGAACTAAGTCTTTTAGTTAGGAGAGATGACAGAGGTTCTGGCTAGTCAACAGAAAGAATGTTAAAACGTAGCTTTAATTGAGTGTAGGGCAGGTGAACCATGACACCAGACAGGAGACCTAGTAAGATTCAATGTTTAAAAACCCTGGAAATTTTCCTAATTGAGATTTACAGGTCTGAGAACCAGCTTCCAGCCAGGGTTTCCCTGACCTGGAACACATAACCATGACACCCCAGTTCAGGACCATGGCAACCAGTCATACAGCATAAAAACGTTGTTCTCCATACTAATGAGGTATCTAGATAGGCCCATAGTATTTAGTCAGTGAGCATCCCTTCCTGGGCATCCCTTCCTGCAAAAGATATTTAATCCCTAGTTCACCTTGAGTACTATGTATGTATTCACATCTGCCATGAATAAAATGGTTTAGACAAGCAAGGACCTTCATCACCTACATCAAGGAAAACTGCAGTGGGGAATCAGGTCACTTTATCATAAAGAGCTGCATCTAAATCTCCTGGAGTATGCCTTGCATACTATTGGGACTCATTCTGAACTAAATCAGATGCCCCCACCACAGCCACCTTGAGCTCAGCTATCCTCTTCCTGCCTGGCGCATAGGGGAAGCCTGGGCTTGTGGGCACCCACTCCCAACTCCTTGGTCCACTGAGGCTTCTGGGTACACAAGACTCTGAGAACCAGTCTTCAACTCCTCGTGGTCCCTAATGGTGTCTAGGTACACAGGAGAGAACCACAGCATCTGTCTCAGACAACAGGAGAACACGCACTGAGAACCCTACCTTGGACTGCATTTTGCCTTCCCTGACAGACATGTCTTTGGCAATCCAGCATCACAGTGGCAAGGCAGACACTTGGCCCAGGAACTGAGCATTCCAGAAAGATCCCCATAGATGCTGGGAGATAAATGTCATCCCTGTCGCCACATTAAGTTGAATGTTACTTTTGTTATTATTTTTTTCCTTCAGACTTTTAAAATTAGGTGTGAATTAAAATAATGATCATTGGTTAATATACAAGTCGAGTGTGGTCCAGATGCAGTGCTGCCCTCTTCAAATTAAAGGTGTGAAACTTCTGAAGGAAAAGCCACAAAGTGAGACCAAAAGGACAACAGAGATTATGTCATTCAGATCAATAGAAAAAGAAGACTTTCTTGATGTTTCTCCCATGAATCATCATGGAGTTTAATATCAGGGTCATTTTTTGAAAAGATAAATAATTGGTTTATATTAATGTATCTTTTAATCTTAATTTCCAAAATGAGTTCTGAAAAGCCATGTAAGCCATTGTCATCTCTTGGTGAGTATTCAGTACAGACTCACACTGCCATGTTCTTACTCTAGCTATTTTTTTGATGCTTCTATTATGAGCATAAATTGCTTTCTTCAAGAAAGACCTATTTGAAAATCTACTTAAAATATATCTGTATGTTCAAAGAAAACAGGCTCTGGATAATCTCACTTCTTCCTTTTGATCACTCTCTGGACCATTTTTGTGTATCTCCTCTGTCATCCTGCCCTCACCCTACTCAGTTTGAAGTCTTATCACCTTTACCAGCTTCTTCTAAGTCACTTATTCCAGATATATAGTATCTCTCCACTCCATAAGGAAGAACCTCCCTTTTCTCTCTTTTAATTTGAGATTCCCATCTACTTTGAAATTAAAATGTGCACCCAGTTTTGGAGACTGAATCCCAGCAGAAAGACGCAGTGGAGCAAGTAATGCAAAAGGGACTGGCTGGCAGTAAACGGAGGGATGCTGAGAAGGAAAAGACCCTTATACAACTGTTAGCTTGCAAGAAAGAAGTCTCCTGCTCCCCCCAGATTAATCTGCATGTTCCTCTCAGTTGTATGTGCTGCCAGGTTTCTGCTGGTCATTAGAACAAATTGGATTTCATTTTCAGCTGGATTTAAGTGGATTTTAGAGAATGCAGTGATACAGTGTGAACAGCTGAAAGAGAATGACTAAGTACAGACAGTGATGATGTGAAGGATGGAGACTGTTACCCAAGCTATCCATCCTGTACCCTTCCTTTCAGAGTTCCTGTTTGCTCTACAGATTCTCCTAGAACTCAGGAGCAAATAAACCAGCTGCTATAGCTAGATGCCTGAAATATGTCCCCTCTTGTTTACAATTAAAAATTAATACTCATAGCTAAGAAGTAATTTCAGCTTAAAGAACACTTCTCTGTCTCTCTGTCTCCGCTCTGTCTGTCTGTCTCTCTGTCTTATATACACTCAAACACACAAATGCATACAAATACACACCATGCCTTTAATTAGCTGTATTCTTGTAGCTGCCTGCAGCTATAGGTTACCAGGTTCCTCTGAGAGGAAGCCTAGAAATGAACGGGAGTGGAGGGCAAGAGAAACATGGGGCCAAGACAAAGTATTCTGATCAAGGCCCAAAGTTTAATAATTTGCTTTCACATATAAAGGGGAAGCCCCCGACCCCATAGTCTCTTCTCTGTTCATCCCAGGGGCTGGGTAAGGAGATGGCAGTCCAGAAGGTGTCAAGGCTAGCTCAGCAGGCAGTCCATTCTTAGCTCAGGTAGCAGGCTCCAAGGCGCCAAGACTGGTAATGCAATGCCTCTCCTAGGTCCTACTGTTGCTTAGTCTATTGTGGTAAATGATTTTGCAGGCATGCTCAGGCCTTGGGGAAGAGCACACATTCTCATTTTCACATGCTACATATTAGCAGTTTAGATCATTGAACTGGCTGTAGATATGAACTTGATTGTAGATTTCAAAAGGCTTATAGTTACTCATTTTTTGGCCTAGGGATTACCCTGTTATATAATTGCACCCGAGAAAAGAGCTGAGTGAAAAGAATTTATGATTACCCTCCTTATGAACTATACTATCAGAAAGCTGTGAAGACATTGAGACTCTTATGTCCAGTGTGACATTTTATTTAGAGATGGAGTCTTTCAAAAAAAAAAAAAAACTTAAACTTCACTGAGGGCATAAAGCACTCATCAAATATGACAAGTATCATTTTAAGGAGTGACTCCAGGGACGAGCACACACAGAAGTCCTGTGGGAACTCAGTGAGAAGGACATCAAAAATCTTGAATAAAGACCCCAGGAGAAACCTGCTGGCACTTTCATTTTACATTTAAATTGGTATATTAGCATTAACAAATGAACACATAATTCAATTGTAGAAAGAAACATCATAGATTAGAATACGATTTCACAATGGCATTATAGGATCCAAGGATCTATATTAGTCAATGTTTTCTATATTGCAAGAGACGTGTGCTCTATTGGTTTACACAATAGAGGTGGGGTAGTCCAGCAAAAAAGTACCTGTATACTGGGGAGAGAGAACTAATTCCATATCCAGAAAGTGAACATGTTTGCCATCCAAGTCCAGTGTCTAAAGTGTGGAGGTGCCATGCTGTTGAGTCCCCACTGAAGAGCTAAGGAGACAGCTGGAAGCAGCAGCAATAGAACAGTTAGTACCTCCGAGTAGAGACCACTACCTGTCTAGATGGTGCTAATATACTGTACTCTTATCTGGACACTTGGAGAAGCTCACCCTCCCTCTAGCTCTAGTCAGTCCACTCTGAAACACCCCCCCCAAATACAGAGTAGTGTGACACTCATTCCATGCATCCTTAATGGAGTCAACTTATACCTGAGTTCCTCTCTCAGAGGCTCTGCAGTGCTCATTGATATAAAAATTATTCACAGTAGGCTTCAGAGGCAAAAGGAAGAAACTCAAAAGCACTATTTGCATAAAACTCTGTGTTCCTGTGCATACAATGCCAACAATTATATTCACCAAACCTTAAATCTTTCTTGATCTGATGTTATTATTGCCACCATTCCTCTCTCTGCATGTGCATGTGTGTGTGTTTACCTATGTAGGCTGTCATGGAGGCCAGAAATTGATGTTTTCACATCTTTCATTAGTGTCAGTTGCCTCTCTGCCTTTGTTTTTCTTTTGTTTCTGAGGCAGGGTTCCTAATTGACCTTGAAATGCCTCATAGCAGCTAAACTGTCTGGCCAGGATCATCTGCATTCACCTCTAGCAGAGGTTACAGGCAGGTACCACAAGTGTCACAAGTGGCCTTCATGTGGGTGCTGGAATCCAGACTCAGGTCTTCATGCTTGCCCAAAAAACCTGGGTCTTCCTTCTTTTCTTTATAACTTTTTCTATAAAGCTTTAGCCCCATCTAATGTACTTGAGTTATTTTGGGAAATATCCATATGATACGTGTATTTTAATCTCATGCTTTAAAATGCATTTGAAATCAAATAACACTTATCCAGATTATGACCTTTTAAAAGTCAGTTGCTACTAGAATTTTAAACATCCTTGATGTAATGCCACTTAAAAAAGCATCTTCATTATCCCTATAGCGTAATCTGTTTTCATTCCCATGGTAGGAAAGTTTCCTTTCACATGGATTGTGGAACCTTTTTACTGTTTCTGGAACTTCTCTTCTTAAAGATTTAACGTTTTTATTATCTTAATTGTGTGTGTGTGTGTGTGTGTGTGTGTGTGTGTGTGTGCGTGCGTGCATGTCTGGGGCACCTATGTGAGTTTGGGTACCTGTAGAAGCCGGAACAGGTGTCAGCTCCCCTGGAGCTTTAGTTATAGGATGTTGTTAAATCTCCTGCCATGGGTGCTTAGTGTGTCCCATAAGCCCTGAGGGTCTCTTAAGCATTGCATCATCTCAGTCTCATGGGAATGTTCAATTTTAGATAAAGATTCCAGATTTAAATATTTGATAGTTATTGAAGTACTGTGACTCTGAGAGAAAGCTGTGTAACTTTTCTTAAGTTGCTCTGTACTTAGCTTATGTACAGAAGCATACTTTTCTTGTTAAGTTTATCATTAAGATGAAGGTAACCAACAGTGGAAAAGGCAAAGGCAAAGATTCTGAAATTGATTGGATTTCTGTTTTAGTTTCCACATGTGTTGTTTGTGTGACCCGACATGTGGCCTAACCTCTACCCTATATTCCTTTGGAATCAAATATTAATAATGATGTTACCCACACAAAGTCATCTTGCACAATCTTAAGTATGTTAATGTTTATAGAATTACTATAAAAGTATTGGCATATAGTAAGTCTACATGAGTGTTTATTAAGTGTTTAAGGAACTAATACAGAGGTTGACTTATAGTATTTACCACCAGGAGTGCCATACTGTTGTCCAGAGTTTCTATATGCAAATAACTATAGATTTGCCAGTTCTTCTCTTGCTGCATTGGTGGAAAAACCTCTGATTTATGAGATTTTCTAAAAATTTATAACTTCGAAAATATTATAAAAAGCAGGCAGTACTGAATATTAAAGGAAGAAATGTTTAGTTATGTTCTTCTGTAACTATTTAGTAACTCATACTTTCTTAAAGTGTGCCTGTGACGTGTATGCTGTTATAGCTGAAGTATATGCACTTTGTAGATATGCTTCATATTTTCACCATGGGAAGATCCCTGAAACTCTTCAAGTTAGCAAAGAGCCTGTGGAGTCTGTTCATTTAATCTTATCTCAAGGGCTTCTTCTCTGAAAATGAATTATCATTTCCCTGAATCACCCACTTTCCCTCTCTCATCTGAATTATTCACATCAACCAGCAAATATACATTTGCAGCCTACTTCTTATTAACACTCCCACTATAAGCAAGAACCTGGGTTCAGCCTTTGGTATTGAAAAAAAAATCCCCTCTAAACTAACAGCATTATACAAACCAACCAACACACACACACACACACACACACACACACACACACACACACACACAAAGAGATAGAGAGTGGAGAGTACTGCAAAACATTAACCAGGTCAGAATTTCTCTCTTAAATCATGTATTAAGTACAAAATTCTTGTCAAAATTTGCAAAGCCCTAATAACTTACTTTATACATTTCTCCATTGTTATTAAAACTTAACCTTCAGTTCTTATTTTCTCAAAGAATTTAGCTAAGATTCAAGTAAAGCAAAGTGATGATAGAGAAGAAAAGAAAGAGGAAGAAATTGATTTCAGAGTGGGCAAACCTGAAACGAAATGAGTAGTTGCCTATTGAGTTCTGTGTTATAGATTTTTAAGGATGTGTTTATAAATATTTATAAGATGCATAGAGTAACCATGAGGGTACCATTACCCTTTTACCCTGTTAAATAGTGAACTGGATCTCCCTTTTAGCATATTTTCCCCATGATCCTATTGAAAGCTAAAAAGGCGAGGGGTGAAGGCCGAAACACAAATGATAATGTAAAACTGGGGTTGTTTGAGGACCCAGAACTTCATTAGCTCTTCTGTGTTATAGCTTGGAGAGAGCCTTGGCAACTGAACTTTCTGCTCTGATGGAACAAGCCCAGATGGATCTGCAAGGAGGCTTAACCATGAAACTGTACTTTAACCACCACAAGGCACAATGCAGCATCCTCCTTTCCTCACATCTAACTCTGCCCACACAGTACTTGTGTACTTCTTTGTCTCTTCTTCAGATTCACTTTCCTCATGCTTACTTGGTGTCTTCTTCTCTCACTTTTCACGGTGCTTCTGTCATTCAAACCACAGCATAAATATCCTCACCTTTAGAACTCCACTCAGCATATCCAGTCTGGAGAAGCCACTGCCACCCTTTCCACTTCACACTGTCTGATGCTTCCCAAACTTTCTACTACAGTGCCCTCATCTCCCTAAACTATAGAACCATGTCCTAAGAGTAAGTACACAGCTGTGTAGTGAATGCATTATCTAGGTTAGAGTCACTGTAAACTACTCCTTGTGTGACTATGTATGCCACAAAACTGCTCTACTTGGGTATACATATCTTGTGCAGTCACCAAAGTTACACACTGATGTGGATGCCAAGAAATATATGCTGACAGGTGCCTAATATAGCTGTCTCCTTAGAGGTCTGCTAGAGCCTGAAATATACAGAGGCAGATGATCACAGCTAACCATTGTGCTGATCATGGGGTTCCCAATGGAGGAATGAAAGAGAAGACTGAAGGAGCTGAAAAGGTTTGAGGCTCCATGAGGAGAGCAACAATATCAACAAACCAGAGCTCCCAGAGTCTAAACCAGCAGCCTGGGAGCACAACAGGAGGGACTCATAGCTACAGCTGTATATATAGGGGAGGATGGCATTGTTGGGCATAGGTGGAAGAGGAAGTCCTTGGTCTAGTGAAGGCTGGATGCCCCAGTGTGGGGGAATTAGCACGTAGGGAGGTGGGAGTGGGAGGGTGGGTACAGGAACATTGTCATAGAAGCAGTAGGAGGGGGGACGAAATACGGGCTTCCTACGTTGGGGAGGGAATTCGGGAAAGGGCATCACATCTGAAATATAAATACAATATCGAATAAAAAAATAAATATTAAAAAAAAACCACAATGCTGTAATGGATGGGTATCTCCTCAATGAAATATTCAACAAATTTCCTTCTTTCTCTCTTCTTTTATCTCTTACTTCCACTCTCCCCAACCACATTGTATCTTCCTTCTTTGTCCCTTATCATTGTTAAATCATATTGAAAAAAAAATACTATAGGAATGCTTAAAAAAAAAAAAAAACTTCCTGTCAAGTATCTTTCTGGGGTAATTTACTAGTGATAGATGTCAGATTAAATAGTTATAAGACCCCCTGTAACCATTAAAATGTATTGCTTCTCTCTTTAGGGATTTTTATCACTGAAAATAAATATAAAGAGACAGAGAGAACTCTCCAAGAACAATAGAGCAGACAATATACTTTTTCAGAAAGTCAGAGAGGACCAGTGTCTCTTGATATGTCCGCCAGTGATAAAGTTGTTTATCATAGCAACTTAGTTTATCAAGGCTGGAGATGTATCTCAGTGATATGTTACTAGCTTTTATAGAGCCTTAAGTTTGATCCTCAACACCCCCAAAAAGCACTAAAAGTATATATGAAATATACATTCCATAGATTATACTTGGGACCTTTGTTCTTTCACATTCTTTTGTGTGCTTGTATAGACTTTTGCTATGTTCTAATAAGGTTGTTATTACCCAAAATTCTAACATTTTGTTTGTGATTGTTCTAGTTTGCTTTCTAGTCCTGTGATAAAACACTGGCCAATCTGGGGAGAAAGAGCTTTATTTGGCTTATATTTCTCAATTACAATCCATCATTAAAGGAAACCAGGTCAGGGATTCAAGGCAGAAGCATGGAGCCAGGAACTGATAGAGACAGTGGAAAAGTACATCTTACTGGCTTGCTCCCAAGGGCTTGATCAGCCTGCCCCCTTACACAACTTAAGACCACCTACCCAGAAGTGGTACTACCCACACCAAGCTGTTCTTTTACATCTCCATGTTTTGAGAAAATACCTGATAATCATGCCAATATGGTGGGGCCAATTTTTCCATTGTGGTTGCCTCTTCTCAGATGACTCTAGCTTGTGTCAAGCTGACAAACAAAACCAACCCGGTGTTATTTGATGTTTTTATAACTAAAACATGTTTGGAATTTGTTATTCATTTGAAGAACTGGTAGTTCAACCTGGAATCTATTCTGACATATGACATAAAAGTTATTTAAGTTATCCAGAATAGTTTTCTTTGCTCCATCTCATATTAAATTTGTACTTTCAAAGAAGTTATTTTTACCTTTCTTTAAATTGGATTCCATTTGCATCTTAGCAACTACTCACTGAGACTTCCATCGCAGATAGAAATTAGTTAAATTGTTTAATCACTACACTGCCATGAACTTTTCTATAATGATTTAGGTAAAGTTGTAAAAGTGGCAACCAGTGGGTGTCATTCTGATAAGACCAGCACTTCTTTGCTCTCAGTATTGGTCTAGTAGCTTTATAGTCAGAGGGGCTATCAGAGACCTTTATTTTTTTTTCTGAAACCTATAAAATCTATTTGTTAGTATACCTATTTTATGGAACTTCTATGATGAATTTTTTTTACCACTATGTGCTCTTCAGACCATGGCTGCTCATCTATGAAGTGACCTATTACAATAATATCTAGATACCTGCTTGTCAGAGAAACTGTAGAAACCAAGAAAGATAATTATTGGAGACATTTAGTAATGCCAGGCCTACAGTAAAAATTAAATACATTAATTTATGTTGGTTGCAATTTTTTAGAAACCTGTTGTGGTAACAGACTTGAATCTGAAGTTCAGAATTAATCAATCCACAAATGCATTAATATACTATAATTACTTTTAATAAAGATATATTAGAAAATTTGAAAAATTTGGAATTTACTTTAATGAGTTTAATGAAATTAAGTATTAGATTGGTGCTTGACGTAAATCATGCATAAATTTTTCAACGTATTTTTAAATGTTAATTATTTTAATAGATAAATCTCTTTCCTTTTAAGTTAACATATACATGATATAGTTTCTGTTTAATTTTTTTTAAATTCCTGGTAATATTTTCAACTGATAAATTAAAATTTGTATTTTTACTTGATATATTTGAAAAACACAAAAACAGAAAAAACTTTAGAATAAAGTAAATCCCAAATTTTTCAAATTTTCTAAGATTGGGTTGTAACATAGAGAAAACTGTAGCTCTCATAAAATGCTCCAATGAATGTGAAATAGTAAAGTTTCTTTGAAGAGTTTGAAAATCTTAAGGTTAAACTGAGTCATGAGATCATAATGAAGTTTTATTGTCATGTGCATATCTATGAAAACTAAAAATGTATGTCCCCTAAAAGAAAAGACTTGACAGGGATGATGGTGCAAGTCTTAATCCTAGCACTTGGAACAGAGAGACAGGCCTATCTGTGTGAGATCAACGCCAGCCTGATATATAGAGGGAGTCCAGGATGGCCAGGGCTACAGAGAGAAACCTATCTCAAATAAAGAAAGGAAGATAGAAGGAAGGAAGGAAGGAAGGAAGGAAGGAAGGAAGGAAGGAAGGAAGGAAGGAAGGAAAAGAAAGAGAAAGAGAGAGAAAGAAAGAAAGAAAGAAAGAAAGAAAGAAAGAAAGAAAGAAAGAAAGAAAGAGAATTAATAGTCAAATAGTTCAAAATGTCAATTACACTGTGAATTGATAATGCTTAGTATAGTCATGCAACTTAATACTATCCAGAAATAAAAGGGAATGGTCTATAAATAAAACAAAACAAAACAAAAAACAACAACAACAAAACAATACACAAGAACCTCAGTAACATCATGATACATGGAAGAAGCTGGACACAAAGCCATACATTGTGCTATTCATGTTTATCAGAGTCAGACTGTAGAAACCATAAGTACTTTACTGGTATGCATGAGGAAGGGAAAAGTTCAGAGTTGAGCAACAACTATTAGTGTGTATGGTTATCTTTTGTAGTTGACAAATGTTTCTAAAACTGTAATGGGGCTTTGAATATACTGAAGTAGTGAAATGGACATTAGGAAGTTGTGTGGTCTATGGACTATAACTCAAAACACAGCACCTTAAAATTAGTTGGAATTTTTTTTATATACATCGTGAATGAGTTGTAGATCTGTTATTAATTGCTTGCTCAGTGTTTACACATTTTATTGCTGAAAGTCCTTCATAATAAGCAAGTGCCTCATCCAGGTGCTATGTCCCCAGTCCTTAGGGTTTCATTATTCTTGCTTTGGGTTATGTTTATTGACTTCTCTGAGACACGGTCTCATTAAGCACCTCAGGCAACCTAAGGTGGTCTCAAATTTATTAATTAGATCAATGTGTTTAGTTGTGGTATGACACTGTCCCATTATACAAAACTTGACTTTTCATAAATTATCTATCTAGAGTCAGAATAGTACATAGAAATTTCCACATATTGACACTTCTTTTTATTTGAAATAACATATTTATTGAAAATAGATTCTCTTCTCATACAATACATCTCAGCAACAGTTTCCCCTCCCTCCACTCTGCCCCTCTCCCTTAGATCCACACCTACTCCATTTTCTGTTCAGAAAGAGGCATACCTTCAAGAAATGACTGCCAGAAATAAAGCAAGATATATTAAGATATATTAAGATGAAGCAAAAGTCTTCCTATCTAGGTTGAACAAGGTAACCCAATAGGAGGGCAAGAGTTTTTTAAGATCAGGAAAAAGAATCAGAGATATAACTGCTCCCACTGTTAGGAGTGTCACAAAAACACCAAACTAACAGCTATAACATATACACAGAAGATGCAGTACAGACTCATGCAGGCTCCATGCTTGCTGCTTCAGTCTCTGTGAGTGCATGTATGCCCTGCTTAGTTTATTCTCTGAGCCATTTTCTTCTGGTGTCTCCCATCCTTTCTGGCTCTTACAGTCTTTCCCTCCCCTCTCCCAGGCATCTCCCAATCTCTGAGGAGAGGGATGGAGATCTCCAATTTTAGACTCTCTCTGTATAATGTCTGGCTGTGAGTTTCTTCACTAGCTTGACCTCTCAAGTTCATAGTTCAGTGAGCTATGCAGATGTCATTGGCAATGTCTGGGACAATGCTTCAGCAATGCTTCCTCTGGCAGCAGATCATAAGTGGTGAAGAAACTCACTGCAGACACTGACAGTTTTTTTTGCAAGTATTCATTTGTCTGTATGCTGCACTGTTATCCTGTCTGATATGTGTGCCCTAGAGTGTATGTGAAAATCAAATAACAGCTAATAAGAAACACCTTTTTCCTTCCATCATATGTAGGATAGAGACAGCAGGGCTTTACCTGCTAAATCATCTCATGGGCCCACCTGCTAATGTTAAATCATACTCCATTCTGAGTACCATGACGATGAAATTTCACATTCTATCACATTCCACCTGAGATGACAATGATCTTTTCATAGACATTTATACTGAATGTTACCACCTTTCCATCACTTAAGAGCGGTCCTTATTATCAGATTGTCAGCCACTCGGTCATAGTGCCTCTCTTCAAGTAACCTTCACTTTACTAAATACAGGTTCAGACGGCAAAAAAAGCTTGCTGTCTCTCCAGCTGAGTTACAGAGAAGCCACCTTTAAGTGTGAATCCTTAATAAGGAAGGAAATCACATAATAACATCATTATATTGCATTAACATTATTATGTATATTGTTATAAATTGTCTACATCATTAATCGTCAAGAGTTATGTGACTCTTATTGTATCTGATTTGTGAGTTAAAGTGTATCACAAATATATGATACACTTTAACTAATTATATTTTTAATCATTTTTATTAAAATAATTGTACCTAGAAAGCCTAAAAAGATGTCAAATCACATATACATATTTTAATTTATTAAAAATGAATAACATTTACTTATTATAATTGATTAGATATAAGTCTTCAAGTATTACCACCATTATAAAAAATTGATGACACTAAAAACAAATTTTGTAATTTAACTTATATACTCTCTAGAAATATTAAATTATTGTCTCAAGCTATTATTAATAAACATAGATCTATAAACATGTACTATTTTGTGGTAATGTTATATATAGATGACTTTTTAAGTCTTAAAGATGATTTTATAACAATTTTTAAAATTATATCCATGATTTTTAAGCTCTTTTATACCGAGATGTTACTAAGCCTTTTACTGATATTCAAAACTGTAATGAGAACTTTGTCAGTCTCTTACATGTTATCAGTTGATAGTTCTTAGGTAATAACCAAACCTTTTTCTCACTCAGAGCACATTCTAAGAGGTTATACATCAATTTGCCAAAGATCATTAAAAGGGAACTAACAATTTACCATAGGTGTTAGGACAGAAAATAAAATACTGACTGGGCTTATCTGCACAAATTTTCACTGATAACTTACTGATAGTTTTAGACCTTCAGTGAACTCTGTGGAGCCAGACAGGTGATGGATGTCCAGCCAGACAATCACCTTTAATAAATACATATATAACATTCTCTATTATAAACTCCCATTTCAACCCATAGTTTAACCTCTGGTATAAAACTGTAATAAACTCTTTAATGTGCAATCACATATCTTAAAATATATAACTACTGAAAACAAAAGGATAAGAGGCAAATAAAATGGAGAGGTAAAACAGAACTTTTTGCCTTTTCCCACTTGGGTTAGCATATAAAATAGAAATTTTTTTCTTTTCTCAAATAAAATGAAAGATTTCTTTGTACTTTTTTCCCTAGACAGCTTTCATAGGAAACTCTCCACACCCAATAATAAACCCTGCAACAACCTTCTTAAGTGGCATCAAACTAGTAGGCTTAAGTTAAAGCCCAGCAGTTCTTGTTGAGATAAAACAAAGGCTGTTTATTTAATCTTTGGCTCCTTTTTAGGATGAGGTGTTAAGTGCCAAAAATTGTAGTTTTGGGCCTCAAAGGGTCACAGAAGGCAGGTCAGTTACAGTGACCTATAATGCAGTTATAGTAACTTAGATAAATAAACATTTATTATACAGCAACCCCAATATAAAGAATAGGATTAAAGGGCCAATTGTTTTTTGTACTGTAATCTGTCCAGTATACAAATTTGTTATGGCATTTTTCTGGGATCCAGGCAATCTAGTATAAGCTCTTAAATGTCTTATAAAATTAAGGGAAAATACATATTTGTTTTAAAAAAATTGAGCTATATTTGTAAAATTTGAAAATTAGCAATATCTAAAAAAGAAACAATTTTAAGCAATTATAAACTATGAGCTATATATGCTATAAATATATAAATTAAAAGGTTATTTTTTGTATTTTAAATGGAGGCTATAGCACATAGTTTAATTATTTGTATTGAAGCAAAGGGAACTTGAGAGTAAACATGGAATCTAGTTATATATATTATCTTTTCATTAGATGAACTGTCTATTAATACAGTAAACACACTTTTTATGGGCTATTTATATAAATTTATAGGAAATACAAAAGCATATACAGAGGAAAACTGTAACAAATTGATCATATAGTAAGTCAAATATCAGTATTTTTGAATAACCAATTATACTATTGTTTGGAATACGGAATATTTCATTAAGTTTTTTTTCAAAATAGCTTTGTAATCTTGACCTATAATTCTGTATTAACACAGCAACAGCTTTAAAACAAAATATTAAAACTTTACTTGGAAATAAAGAAATATAAATCTATATTAATGATCTCTTTTATCAAAGGACTATTATAAAACAGCCAAGAACTATTCAATCTATATAATATATCTATTAATAACAGCATTGTTATCTTTTTGTAAAATTATTTCTCTTTTAACAATTAATTGTAGAGGGAAATCAGGGTTTGTATCTCTCTTGAGAACATTAAACAGAGGCTTAAGTGTTCTTTTTTTTTATCTTAAAGATTTTTTTTATTTATTAGATATTTTATTTACACTTCAGATGCCATCCCCTTTCCCCATTCCCCCCTTAGAAAACCCCTATCCCATGCCCCCTTTTCCTTTTTGCATTTATACATTTTTTTAAAAATGTTAATCATAGGCTTTATAAGTTTGGTATTGCTCAATCAGAGGTGTAACCCACTACCCAACCTAGATATATCAACTATCTTTGACTGGTGGAGATACATGAACATCTGCCTCCCTGTCGGCTTAAGTGTTCTTGTGTGGAGAGTTTAAGACAAGGTCTTAGCCAATTATCATCTCCTAGAAACTTTTGAAAATAATTTAAAATAATTCAATTATCTTTTCTTATTTGAATTTTATATATTATAATTTATTTAAAAAATATAACTGATGTCTCAAATATTGAAAAGACATTATCTTTTAATGTTTTTTTTTTTTTTTTTTTTTTTTTTGGAGCAACAACCACTTCCTAAAATTTTAAAGCTCATCTAATAAGAGCAAAGGCTTGTATTAAAACTCCTTTAGAGGGATCAATTAATAAACCAATTGTGTAACAAAGAAAGTGTTCATCAGGGCCTTGTTTGATCCCAGATAAAACCTTATTGACATCTCTTTTATACATCTGGTTTTGAATGCCTCTAACTCCAAATTACCTGTTTTAATCTAGATGTTTGTTACCAAAATTATAAATTTGCAATCATACCCAATAATATATAACCAGGACATATACAGCATACTTATATTTTTTTAAACCAGTCAAGAATAATATAAATGTACATCTTATAGTTTTTATCTAAACAATTTTTTTTACCTTTTTTAGTTGTAATTTAAAAAAAAAAAAAAAAGTGCCCTTTCACTTGTCAAACCTGAAAACCCACTATCAATTCTTTTATGTCAGGAGCCAAAAAACTGTTGGCCCCCTTCCAAGAGCTGCTTATGGAAACAACTCCTGGCCCCTACTCCCAGCCACAGAGTGGGGTAATTTATCAGCCTCTGTTGTGTAAATTGAAACTGCCTTTTCAGCAAGTTTTAAACTAAATTGAGGTGTGAATAACAAGCAGTTTTAACCATTTTTTGAACATAAAACATAGAACAACAATCATTTAAACAATGAAACAAAAGACAGACAATTGACCCACATGGACAGATTGGTGCACCAAAGATACACAAAAGACAGAGAAAGCAGAACTGAGAATCTCTCTAGTAAGAACCAGAGAGAACAGGGTGTCCACTGATTCTCTCTTGTTCCCAGGAGGGCTCTGTAATAAGCTTTGCTTTTTTGTTCTGCTAACATGCCAGAGAGCAGAAAACTGCTTCAGCCCTTTCTTGCTCTCATTTTCAAGGTTTAACTTTGTATTTCCTCCTTAGGAGGTATAGCATTTTGTTATCAATAGTCCCCTCTTTGGAAAATAACACTAATGAAAGCAAAGAAATTTTAAAGATATATATTTATTGTAACCCTAGTTTCTCGTGTTTTGATAGACTCCTTGAGCTCTGTCACAAAATGTTCACCCCATGCATTTACCTCAAGGACTGGCCACTCAGATTCCTTAAGGGGACTGTCTCACAGGCTGGTGAACCTTGACATACTTCCAAATATGAAGTGCTCTCCAGCACTTCAGGAGTAGTCTCTTGGGTGCTCCTAGGAATGCAAAGTCACTCACTCAAAGCACCTCTGGGAGTCCCTCTAAAAAGAGCTACTTAATGAGAAGTTGCCCTCAGGAACCCCAGGCAGTCACCTTCAATGCTCCCCCAAAAATTGGGTAGGCCTACCTGTCTCTGCAGAGCTGCATTCCCTCCTCCTAGACCTCCAGAGTCCCTGTTCAGGTGCCAGAATGCCCCAGTCCCATGGAGCTTTGAACTGGGATCAAAAAACCTGGAAGAGACAACCAGGGGGCAAGGGATGCAAGAAACCAGCAGCCTGTCTAGAGTCTGATCAAGTTGTCAAATTTTAATTTTTCCACACGGGAGTTACATACACATAGAAGCAGGATATGGGTAGGGGGATGATTTAGGGTCTTCTTTGTTTCTGGGGAGCGCAGGTGATCAGGGGAAAGTAGAGGTGTTCTCCAGAACAGGATATTGGCTGGATAGAGTTCACTAACAAAACAAGGGTGAAACAGGTCACTATGTACCTGTCCATAAGATCTATTGGTCATTTGTTCTGATCTGGGCTAGTACTTCCCACCAAGGCTACCTGTTCATTATGATTATCTGTTCATATCTAGGCTGGTACTTTCCCACTAGGGCTAACTGTCTACAAGATATATAGCTATCTGTCCTAAGGTTAGTACTTTCCCACAGAGACCAAGACTTTGTGTCAGTAGGCACATAGGCTGACTTAGGCCTATGGCTAAATTAGACCATTAATGTATAAACAAGGTTCTTCTCAACAAATAAATAATTGATAAATATTTCTAAGTCATGAGAATTGATCGAATGACAATGCCTCAGACAGGAAGGCCTTACAATTACAGAACAACGTCACTCCTTAGCAGCTGACGACTGTAGCACCGCCTGAACTATAAACATCCCTACCAGGGTATGTTTCTAAACCTCAGCTGACATGTAGCTGAAATGAGAGAGGGTCTTTATGACTTCTTTTATTATGACTTAAAGATTTAACCTAGGGTTTATAAACCTTCTTGGTTGTGGCCTTATGTTCAGGCTTACCCTGGGCAGGTAAGAAGCAAAACAAGAGAAGGAATGTCTGGCTATCACCCTATACAGGCACAACCTACAAAAGTCTAAGTCCTAGAACTCCTCCTGGCCCCACCTCTTACAAGTGACCCTCTTAGAGGCTCCTGAAAGAGTCTTACTGATGACCAAGACGTTAATACATGTGTCCTTAAGAGACTTTCCGTATCCAAACTGCAATGATTCCTTTATGGTCAAGAAAGCATAAGGGAACATATGTATTCAAGGTAAGATTATCCCAGGGAAGACTCCTGGGAAAACACACCCCAGTTCTCCTACTAAAGAGCCTCTAGTGCAGTAATTCTCAACGTTCTAATTCTGTGATACTTTAATACAGTTTATCATGTTGTAGTGACCCCTGTCACCATACAATTTTTGTTGCTAACCCATAACTGTGACCTTGCTACTTTCTTGAACTTTAAGGATATGTGTTTTCTGATGGTCTGAGGAGATCCCTGTGAAAGGGCAGGGTGTCAAGTGACCCACCGGTTGAGAACCATCAGCATCATCTATGATTTGAGATCTTCATATATGGTTCATTTTTATATACTGTTTCTTTATTATGCACTTGACTCCTTCTGGTCTTCTATGTAATTCTATGATATAAATTTTTATGTATGAAAACATTTCTGAGGGCATAACCAAACATAGATACTAGATTTAACAAATAAAATAAGTGTAGGCTTCCATATTAAAGTGTTGGCTAAAAAAATAAAGTCAATGTTAGCTCAAATTATAAGTAATTTTTAATATAGTTTTATTCTGTGGAATGTCTGAGATATACTTCTAATTGTTCCTTTGAACTTCAAGTGTAATTAACTATAGTATGTTTGATCCTGAAGCTTTATCTCCTGTTCACCTTCTGCCAAGAATTAAGGAGTCACTATGGACCCTGCACATCCTATACTCCAAATTGCTTTCAAGCAAACATGAATATGGAAGACCAACATTTCCTTCAGAGGCCAATAAGAAATGAAGAGGTTAATGCAATGAACAGAGCAGATGCAGATGAATTAGGAATTATGCTGGGACTGGCTTGATCCAGAGCAGCTTAGTGGGTGCCAGTGAAATTAACATCATAGTTACTAGCAGATTCTTTGGAGTCACACAACTTTGGGACCAATATCTTATTTTGTCTCACTCAGGATTTGTAATCTTAGACAAACTACCTAATCTTTCTAAAGATAGGTATTTCATTATGTAAAATGAATATAATATAATAAAATAATAATAATAATAATAATAATAATAATAATAATAATAATAATAATAATAATGGTGGCTTCAGACAACTTTGTTTATGTGTTTTCTCTGATTTATCATGTGGCCAGAATATTCTGTTAGGAATAGTAGTTTTAATCCTAATGTTTCTTGCACAGCTAAGTGTCACTTTTCTAAGTGAGTGTGATGGGAAAGGGTGGGAGTGGAGGGAGGGGAGAGTAGATTTAGCCCATAATTTATTTTCTTTTAGTGTGTACAAGGCATTGTTCTACCTGCTCACATATATTTTACAGTTGGTTCTATAGACAATCCCAAGAAATATAATTAATTTCTGGACACTGGAAACATATTTTCACATATATTTTTCAGACATGGGCACAGAGAATTTGGGGAATATTTCATCACTTATAGGATCTAAAGCATACTTTTTGCATTTATAAGCATCCTAAACAAGTTGCAGACATGATCTAGAAAAAGAAAACAAAAAACAAAAATAACCCCAAAACTCTGTTTCCTTTTACCAGATTGTGTAAAACCCTTCTTCATTTTCTTCTTATCTAAATCAAGCTCATTTGATTGTGCCTGTGACAAGGCACAGATGAAGCCAGGGATGCATGAAAGGGTACTTACAGCTTCTCAAACATTTCATCATTGTTATTTAATGTACTATGGAGACATAGGACAGAAAATATCATGTCCTGCTTTTACAAATAAAGCAGCTGAAGCTCAGAGTGATACCAGTCACTGTCACACAGATACTGGTTGACAGAACTACTTGAGGCATACAGGTTTAGGTTCTCCTCTCAAAAATATTCATTACTTTATCAATACATACTAATTGGTTCTATTCTACATGCAGACATAGAAGAATTTATCCTCATAGCAGTGCCATTTTCTTGCTATCCAACCAATGACAGCAGTTCATTCAAAGTTTTACCAGATGTGTCTCATTGATTTTCCAAGAAGACAGAGGAATTCTGCACAATTACACTGTCTACAGCTTTTGCTTCACTATAGTGGATTTAAAAAAAAAAAAAAAAAAAAAAAAAAAAGCCCTTCTGAGATGTTCTTACATATTGTTTTTTCCTCAGCAATCTCAGCCACATGCCAGAATCTATGACACAGTTCATAGAGGTCACTGGAATATTTTCTGCAAGTGATACACAATATAAGCACAGTTTTCTATCATAAGCAGTGTAGAAAATGCCATGAAGCCAGCTTAATGAAGGCTTCCTGATGGTAGAGACTATCTGCAGAGCAAAATTTAGGAAGGTTGAGTGTAGGGTCTTTGAGAATAGTAAATCAAGACCTTGTAAGTATGTATTTATTTATTTTGACAGTATTTAGGTAGATATAAGATATGTGATAATAGATAGATGATAGATAGATAGATAGATAGATAGATAGATAGATAGATAGATAGATAGATAGAAACACAGGATGTACAAAGAAAAAACAATTAAAGTCATTAACACTTGGTCAATGAAATTAAAGTTTCTAAGGGCAGTTAAAGAAGAAAGAAGATTCACCTGGAGTAAGGTACAATGGATATTATAATAATTACATAGAATAATTACTCCAAGAGAGAGGAGATGGGGATGTTACTCCAGCAACAAGAAAGAGTAGAAAAACAGAGACAAAGAAACATAATCTGAGAGAGCATGCTCACCTGTGATGAGAAGTCAGCTCCAAGCATGGAGGGAGAATCAAGTGCACAAATGGGTGCATACAACACATTGTTAATATGATCTTTTACTTGATGCTTAATAATTTACATAATATTTGTTGATTGACACTTGCATTGAAATTTTACATCAAAGATGTACTTTGAGGTACAGTTTCTAATGTGTACTGTTGTAGAAAAGTACACATTAGAATTTTTTTCCCTATCTGAAAAACTTTTATTTTATACAGTGTATATTCTTGGTGACTGTGGAAAAAAAAAAAAAAAAAAAAAACTTTGGCGATCACAGAAGTTTATTTCTGGGTCTTCTACCATTGGTTGCTATATCTATTTTTGTAGCTGTAGGAGGCTTAGTTTATCAGCTGCAACATACAATTTCAAGTCAGATATTGTGATACTTGAAATATTCATTCAGCTTAAGAGAAGCTATTTGTAATTAATAGATGGTGGAAAATACAAAATCAGTTTTCTTCAGTAGAGTGTCAGTAGGTATATCAAACACACAGAGGGACAAGCCTCCTTGCCCAGGAGCAGTCAGCCAACAAAAACTGGACATTATGTTTATTTTGTTTGCTGGCTATTTTCTATTTATTCAAGAAAGAGAAAGAATATGACATTGGATGTGTAGGGTTGTGGGAGAGGATCTGAAGTGGGGGGGGGAAATAATATGTTTAAAATATATCATATGGAATTCTTAAAGAATAAACAAAACTATTATTAAAAATAAACAATAAGTTAAAATGTTTTATTTATGCATGGTATTTTCTGTTCCCCAACAAATTTTTGCAGTTTTTCTAGTTATGTGAGGAGACCATTGGCATATTGAAGAAAAATGCATTTTTTCTATAGAGTCTATTTAACAAAAGTCTTCAACTTTAAATTGGCTTAGTAATTTTCATACCTCATAGAATTGTGATTTTATAGGAACACAATATGTGTGAACTTTCTGTCAGGGTTATATGTCCAAGGAAACTACTCATGAAGATTTTATTTACCGTTTTTCTATTACCATTGGCACAGAAATCACAACAAACACTAGTGACCTATACAATATTGAACATCTATGTTTTCTGTATCTTAAGACTAGCCCTGATATTAGCTACATTAGCTAATTTCCATACCTGTATTGTTGTATCTGTAGATAACAGGATCTCTCCATCCTCATCAGAGAAGCCTCTACTTATAGTAGATGGCAGTTAACACAGAGACACCCTCCAACTTGTCAACATAGAGAGAACAAGACAGTAGAATGTCCTCCCCCAAATTGGACATTCATATCACATGATTGTTCACCAAGGTTTAGGGATTATCATGGAAGAAGAGTTAGAGTGTAAAAGCCAGAAGTAGTTGATAACATCAGAAAACATTGTTTTTCAGACACAGCAGGAGGTGTGAACTCACAAGACTTCTGACAGCATGCACAAGAGCTTCACAAGCCCTGTAAAGTAAAATCTCATCGTAGAAGGGTGGAGCCTGACATTAAACCCAACACTGGCTGAGTAACTCATAGCATTTTATGGGTACTGAGAAAAGTCTGTTTTCTTTAACACCTCACCCTAATAAGCTAACTAAATATCAGGACATGCCAAGTCCCCAAACTAGCTTGGAATCAGAAACTTTTGAGATTATCATTAAATGAGATAATGTTGTAAAGACTGAAAGATGTAACTAATGACATAACTTGGTACCAGGTGGATACCAAGGAGCTCAAGGGCTCCTACATGAGAAACAGATTTTCCTCTTTTTTTGTGGCTAAGAATCACATCTGACATTCTTTTCTGTTTATTTTTTGTTTACAGATGACAACCCAATGAGAAACCAGACAACAAGCCCGATGACTAGTAAAAATCCAGAGCCAGGGTTCCCAAATTCTTAAGCATCCTGGTTTCGGAGATCATTGAGAATGCAGTGGATTTCATCCTTCGCTCCATGTCCAGGGGATAATAAGCAATGAGACAAACCTTTTTTTGCTAGCTTTATTGTAGATAATGATCACACTCCTAAAAATCAGTAAAATGGAACAGACATATTCATTACATTTTGTTGGGGAAAAAAATCTCACTACCTTAATTTACATTTTACATGTGAATATATTGTGCTCAATTTTTCTGGTTTGAGAGTGCTTCATTGATATTTTTATCATAATGATTTAAAATCTCTGGACCATAAAACTTGTTGTCCAAGTTTTGGTCCTGATGATGAATGTTATGAGTGCTGTGTTTGGTGTTGAGTTTGAGCAGCTCATGGAGCCTAAAGTAAATGATAATCTCTCATTAGACATGAGGTAAAGAACTCTCAGGATCAATGTGTTGGCCACCATGAAGGATGATCCAGCCCAGAGTCTGTCTCATGTTCTCAGCCTGCTTTCTTATACTCCTTGGATGTCACATAGCTTGGATCTCACATGACCTTTCCTTATTCTCCTTACTTCTTTTACTCTGTGCCTCTGAAAGCTGCTGTTCTTTAATTTGTATTTACATAGACACCTAAGCAGAGCTTGAGAAAACTCTGACTTATGATCTACCATCTTCAAGATACAGTGGAGAACTGTTCAAATTGCTTTCCTGCATTTCAAAGCATATGTACAAAAAAACTAGGCTAAGGGTGCAGTTTTAAACAAGCTTTCTGCATAATTCTGATAGGAAAGTCACACCTAACCAGGTGCTAAACTACATAGCTGGGCCTTAAATTTCTATGAAGCCTTAACATTATATTTATATTTTATTTAAATATGAATTCTCATGTTTTCCTTGGGTATCCATGGATTCTTACACTCACCACACAATAAATGAAGATCCATTATAAAGGAGTAGTTGAGGCTTGTCTAGTAATCTTTGATATGCTTAAATCAATGCATTTGGATGTATGGTGTTCTGCATATGATTTTCATCCACACATTGTTAAAACTCAAAACAATTTTATTTTATTATTAAATTTCCTTTTGTAGAAGTTTTATTTGCATCTGTTGCCTCCTCATGATTATTAACAGAAGCAAGAAGGAAAGTAATAAGAAAACTAACTAATAAGTAAAACATTCAATTTATGTGAAATAAAAAATAGCTAATAATGTCACATAGAAAACATACCAAAGCAAGGAGGCCGAATAATTATTCCTTTGTTCTCTTTCACTAGGGAAGTCCCCTTATGCAAAATGTAAAATATGCTATTGTAAGTTAGCTATCTGTTCCATTTGGGACCTGTAAGTTCTGAGCTCAGAAATGTTACCTTGCTCTCTATACTTATCATATTCAGAGATGATTCCTGCTTTGTGCCACTAGAGCTCTGGATGAGGTCAGGCCTTAGTGTTGCTTAAATGCTACTTTATACCCAAATTGTTCTATGTATTGCTCATGGCCATGGCTTGGACCTGTAGCTTATCTTTAAGCTCCTTCTTCAAAAACCATTCTATCATTCTCTTGTTACTATTTTCTCCTTTCCTACTCTCTGTCCTCTGTCACTTTGCTTTGAGATGGTGTAAAATAGCTTACAGCATTGTAAAATTGGTTTTAATCATGAAGCTTAATTATAAAAGAAACCAGATAAGTCTATCTAGTCCAATATAATATTATAGCATCTTTTCCACGGTATTAGATAATTAGTATGTATCTTAGAGATTATACCTGAAGTCCATGTATTACAAATTGAATATGGAAACCTGGAGAGTCTTTGTTTAAAGGCAAAACATTTTTGTGCATGAGAATAAATCTTAATGAGGGTAGAGTCAGGATTTAAAACTTTGCAGAGTCCATTTACAAATGAAGACCACTGGTGCTGTTGAGGTGCATCATGAGAGGAATCTTCCAAAAAATGCATTGCTAGGGTCTAAGTATGTGAAAAGTTGGCATGAAAATTGTTAAGAACCAGATATCAAACATAAATTGCTTCTCAATAGATCTTCATTCTTCTAGGTTAGATGACAACAACATGAACTCATGCAGTGACAATTACAAATGACTAGCAAGATAAATTCATTAAGAATATTAAAGTCTACTTCCAGAGTAGGCGGTGGGACCAATACCCATAGCAAAATGTTTGTGGTCAATGTGAACCATATCATGGGTCTTGAAAGATAGAATGAATTTTGACTCAAAGGGAATGGAAGAACTGATGGGGAATTCTCAATGTGAAAAAACATGCTTTATTTATCCCAATGTGAAAAACATGCTTTATTTATCCCAATGTGAAAAACATGCTTTATTTATCCCAATATATCAGATGCCTAAATAGGGTGTAGGTACATAAAGTGTACTACATACACATATCCTCTGAAGAACCTGAATAAACGTGGTTTCTCTCTCTATTTGCTTTTAAGGTTTATTGGAGCAGTTGAAAATGACTTTCCCCATTGTTCTATAACCACATACATTCAAATGCAAACAGCTGAACATGCACACACACACACGTGTGTGTGTGTGTGTGTGTGTGTGTTTATTATATTTGTATGTGTAAAGATCTGCTCATGTTATCATCAAAAAAATCTCCACAAATTTGCTAATTTGTTATCATTCCTGGAATTCTTTCATAAAGTTTCACTGCCTGCAGAGCCGAGCACATGCCTAAGCCTGATGGCAAAGGTCCATTCTTGATGTCCTTGTACTTTCTGTCATTATCTACCATCCCTCCCACTAGACACCTAGGCCTGAACCACAGATGATATTTGTATGAATCCTCAAAGTCTTTCTGTGAGCTTTTTCCTTTGCCAACAGTGGTTAGTCTGAAATTCATAATTTTTTCTATCCATCAAACCTAATCAAGGCCAGTTATATTTCTGATCCTCAGTTGTCTCTTAAGATCCAGAGGAAGTCTTGTCCTAGATCTTTTGGCCTTCTTTGTACCATTTGTCTCCTCTTCTCTGAAAATATCAAAGGCCTTGCTTGACTATGGCTTCACTTGGAGGCACTAAGGAAAGTTTTGCTTCTGTGTTGATTGTTGGGGTCCACACTAGCCCCACGTTGGAGCGGCCAAAAACATCACAGCCCAGGCAAAATGTTGAGGCCCGGGCCGACCCACGTTTGGACGGCCACTGTATCCCGGCCCAAGCTGCCGCTCCGGTCCGCGGGTCCGGGTTCAGCAAGAGCGAGGGTGAGGGCAGACTCGAAGAATGGAGACCAGACAGGGTGTGATTTAATCCCGTTTATTCTTCAGTCTCTCTTCCTCGTCTAAGTCCCAAGTCTTGAGTTCCTAGTTCCTAGTTCCTAGTGCCTCCAAGTTCCAAGTTACTTCTTCCAAGTTCCAAGTGCCTAATGTCTAATTCCTACTCCAAGTTGTACTCCAAGTTGTACTCTCTGAAGTGTCTCCTAAAAGTGTCTCCCTAATGTCTGATGTGTCTGGTTCTGTCTAGAGCCAAGTGTCTTCTACCTAATGTCTAGTAATCTGTTGCTTTCTCTGTCTGCCTCTAGCCTTTTATATGTCTCACTTCTAAGCCAAGCCTCTTGGTCACACCTTTAATCATGCCCTTAGGTCTTGTCTCTAAATCTGATCTCTATACTTCTAAGTAATACTCTTAAATCACACACCTTTAATCTCACACACCTTTAATCTCACGCACCTTTAATCTCAAGGTATCTAAACCAAGATTATCAGAGTGTGCTCAGCTGTTGTAGGCTATTGTAATCCAAGTCACATGTCAGGGTATATAGCTCAAGATGGCTGCAAAGCTGATAGCCACTTTCTGCTAAAAGTCGGCCCCCAACAGTTGATCCTCCTCTTTGTAGATTAGACAGTAGTTATATCACATTCCGTTTTGTTTCCATGGCCTCCCTGAGCAACAGGACAAGTGACTCTTCAGATCTACAGGACATGTCCAGAGATGTCCCCTGGGAACTAGTTGACCTTGGAGGGCAAGTAGCAAAGTATTGTTGCTTTATATTTTTCGATCCACATTATTATAGGCCTCCACATTAAGTGGTTGAACACGCAGATGTTCAGTTACACAAGCTTGGTACTTTTCAAAGGACCTGTGCTTGGTTCCCAGCTCCCTTGTAAGAGCTTTCAAAACTGACTGACTTCAGCTCCAAGGCAACCAAGACTCTACTCTCCCTGATCACATGCTTGCATACACAGAGAGACTTACACATGTGTATAAGTAAGTAATAAACTATGCTTTAAAAAATATACGCAATTAAAGACAATTGATAAATGATCAATAGATATCCTATGTTTCTCTTAACAATGTGTTTAACACCATCTCATACCATTTATTACTGTTTTTGCATACTCCTTTAATGAATATTTGACCCATGCCCAGTCATGCATTCACCAGTACTGTCATCATTGAGAAGCTCATCATCTGGGCTATCACTGAGCTCAATGTACCTTGAGAACATGTAGGTAAATGATGGGTACTTATGGGAGGGCCTGGGAAATGCCTTGGGAAAGGGCAACAAGGAGCCCCTGGAGGAGGGGTGATGAGCATGATGAAGTCTTTACAAAGAAAGTGAATGGTACTAAGTCAACACACAATATAAAAAGATGAAGAAAGGGTGCTACAGAGATCAGAAAAACAATAGTGAACAATAGTAACTGAACACCTAAGATCCCGTCACCCTCAGCCCCGTCTCTCCAACACTGATGTGACTTGCAACAGGCTTAGGGTTTCCAAAAACTTTAACTGTTATTGCCTTCCAATTACTTGAGCCAGCCGGATTCAGTGTGTTCTCTTTCTTTCTTTCTTTTCCTCCTCCTCCTCCTCCTCCTTCTTCTTCTTCTTTTTTGGTTTTAAATTATTTGACACAGTTGTCTATATACTTTCATTTCTCAGAAAAGCCTGATAAACCTCATTAGATAAGTAAGATCTTCAGAAGAAATAGTAGATGAGAATGTCCTTTATTAATTTCAATTTCTATGCACATTACTTTGATTATGAAAACATCTATTTTGGACACACAAATCTTGTTCTTAGATTTACTATGTCCTACCTAAAAGCAAGTAAATTAAATAGAATGTTCTGGTGCAACTGATGGTCTGAATCAAATTTGGGCACACTATTGCATCTCCTTGGGTCAGCTTGCTCTCCTCCAATCATAAGATGGATGTGACTGCTGTGTTTCTCCCTTCTGCCAAATATCCAGGTAATAGTGAAAGTGATGTCAGTGATGTCTCTTAATCATCCTTAAGATTGTTCTTCATGCCTTCCATCCTCATTTTTGTTGCTGTGTCTTTGCTTCAGTATCTTGATTTTTTAATTTTTATCTTTAATATATTTCCAACTTTATTTACAGGATATAGATGGGAAACCACTTTTTTTTTTTTTGATTATTTCTTTTCCTCAAATCTGTACAATGGTTGATTTTATTGCAAATTCCCCCAGGTTTCAAAGTGCAGAAGCATTTTGAAAAGGTAGAAAGTCTTCAGTTTATTTGATAAGTCAGAATGTCAGTTGTTCTCTCTATTTGTGTTTTGAAGGGCACACCCTTTTAGTAGCCACGCAAAATAAGGACAGCCAGATCCTGAACATCCTGTTGTTTCACAAGTTATGCAGAGCCAAAGACCTCAATGCAGCTCCCAGCAAGTCACTGGGAATTGAGCCCCAGTTTCAGCCAAATACAATTCATTTGAACTTCTCTTTTGCATTCCTTTGCATTCCTCTTTCTTAAAGAAAAAGTCAGAAAATAAGTATCCTCTTTGAGTTTTACAAGTGCACACTTGGCTTCACAGAGATTTTTGCTGTTTCTAGGAATTTTCCAAGCTGTGTTTCATTTTCTAATGAGGGGAAATAAGAATACATATTACATATACATATATGCAAAAGCTAGTCCAAGGCTTCTTCATGTATTCAATATGTACATGTTAAACAGACTCTAAAAAATAACACATTTAAAATAAAAATGGCAGTAAATAAAATGACAGTAAAATAAAAACATAGTAGAAAGAGGACTTAATTCATAGTCCAAAAGTAAGTTCTTGATTTCTAAAGCTCCATGAAGCCTTAGAAATATTTACAGATTTTTTTTTTAAAGTTTTCCATTCAAAATTTTTCAAGCCGCATATCCTGTGTTGCTGAATTAAAAGTTAGACTTTCTCTTTTTATTTATTCCATGGCCATTATTGCTATTCTAACATAAAGCGTGCTTGAATTGCTGAGTGCAGCCCTTTCACACTGGCACCTTAGGGAAAAGAGCTGAGTCCTCAGCAGCCATAGTTTTTGACAGACACAGTCCCCAAGAGTGACATAATGTGTTCAAAAGGACAAGACGGAAGTCTTGGCACAAGATGAGCATGACAATACTGGGGTCTAGAATACCAACCTGTTTTCCTGATTCTGTTTCCTCTATTCAGTTCCCCAGAGTTGCTCCTCAGTCCTGCCTTTTTCAAGCACTACTATTTCCAATCTCACCCTGAGTACCACCAATAACCCTTGCTTGTCTCTCTTGCTTTTTAAATTAATCTGTGATAGATTTGCATACAGCACAAAGAGCTTTTAATGATATTGGTGGATGGAATATTGAACCTAGAAGGAAAAGAAAGTGAAATGACAATGAATGTTGCATTTTATAGTGAATTAAGATAGTCTACCCTTTGTATTTTGATGAATGATATCAATTTCAATTATCATATACTTTTTAACCAAGTTACCTAAATATCTATTAAACTCAGCATCTGACTTGAGTATTAGAATGTTTTTCTCTAACAACTGTGATCCTAAAATCTCTTTTCAATTTTTTGTTTTTGTTTTTGTTTTTTGGGTTTTTTTTTTTTCTTTTGGAGAGGGTCAGCAGTATTTGTTTATAGTGCTATGGCATACATGGAACCTAGAGAATCTCATATGTAGGCAAATGATTTTCCACAGAATTGCAACTTTTATTTTCTTTGTGTGTGTGTGTGTGTGTGTGTGTGTGTGTGTGTGTGTGCATGTGTGTGTGTGTGTGTGTGTGTGTGTGTGTGTGTGTGCGCATGTGTGTGTATATGGTGGGGTGGGCATAGGAACCTATGTGACACTAGGAGCCACTGATCATGTGAAAACCAGAGGAGAACATCCATAAGCCTTCTCTATTTTTATCTGTCTGTCTTAATTCTTTAAGATGAGGTGTCTCCTAGAACATGGAACTTGAGTGTGTTGCCTGGTTATCAGTCCATGTAAGCCTCTTGCCTCCACCCTCCATAATGCTGAGTTTACAGGTCTGGGCAAGAACATAGTACTTATAATATATAGTATATATCTTGTTACTTGGTTACTGGGTTCTAAACAAGTTGCACACCAAACACTCTTAACAACTAAGGTATATCCTTAGCCTCTTTTAGACTTTAATACATGAATCTATACCTAAGAAGTAATATTACTACAACAAATAAATGTAATACCCATGTAAATAACACACTACTGTCATCCATTCTGAACTGAGTCTTTCAGGATGTCATAGGATCAAGTACAATGTCAACACTGGATTTGGAGAGGGGCTACATAGTTGCTGTTCAAGAACTCAAACAGTTCTCAGTTCTTCATAGAATATTTTCTCTTCTCAACCTCTGCTGTTGTCTTTCCCCAACTTTCAATAAGACCCATATATTTAGGCAGCAAATACATTTTTTTGAAAAACAAAACTTTCTTTCATATAAATAGTATGTTTTTCATTTTATGAGATATGGTCTCACTGAAACTTTATACTCTCTGTGAGATTGAAGAGAGATAGTGAGGCTCCTCGTGTTCAACAGGGATCAAGTACAGGTTAACAAGAGACAAAAAGACAAACTGGGTGACCACCAAACAAACAGGCACATGTAACTGCAAACACAGCATCAGCAACATCCTGTAGACATGGTTCACAGCACTGTTACTCTGACCTCACAAATTCCTGCCCTAACTGCATAGCTTGTGGCGTCAGCATTATGCCCTTCATGGAAGTGCTAGGTGGAAGGAAAGCTTCAATTTAAATGAATTCAAATTGTATGAATTCCTTCCACCATTTCCCATCATTTTTTTTCTGGGAAAAAGTTATGTTTCAGTTAACCTCACAGTGGATAATCCTGCCAGAGCTGACCACTTTCCACCACTTCTCCTATATCTCATTTCTTTGCTCCTTTTCTCCAAGTACATTGAAGAAACTTTCAAGCATTTATTTCTAGAATGTTTTTTCCCACACTTGAAAGTCATTTGCTGTTGTCACCCTTCTTTAACATATTGCCATATAGTAGTGTCAGGTCGCTTTCCTTCATTTCATTAACTCCTCTCTCCAAGACTAGCTTCTCAGAAAGCTCACCATAGGGTCTAGTGTTTACCATCACATTTGCTGGATAGTATTTTCTATGCCATTTGGGATGTCTCACTTCAGTCCATCAAGTTCATCTCTTACCATGATCTTTAAACTTGATTTATTTCATTTATTAATTAGAATGTTGTATTTACATATTTAATGAATACACATGTATATACACATACATGCATGCCTGTAACAATTAATGAAAAAAGAAGCCATGAATCTACAAGAAAGCAAGGATGTTCATATGAGATGGTTTTGATGCAGGAAAAGTAAGGGAGAAATGATGTAAATGCAATATAATCTTTAAAAATTAAAGAAATAATTTCTTAATAATAATTTCTTAAAAAACTGAGAATAGCTCTACCTCAAGATCCAGCCATACTACTTCTGGGCATATATCCAAAATATGCCACAGAATACCACAGGCACACTTGCTCAGCTATATTCATAGTATCTCTATTCATAATAGCCAGAAACTAGAAACATCCTAGTTGCCTCTCAAATGAAGAATGGATACAGAAAATGTGTTACATCTACACAAGGAAATACTATTCAGCTATGAAAAACAAAGCAATTATGAATTTTGCAGGCAAATGGATGAAGCTTGATAATATCATCCTGAGTGAGGTAGCCCAGTCCCAAAAGAACATGTATACATGGTATGTATTCAGTTTAAAGTGGATATTAGTCATAAAATACAGGGTGTACATGATATACTTCACACACCCAAGGAGGTTGGCCAGGAAGAAGGGCACAAGGAAGGATGTTTGGGCTTCACTTGGAAGGGGGAATGGAATGGTAGTGAAAGGCAGATGGAGGGATGGAACTGGTTGGGAGAGGTACTTAGGAGTGGTGTGGGGGGGTTCCAGGTCAGGTGTGGATAGATGGATAGATGGCTAGGAGAATGAATGAAAACATGCAACACACAAGGGTGCAGGGAGTTAGGGAACATCTCTAGGAAGAGACAGAGGAACCCCAGAATCAATGGGGGTCTACGTGTGACTCACAGCATTGGGGATATGGAGCCTGGAGAGACTGCCTATGGCCAGGCAGGAATCCCAGACCAACCCATGTATGTTCTTTGGTTGATGGTTCAATCTCTGAGAGCACCAGGGGTCTAAGTTCTAACCAGTATTTGGCTGTGTGTGTATGTGGCTCTGTCTGAGTCAGTTGATTGGTGGGGCCTCTCAGAGGACAGCCATGCTAGAAGCATAATTGAGTACCATTAATAGTGTCAGGGATTGGTGCTTGAACATGAGATGGATCCCAAGTTAAGACAGTTATTGTTGGCCATTCTCTCAGTCTCTCCTCCATCCATGTTCCTCCCTTTCTTATAGACAAGATAAATGTGAGGGATCAAAAGTCTTGTGGGCTGGCTGGTGTCCCTATTGATTCGCTGGGATTCTTGTAGGGCCAATAGTGTTGCAGATGCTAGGTTTGGCAGAAGAAATAAATAATGTGTAAGTGCTTTGCCTGAGGATTATGTATTAACAGCATTTTGAAGCTATGGAATGGCCTTGATGTAACTACAGATTTAATAGAAATTTCAATCTTGGGGTTGCAATATTATTAGCATGGTCTTTCTCTTGTTAAATGTTACTTACTTTTTTCATTTTTTTCTGAGAGGAAATAGTTTATTTCATCTTATATATTACAGTAAATTATAAATGGTAGTTAGGACAGGAAATTAAACATGAACTTGGAAGCAGAAACTGAAGAAGAGGTCATAAAGGAACAGAATTATTATCTTATGCAGACTGATTATTTATTCCAGATGTTCAGGGATGGTACAATAGTAAATTATCAGCCAAGAAAATAAGAATTTTTAATGGGAGAATAAGATGAGAAATCTGGAAACATGAGTACATAAAGAATGGTAGGTAATGAACAAAACTGTCTTACAGAGAGAAAGGAATGAGTATGTCCTATGATGTATGCCAGACTATTTGTCCAATAGTAGTCTCTAGAGAGTGTGACACAAGAGGAAATTTGTCTAGTTATATTCTTGAATGAACACATGCTGAGGCACATATATTTTCATTGCTTTATTCATACATTTCTAGACTCCCTGAATGCTATGACATTCAATCTATAAATGATAGAAAGATCCAGCCAGCCAGCGTGAGCACATCCTTCTCTTTTCACTCCTACCTTAAATCTCTTTATGCAGATTTTATACCAGGTGTGAAAGGGCCTCCAGGAAAATAGAAACACGAAGATAAATATGATAAACCTTATTACCTATAATTAGTATGTTGCAAAAATATTCACTTTCAGTCTCCTATTTGACAGCATTGTGCTGATGTTAAAAGAAAGACTCGGTGAGTCTTATCAAGGATCCCAAGGCTGTGCAATTAGATAAAGTCACAGCTTGAACTGTTCAAAAACTCTTTCTGTAAATGCAGTTGTTTTGCTCTTTGGAGTACCTGGGATATGCACATATCATGGGTATAACCAATGAAGAAGAAATAATACACTTATAAGTGATGGGAAGTCATTCAGTTAGCAAAGGCTTCTCCCATGGAAATAAAAACAAATTATGATTACCAGAAACTTCTTTACAGCCTTTGAAGCCTGTGGCCTCAGCTCATACACACACTTCTTCAGCCCTTCCACCAGATGTTCTACAGAAATGCCCAGGGTTTTCAGAAGCATCTTCAGAGGATCAAATAAGAGAATAAGGTTGTCCAAAGGTAATGGTAACACTTTGTCAATAGAAAGAGGGACCCTGTTGATCAGAAAGGCAGTGGATACAGAGCAAAAGAAAGCAAAGAGTGAACCATGGTACAACCATCCCTGTCAAAGATTACATCCCCTCTCTTTGTGCCCATCAACATCTCCAATATACATCCACTCCTTTGGATTTACCATGCATATTGATAGCTTTGGGACATGACATGCGGTGAGCCAGTCCATCACCCTAGAACTTTCTCCAGACAGCTACAACCTTTTTTTCCTCTTGTGGTCTGTTTCCTTATTAAATAATACCCCTTTGAGAAGCCTGTAGTAGCTAGTATATTAAAACAGAATCTTCTGTTTCTCTGCTCTCATGTTTTCCTTATTGCTGTCTATAATATTATGTATGCGTTATTTTTACCAGCTTCATCCTTTCTCTGGAATAGAAGCTCCATAAGAGTAAGGAGTTTATGTTTGCTGCTATGCCTGATGTTCAGAACTGATTTTGTCATGCAGTAAGTGAAAGTACTGGAAACTCATTCAGTAGATACTAATGGAGGATTGAATAAGAGAGTATTTTGTATATATGCTGTCCACAGTCATAGCCTTTAGTCAAAGGAGACATGCCATAAAGCTTCTCCAGTCAAGGCCAAGTATGGATGAACTAGATTAGAGGACATGAAATCAATTCAGTTTAGAGTTACCCCATAGCTGTCACCAGTTAGAATAGGAACAGTTCTGGGTTAAGAAGAGTGAAGACAATTAGATATAAATCAATGTGGTGTAAAATGAATGTGAATGCATAAAGAATGTCTAATCATATGTCCAGAGAGTGGGGCCAGAGTGCAGAATTTCAGTGGGTGTGGCCAATTACTAGATAATCAGGCAATGCAGAAAAAAATCAGTCAAGTAAGATATTTGAAAGCCTTCAATGCCATACCCATAATTACAGAACTTTTTCCTTAGGAAATAGGGAGTTATCAAGGTTTTTCATGGGGAAATTGTACTTTATATCTTTGATTTAAGGAATAGTGGTCAACTAGGGATAGAAAAGGTCAGGAAGAATGAGAAACAGGAATAAATCAGAAGAAGATGTATAGAGGCTGAAACAGGTACATATAAAAGGCAGGTGTAAAAAGAAGGGAAGCTGCACATGGTTGGTTTTGGATGTATGAATTTATGCATATGTCACAATGAAGGCTATCAATTTGTATTGTTGACAAGTTAATAATTACAAATTACAATAATTTTCTGAAATTATCCAACTAGAAAGGAGGAAAATTACTTTGTATAGAAGAGAAGCAGAATAGAAAAATATGCATAATGTAGTTTAGGAAAACCTGCACAGATATTTAAATATACATGTGCATGTGAGCATTCACCTAAAAAACTGTATCTTAGTAGCTAAGATTTTTCTGAGGTTCATTATTTCTTTGAAAAACTGTCTGTTTCCTGATTCCTGATTCAAACTATGAAACGAGTCTGTACCTTGCCATATCCATCATCTGTAACCTAACTTTTCTTCAAAATTTCTCTTCATAGACTGCTAGTTATTTTGATCTGTGATCCTTTCTGCTGCCTTCTTTATTTGGAAAATGTCCCTTGCACACTACGGGACAAAGAAATATTCAAATATGGCCAAATTTCTCAACAAAGAAAATCTAGTAAAAGCAACCACCTTTGGTCAGGATTCTAAGTGCAGGTAACATTTAAAATCTCATGATTAATCTTCATGATGTTCACATTAAACACTTCCACAAGTTTCTAGAGTTTCTATATCTTTCTAGAGAACAGTCTCCAAACATTTTACCCTTCGTGAGCAATGGCTACTATCAAGAATTTTTCTCAAGGACCCAAACATCTCATCCTGATAGTTACAGCAACTCTCTCTCTCTCAAAGGACTTCTAAAGACCCATGTTCTGTACCTTATTTGAAAATTAAGCATGTCACTCCCCAGTACAGTCACTGAACCCTGCATGTATACCTCACTGGAGAGTGCAGTACAGCAATTTCTGTAGAAAGCTCATCATCTGCCCCACTATAAGCTCATTTACAATAGTCTTTATAGCTGATAAATGTACCTACCTCAGGAGAATCAATCTAGCAACCTAACTAATTTACTGTGCATTAGGAATAGTACTTATATTGAGTTACAGCTTGATTGATGGAGGAGCGCCACTATCTTCCAACAGTTATAATTTTCTGTGACTCTGAGACTCTTTTTACCACACTCTATTGCCAGTATGCCAGTTTTAGTTGTGTTATTACAATTGAAACAGAAAAAGAGACAGCAATCAATATTCCAGATAGTGACTTACCAGAATAACCACAAATACTGATGCTCATCACCAGAAAGATTGGTACCAGCTTCATAGCTGATGACTGTGATGATTTCTTGGACTTTGGGATGCAGTCAGAAAACCCAACAAAATCACACTGTCAATAGTTCTGCTTTCTGTCACTGGATGGCTGCCTTTCCTCATGGGTATTAATATATGCAATAAAGACCTGAATTTCTACCATTGCCTGTTGACTTACATCAGTAAAGAAGAGCATGAAGAGTGTGTTCTTAACTAAACACTCTGGAATGTTTTCTACTTTTCATCACATTCTTGTGAGAAACAAAGCCACTCATAGTAGTCTCAAGTAGTTTTTTCCCAAGCCCTTGCATAGAAATGATGACAGATGGTAAAGGATCATCTCCTGGAAGAACACTAAAGCAAAAGTGAAGGCTTTCTGTTGAGATTTAGAGGAATGTTTACTATAGTTTGTTTTCTGTTTATTTAAAGTTTAGAGAATTGTATTACTTGTTGAACTTCTAAGATTTAGCTGTCTGGCACAGCCATGTTTCTCTTAAAATTACCCACTGATCAGTGTTCACATATTGACTAAAGACACCAGATCTCTGTTACTTTTCCTAATGTCCTTTAGTAATCCAGGGAATATTGAGCATGTGTCTATCTGTTATACTTTATGTCTATGTCTGTGTCATCTATAGCATCATCTCTGTGAATCTTCATTCTGAGAAACAATCTATTTCCAACGCTGCCCTCCTGAGACCCATGGCTCAGCCATGGGACACCACAATGACCATATTTTTAAACATTTACTGGCGTTCACTGGGCATCGGCTGAAGATTGAATACAAGGAAGGGTACAAGAAAACCTTCAATAGGAGAAATAGGGAACAGTGTTCATTTGGTTCCTGGAATAAACTCAGAACCCACTGATCATATTTTACAATTTCCAAAACCAAAAAAAAAAAAAAAAAAAAAAAAAAAAAAAAAAAAAAAAAAAAAAAAGCTAAGCTAAGAAGACAAAGTGGGCTGTCAGTCCCTTAATATTTCAGTTCAATCTTGCCTCCATCTGAAGGTATGGTATAGCTTTAAAGATTTGACAAATTATGCAAAGGAAAATTATATGTATGCCAAATTAAAATTAATGCATAGTTCATCTGTTACTAATTTGTATACACTCTTGACTATTGCACTGTCATTAATTTCAGCTACTTGATCAACTAGCTGAAAGGAATACAGCTCACTTCTGTGCAAAGACAATGCTGCTTTCACTGCTGTATGCAGGTTCTGTTTCTCAGACATTTTAACATACATATTAGTACATGAGGTGGCTACGTTAAATGCTCAAAGTCACCTCCCATATGCCTTGTGTCATTTCCTTTGGCACAGTAAACCTCTGCTGTTTTTATTAGGGTTGCCATGGGCTTGTTTAATTTAAAAAATCTTTCTCTTTCTCCCCCCCCCCTTTTGCTTTCTTCCTCTCTCCCTCCTTTCCTTATGTCTCTGTGTGTCTTTGTGTGTCTTTGTATAAAACAAGTAAAGACAGCTCAGTAGCTCCAGAGCCCACTGACATACTGACACTGTTTAAATTGTCAAACTTTAACTCATTTAATCTATCTGGCTTAGTATTTCCCTTGGAAATAGCAGCAAGACTCCTCGCTACATTTTACATAAGCCCTTACCACTCCTGTGAGTTCAAAATGTATAAAAAAACTTTCATGTAAGACCTGAAAGTATGAATTTTTTAAAGAAAAGGAAAACTTGTTAGACCTAGGTGAGTGAGGACTTTCTTGAGAGCTCTTTGAAGGTATGCTACTAGTATACCCTCAGACAAAGACTGGCCCTCCTCTATTCTGGGAAGATGCTCTTCAATGGAACATTCAGCCTCAGAAAGGATGCACCTGGAGAGGTCAAAGAGAAAGTAGACACCTGCTTATGCAGCTAGGTCAGTCAAATCAACTCTGGTGATCCCTGGGGTGAGAAACTTTGCAGCCAGATAGCTGTCATATTCAGGTAAAAACTTTCTTAAAATGATTCTAGTCCTTCAGAAACTATGGTAACTGAGCTTTTTCTGTGAAATTCAAAACATAATACAGGAAGCATACATAGACCAACTTAGGTAGTTCATGGAATGAGAGAAAAGTATGGCTAATGATTCTGACAGAAAAGTAATATCCAGAATAAAAGAAGAACTAAAACAAACAAAAAACAAAACCCAAATACAGAAAGCTAACCTACTTATTCAATAAGGGAGTTAGTGAAATAAATAATTTGCAGAATATAGAATATAAAAGGTCAAGAATTGTAATTTTAAAGGTTTATCTTTAGCTATTTAGAAAAAGTGAACTGAAACCACAGTGAGATAGGCAGGGAGGGAAAGTGATGGATGAGAAAGAGAATATAGTGAAAATGTGTTACATACATGGAAAAAAAAATGTCTTTATGAAACTCTATACTACATGCAAAGAAACTATGAGAATGAATAAATTATAAGAATTAAAACAAGCAACCAAGATTTAAGGCCTTTCTATTCTGGTCTGAATTTTGCTATGTTTAAGTAATTAAGATGTATTTCCACTAAGCAGCAGTTAAACATACTGTGATGGTTAGTCTTCATTGTCAGCTTGACTGCATCAGGAATCAACTGAGAAACAAGCTTCGGCCCTGTTCAGCACTTAGAGGATTGTCTTGTGTTAACTAAAGTGGGAAGACTTTCCTCTTCCAGAATATAAGATAGCACCCTCTCCGGGGGCACACAACATATATTTTCTTTTTATATCTTTTAATTTATATCTTTTTAAAATATTTTATATATATTTACCATTTGTCATTTTGTCTGAGATGCGGCTCAGAAATTTTTATAAATTATTGATATCTTGCTGATGAGTTTATTCACTGTTAAAGCTACCACCATGGCCATACTTTGCAGACACAAAAATTCAGTTTCTTTAACCTTCCAAAGTGGAATAGTGACCAGTGGCTCTTCAGGAACCCTCCAGGCCTTCAGCACCACCCCCACACACTGAGCAGTTAGTTATAGGTTCTCAGCAAAGCCAGTGTGAAGGCAGCCATGGTGCTTTAATCCTGTTTAGGGGAATAATCCCATGCTAACCCGGGTCAATGGCTTTTCATGCTTTACAGAAAAATCCCAATGGAATGTAAGCCTGGGAGGCAAAAACAGAAAGAATAACTAATTAATAGAGAGAAAACCAAAACAAAATTGAGGGAAACAGCAGAAAAAGAGGCAACGTGTCACAAATGACTGGATGTTTTCAGTCAAGCCTCCATGGCTTCAAGTGGTTCTTGACTTTAAAGATAAGAAGACAGAAGACAAAATCTAGAATTTGCAATGCCTTATATTAGAAGGCAAACTGGGGTACTTTGTTAGACTGAAAACAAAGATGGGTGGGTTGAGGTCTTGCAATTTTCTATTCTTAGTACTATCTTTCTATCTCACAGCTTGTGCCCAGCACAGAAATTAAACACATGCTACACATGCTTGCTTTGTATCAAACAAACACTGTGTATCTGAAGGATTAGCCAAGAAATGTGACACTTTTATTCTAAGCCATTATTAACTGAATGGTATTGACATTTGATCTACAAGGACGTGACTGGAGGTCTCTAATGGGGAAAAAAAAACACATCAGAAACTAAAAGGCAGTACTTGTGTCCAGAGCATTGGTCTCACAAACCTGACAAAACCTCACAAAAGCAGCATGTTACAATTAGCTCCATGGCAACAGGGCACTCCCAAACCTACCCTGTGGTCACCAATTTCTTTTGTATGGTACTTCTGGTGCATGGGACAATGCCAGAGAGCTGGTGCTTTTGGTTTATACTATTGTATTCTAAATAGTAACCTGGCAAAATATAACAGTGACACCTTCTCCCTTTAGTATCAGGCTTTGGCTTTGGACCATGCTGTACGTGGGAACTGCAAACCTTCCCAATAGGTGTCAAAATGAGCATGACCACACTCAGTGACCCTTAGAGTTCAGACTGCTCTTTCCCAGAGTACAGGACTGGGATTAGTGTCTTGGCTAGAAATCATTTCCTTTTTCCTAAATGTTTGCACTAACTGTGGTTTTAATGACCAAGGCACAGTGCTGGGGAGATGCAGAGGCTCCTGGCAAGCATGGTGTTTGTGAAATTCTTTTATAGCTTCTTGAAGCCTGTCAAATATTGAGGGAGATTTTTTATTGCATACATGCGTTATTTTTGGTTCTTAGTTATTAAGATAGAGGTCCTAAATGCCACAGAAAGCAGATTTTAAAGTGTGTGTTTGTATTCTGAGCAAGAGGAGATTGAGGCAAGAAGATCAAGGATTCAAAGCTACAGACTGAGTTTTAGGCTATCCTGGGCTACATGAGACCTTATCTTTATTGTTTTGTTTTGTTTGAGAGTGGAAGTGAAGGAAAAAGTAGAAGTCCAAGTCATAAAGATATTATGAGGATTTCTCAAGTAGATACTGGTCAAGAAACACTTTCAAATTGTGGTATACATATGCTCCCTTGTGGCCAAATGAGAAATTACACTACAGTTTGTCTATAAAGCAAAGCATATTTTTAAAAATTTTTGTTGGTTATTTTGTTTACATTTAAAATAATATCTGCCTTCCCAGTTTCCCTTCTGAAAACCCCTTATCCCATCCCTCCAACATCCTGCTTCTATGAAGGTGTTCACACATCCACCCCACTCCTGCCTCATAATCCTAGCATTCTCCAATGCTGGGGCAGTGATCCTTCACAGGACCAAGGGCAAAGCATATTTTTAATTGACTATTTAACTTATTTATATCTCAAATGTTACCTTCTCCTGACACCCAGTCTCAGAGTTCTTCATCCCATCTCCACTTCCCTTCACCTCTGAATGGGTACACACACACACACACACACACACACACACACAATCACACAATCACACTTTCCAGGGCCATCACTTCTTACAAAATTAGGTGCATTCTTTCTATGAGGATGGACCTCATCCACTAAGGCCAGAAAAGGTAGTCCTCTGCTATATATGTGCCAGGGCCCTCAAACCAGCCCATGTATGCTCTTTAGTTGGTGGTTTAGTCTCTGTGAGCGTCTAGACTAGACTCCTGTCTGCAAGCACAACATGGCATTAGTAATATTGTCAAGGTTGTGTGCTCACCCATGGGATGGATCCTAAGTTGGGCCAGTCACTGATTTGCCTTTCTTTCAGTCTCTGCTCCATTTTTGCTCCTACATTTCTTTCATACAGGAACAATACCTGGTCTAAATTTTGAAGGCATTTGTGTCCCCATCCCTTTAACTGAGGGCCCTGTCTAACTACTGGAGGTGGTCTCTCTGACCACCATCTGTCAAATAAAAAATGGGGTACAGAGCTAAACAGAAAATTCTTAACAAATGAATCTCAAATGACTGAGAAGCACTTAAAGAAGTGTTCAATATTCTTAGTCATCAGGAAAATGCAATTAAAATGATCCTGAGTTTCCATCTTACTAATCAAAATGGCTAAGATCAAAAATTCAATCCATAGCACATGTTCACAAGGATGTGAAGAAAGGGGAACACTCCTCCATTGCTGGTGGGATTGCAAACTGGTATAACCACTCTGGAAATCAATCTGGCAGTTCCTCAAAAAACTGGAAATAGTTCTATATGAACACCCAGCTATACTGATCCTGGGCATATACCCAAAACATGCCCCACCATACCACTAAGACTTCTCCTTGCCATATACCCAAAAGATACTTCTATACCACAAGGAGACTTGTTCCACTATGTTGATAGCAGCCTTGTTTGTAATAACCAGAAACTGGAATCAACCCAGATTTCTCTCAACCAATGAAAATGTGGTTCATATATACAATAGAATACAATTCAGCTACTAAAATTAGGACATCAGAAATTTTCCAGGCAAATGGATGGAACTAGAAAATATCATCCTGAGTAGGTAACTCAGACACAAAAGTATATGCATGTTATGTAGTCACTGATACATAAGGTGCAACATACCTGTGATACAGCCCATAGACCCTAAGAAGTTATACAAGAAGGAAGGCTCAAGTCAGGATGCTCCAATCCCAGTTTGGAGGGGAAGGCAAAATAATCACAGGAGGCAAGGAGGGAGGGTCCTAGATGAAAAGGGGGAGGGGGAGGTGGAAAAGGGGGCAGGATCATGTTTAATGATAATGGTAGATAGGAGAAAACCTCAGAAGGCCAGAAGATCTTGGATGCTTTCTTACTGAATTTAGTAGTATGTGAGTGTGAGAGATGAGGGTGCAGAGAGGAGAGTGATCAAATCAGCTGTTGGACCTGGAAACATAGACACTTCTATCCCTTGTGATGTTTACAGTATACTCAGGTGTTAACACTGAGAGTACCATCAGGATCATTCTGTCATGCAAGGACCTTGATAAATAAGTAGACATTCTGATGAACACAGCCTGGGCCAATGCTCAGACTTTCTTTGCATTCTTTCATTTGTAAATTGTAGTTCTAAGATTGCAAGATAATGTAATTAATAATTGTGGGTAATATTTTGAAAGAATAGTACTATATATAAGTCTTGGAAAGGAACGTAGAAAGTAGCACAAGTGAGAGATGCACAGACCACATTCACATGCCTATGAACAGACATTACCACCACCTGTCTGTCACATGCTGATGAGTGTTCCAAATTATGGACTTTAGACAAAGAAAAGCCACAGCCCAGCATGATACTTCTTTCCATCTTGATTGTGTATATCATCTCATTGAACTCATATTTTTTATGAGTACTGTGCCCTTCCCCCAGGCCTGAGAAGGCCTGCAAGTCTTTTATCACAATAGACCAAGCAACAATAGGACCTAGGACAGGCATTGCATTACCAGCCTTGGCACCTTGGAGCCTGCTACCTGAGCTAAGAAGAATGAACTGCCTGCTGAGCTAGCCTTGACACCTTCTGACTGCTATCTCCTTGCTCAGCCCCTAGGCTGAACCGAGAAGAGACTCTGGGAGTGGGGCTTCCCCTTTATATGTGAAAGCAAATTATTAAACTTTGAGCCTTGATCAGAGAACTTTGTCTTGGCTTCATCTCTTCCCGCCCGTTTCCCTATCCTCAGCCTCTCTTACAGGTGAACCCGGTTCAACTGTTACTGCTGGCAGCAACAAGTACTATGAAACTAAGAGAAAGAACACTATTTTGAATAGTTAGTATAGTTCAAGCATATCATATGGAACAGTATTAAAACTAATAGAAGTGATAATAATTAGTCTGCTGAATTTTTGCTTTATTGGTGATGTTACTAAACATTTCTCTGAATTATTACATTATATCTTCATGACAGGCCAGAGAGTATGTACTATATTATTTATCCCTTGCAGAAATAAGAGTTCTGAAGTTCAGAAAGGATATACCTGCTTCTTAGAGGGCGCTGTTAAAATAAGAGGATGAGAATGATGCCTGACACAAGCATCAGGACACCAATTTCAAAAAGCCAAAGACTGGTTCTGGATTCAAGTATAAGCCATGGGCAGTTGGTGGGAGTGCATGTGTGCACTGAAATTCACCCACAGGAAAGTGTGGATGGGGAAGCATTTCAGACATCTTAGAGCCTAGGGAAACAATGGAGACACTGATAGCTTTGAAGACTGTCCTTTCTCTGGAGAGACAGAACAGAACCAGATGGCAGTATGAACACTGTAAAGCAAAAATTAAGATTTCCATAGAAACAGTAAAAGCAATCATTTTCTGGTTTGACTTTTACACTCAGATCCAAAACGCAACCAATGTGACTGTTTACTCTAAGACAACATGGAGTGCCATTGGAAGAGCCATGCCCTTTCAGAACAGAGGCTTCAGGATGCCTTATTTTTTTCCATAATAGGAAAGCATAATAGTGATGTGTTGACAAGTCAGGATTTGTCTTAAAAGGCACTGGTTCAAGATACATATATGCAGGCTTTTAGTGTGACAAGTTATGAATACAACCTTTCTGTCCAAAGGATATAAATAGTAACAGGAGATATTTATTGCAAAAATATTAGTGTAAAGCACAGGGATCCTTTTTTTTTACACAAAATTGGGAATATAAATATGACTTTCTTGCATGCCATTCAGAGAGGTATATACAGAGGGAACCAAATTTTGGGCCACAAAGGTGAATGTAAAATGACCAGAACTAAGCTCAAAATCAATTTCTTTCTGATATTCTGTAACTTATTAACCTCTCTGAATGTTAGTTTTATCATTTGTAATTAATTCTACTTCACAGACTTGCTGACAGGAGTAAGTTAAATGTGATACATACACAAGGAGCTAGACATGTAGCATTTGCTTATTTATGATAAAAAAACATATTCAAAGTAAGCAATATTGTACTCGTGAGATTAAAATAACTGCAGATGAGCAGATCAGCCTGAACAAAGAGGCAAAAAGGAGGGGGAGATAGGAATGGGAGAGGGTTGGGGAAGGTAGGCACTTCATCAACGAGAATGGCACATCCTACAGTTGGGGTAGGCAAGCCATACTGAATTTTTACAAGAAGATATGAGGTGAGAATTTAAACAGTGCATATAGTTATAGAAATCTGAGCCTAATAAAACCTTGACACATTTACAGAGCCATAGAGAATATGTGTGTTGGTAGGTATTCTATTTCCATTTCTATTGCTGTGATAAAATATCCTGACAAGAAATTTATGAAGGAAAGTTTTACTCAGCTTAAAATATCAGATTACTGTCCATCAGAAAACTCAAAGGGGCACATGTTGTACCAAGTACTCTGTAGTACGTATTTTTATTTTTCTGTAATTTTAAAACTGTTACAAATTAAAACATCTACTTCTAATAGCAAAATATAGGTCAATGTGTAGGGGTCTGAACTAAGGAATCACCAGTAAAAATATAACCAGCCAGATTTTTAGAAATTGGTCCACTGTGGCTTGGTAACATGGTTATTGCAGGAAGGAGAGATTTGAGAGAAGGGGGTAGAACAAGGACTAAGAGAAGCAAGACCTATACCAAAGTCCTCTGCCTCTCTGGGCCATCAGAACCACAGCCTCTCACACATCAGAGAGAGCATCCTAACTTGAAGGGATAATCCTGGACTAGGATACAATGGTAGAAAAGGTATAAAAAGGATATAAACAAACTGCACATCTTGAAAGCAATGATTGATTACAAAAAAACCCTTGAAGAGCCTGGAGCAAAGGTGACCCTGGCTGGTAATGATGATGCTCTCAAGAAAAGTAGAAAGATTCAGAAAAGGACAACTGACAATAAGATTAAAGAGCTTAACTTTATATAGCACAGGAGGAGAGATTTCAGGCCCTCTGTTGGAAATGCTCATGGGAGAGCAAACAAAGGCAGAGTCTAAAAACATAAACTGTGCATTAAGGATATGAGAAAGACCTGAGCACTCAATTGGGAGGTGCAAGAGATCAGTAAGGAGAGACAGCACCACCAGGGGATCTCCTCCAACTATTTGCAGTTACTTCTCATATTTACCCATCAAGATGTACTTGCTTCCTGTCCTTCCTGTGGGGAGCCATCAGAAGGTGGCTATCATCCTTGCAGCCATCTTGAGCCATATACCCTGACAAGAGACTTCATTACAATAACCTACAACAGCTGAGCACACTCTGATAACATCTTGCTTTAGATACCCACGATTTTCCCTTGGGTGTGTGAGATTTAAAGGTATGTGACTTAAGGGCATGACTTAGAGATCAGATTTAGAGACAAGGCCTAAGGACATGACTTAAAGGCATGGCTTAGAAGTGAGACATATAAAAGGCAAGAGGCAGACAGAAGAAATTATTATTAGGTATTAAGCACTTGGCACTTGGAGGAAGAACAAGGGATTACACACTAGCACTTGGAAGTAGGCACTTGAGACTGGAGTCAGCCAACTAGGATTAGAAGAGGAAACTTGGAACTTGGACGCACTAGGGAATAGGAACCAGGGAATAGGAACTCAAGACTTGAGACTTGGACTACGAAGAGAGACTGAAGAATAAACAGGATTGAATCACACTCTGTCAGGTCTCCATTCCTCCTGTCAGTCCTCACTCTCTTGCTGAAATCTGACCCTCGGACCAGAGCAGCTAGGGGCAGTGTGGGCTCTAACAACTTAGCACCCAAGGCTTTTGGCAGTGTGGGTTCCAATATTGATAGTGCAGTCCCAGACACTTTGGCCCCCAAATGTGGGGTAGCTCGGGCCGAAACACCCTCCCATGTTTTCTTATTTAAAATATGGCAACTTAGTAGCTGGTCTTTGCCCCTAGATATACATTATAATCTTTAACTATTAATTTCTCTGGTGTCTAGATATTACATAAATTCCTTCCTTTCCATAAACATTTGTATTTCACAATTGGAATAGTTCCCTCTCTTTGTGCTGAGAATTTAGTTAATCATTGCTGGAGAGGACTCAAGACTGGTTAAGGAACAAGACATCTGGAAGGAGAGACCAGAGCTCTACAATGAAAAGGCTGAGTGGGAGGCACTCAGAACTGTTTTGAATCTGACACAACCAATTTTCCTCACCAGTGCCTTACACCTTTAGGAAAAAATAAAGTGAAAGAAGTTTCAGGAGATTTGTGCAAATTAAACTTACAATTGAGCAAGACTATACCCACAAGAAGAAGGCAGAAGATTGATTCAAAATTAACATGAGCATCTCAGTAACCATTTATTAAGCTTATGATGGTGTTTGTCATAATAAAATTTATGTGCAATATGCTCCTTAATTCCCATAACAGTTCATGTACAAGTTCACAGTCCTTATTTTAATATTAGAAAGCTCACAGATATCTGATGAAAAATGTTTTCATTTTTTTTGCTGTAGTTCTGTTAATAATAAAATTTGTCAAGAAACATAGGATACTTGTTTTATGTGTGGACAATGCCCAACTTAAAATGCTCTCACTTGCTCATTTAACTATGCTATGATAGTACCAAAGCACTCCCAAATAGTCATTCTACTATTATTTTTAATAGTATAATGTAATAAGTTAAATATAATAGTATATATTATTATAATATATAGATATATTTTATAATAATTCATATATTAACATTTATAATTTATAATATTTATGATAAACATAATAGATACATATTATATATGAGTATGTATATATACTCTTAGAGCAAGTTGATATCATGCAATACACACACACAGTATAGGTCTCAGGCTAGTCTCAAATAGAATGTTCTGAAGGTTAAGCATACTAAATGAGTTTTCTATTACTTGGATTATCAAGATGCAAATAAATTGTGGGTTTAGGAGCCTCTGCATAAGCTATGTTTTGCTGGGATATCCCTGGGCTATTTGATAAGAAGAGTCTATGGTATTTTGATTAGGTGCCAAAGGCAGACAGCCTTGAGTTCTCTGTACTGCATCAAGAAGTAACCTTACTAAAACACACATAGATAGACAGAGGATAGATGATAGATCAATATATACATAGATAGATAAATACATAGGTAAGTAGATAGATAGATAGATAGATGGATGATAAATAAAGAGACACCTATTAAAGTATATGCATACATGTATGTAAATGTGTGTATATATATTCATAAAATGTGAATGTGGTGTGTGTGTGTGTGTGTGTGTGTGTGTGTGTGTAAATTCTAACACTTGTCTGGACCCAGGATTTTTGTGAAAACTCTGGAAAACCTTGGTCCTAAGAGCAAAGGTTAGCTCTCAATCAAACAGGCAGGCTTTGAGCTGAGGGCCCTTCTTCCCTGAGAATTAGGCATGTGGTCATCTTGCAGTATGCTGGAAATGTTAGTCTCTCCACAGCTGGCTCCACAATTAATCTGGAATATAAATAAATGAAAGAACTATCTTTATAGCTTGATAGTCTGAAAAGAATCTGTTGGCAATTACGTCAACAGAGATGAGATGTTGCAAGGTTTTGTTCTAGACAAGAAACAAACAGGTTGTTTGATTTCTGGGCAGAGGGCAGAAAAAAACCAGAGTAATCAAAACCATGTGTTTAACTACTGAGGTGTGGAAATGGCTGAAGAAAATTTCTAGGTGAGAGAAAAAAAAAAAAAAAAACTCCTTTTCTCAGGCATTTTGTGGTCCAGAGTTTGTTTTTGCAAATTTACAAAATATTCTGTGCAAAAAAGTGATTAGAGTAAAGGGATCCAACACACACACACAGACAGACAGACACACAATGTTGTAATTTCACTGCATTGTGTAATGTACTTGATTATGAAAATAAAACTTCATATCCCAAAGTTTAGTCTAGTAAAGAAGATAAAGAAAAAAGAAAAAAACAACTAGAACTCTTAATTTAATTTAATGCTTTATTATGGAGACACACATAAGGACCGACTTTGAATGCATGAAGAAGGAAATTCTGTGATGGATGTCTTAAAAAAAAAAAAAAACTACATGTGTTTCCCATCTCCAAGCCCTTCCCTTTTATGCTTCCCTTTAGCCTTTATCTCCATCTCTTGGGAGTCATGAAAATGAAATGTATAATTCCTTCTACCAACCCCTGACTTACATTAAATACAGGTAAAACTTGTTGAATGAAACTTTCACTTTAGTTTCCTCTTTCTACATGCTAAGGAAGTGGTGAAGATGAAGTGCTTCCCCTTGGGTGGGAGATCAGCAAAAGAGCAGAACTAAGAGCAAAAATTAGCAGTCACTCATAAACACCATAAAATAAAAGAAACATAGTTTCCGTCTATGTGTGTTGAGAGCCAACTCCTAGCAGAAAGCGACTATCATTTTTGCAGCCATCTCAGGCCATATATTTGAAGGTTGATACTTTTCCACCCTGACAAGAGACTTGCAAGCAACCTACAACAGCTGAGCACACTCTGATAAATATCATGTTTTGTTGTTTAGTGCCCCCAGCTGCAAGGCACTTGTGGTAAAGTGTCTCCAGCTGCACTCTCCTACTTGTGCTTATACACCCATGGTTTTCTTTCAACAGACCAGAGTTGATCAGACACTGTCTTTGCTCCATCCTCCCCCCCACCCCCTGCAGACTCCATTGACTGATCCGAGAACCTGGTCATATGTATAAGGTGAGCAAAGAGTACATGTTTCAGGAAATAATGAATGCAATTGAGACACCATTACTGGACTCACTGCAGTGATGTGTAAGCATTGCATTGTTCTAGGAAAACATTCCTCTTTAAAATCACAAAAGTAAAACTGAACACATTCTACAGATAAAAAGCTATAAAATAATGTTAAAAATAGAGAACTTGCTAGGCTAGGCCTTCTCAAAGAAGAGAGAATTTAGGTTGGGCCTAAGACATTATTAGCAAATACCTGAAGGTATAGCATGGAGACAAATAGAATTCCACTGAGGCCAAAGATCAGATAAATGACTGTTTCAAAAGGAGAAAGAGGAAGAGAAAACACCCCACTTTAAGTGGAATGTAAGTAAACAGACATCTTCAAGAATAAAGGACCTTTGTTCCTTGTACATTTTATTGAAAAGATACAAAATTGTCTTTATCTCAGGGTGACACTGGCCTTGGACAGGGAAGCAGAGCTCTCCCTTTCAGGTCAACCATAAAACAAGTATTTAGTTTTAACACTTTGTTTTAACCTGAAGGTCACTAAGAATTGCTGAGTGGCCTCCAACTTAGGACATGGCTAAGACAGAATAATAACTGCATTTACTATTTTCAGGTCACCTTCCAGTTTGCTAGCTTGGGGTCAGGAAGAACTAAAGGGAAGAATCCACTGCTGTCAGCCTATAAGACCCAGTCATTGACTCATTTACTTTGCAGTCAGTTACAGGACTAATGAACTCTATCACACATGGAGGTGCTGGTTCTGTGTTGGGATCCACTGTTCCCCATCCTCTGAAGTGTTAGGTTTGAGTTGATGACAAGTAGACCCATAGTAGTTAAACCTCTGTGTGAGATTCAGAAATACGACAGCTTTAGACATTGGAAAAGCTTGCTGAAATGGCCACCTAACATGGTAGTACCAAAATATTTTAACACATGCTTGTATCCCCCTAAACCTACCTGTATTTTTTGCTTGATCTGAAGATACCACTTGCCTTAACAAGACTAACGTTTCTTCAGATGTTGTAAACAAGTTAATGGGTGTTCTGAGATCATTTAAAAGAATATACCCAATCTCCTGTTCTCTTGTGTACTCAGCCTGTTTAAGTTTAACTTGCCTTTAAGAAAACAATGAAAGCAGCTTTTCCTTGCCATGTGCATCTAATGTAATCAGCTTGACAACCTTAGCTAAATGCCAAACTTTAATTTTAAACTATGTACTCTTCCACTCCCTGGGGCCAAAATAATGTATGCACCTGGTTTTTGTTTGTTTGTTTGTTTGTTTTGTTTTTGTTTTGTTTTGTTTTTTTTTTGTTTTTTTTTGTTTTGTTTTTTTTTGTGGTAATCATTTAGTAAAAGCAAGCAACAGGTTGAAAACAACCATGAAACAAATGTGTGATAAACATCAGAACAATATGTACATAATCACTCTCTTCCTCATTGTCTATCAATAGGAAAAAAGGGGAGTGATGATGGAGATTCAACTCTAGTTAAATGCTTAGAAAAGTTCATCTTCTCTAAGCAATATGTTGCTGTGTATTTCTGATGCACTTTAGCAATCCTTAAAGACTCAAAAACATACCTGCAATAGAAAAAAAAGACATTGTAGAAGAAAGAATAACTTCCTGCTGATGTACTTGATATTAACAAAGGTGGAGTATTTCTGAGGAACAAAATTTGGAGAGAAGGGCCAGCAGTCATCATATAAAGATCAAGTCCCAGGCTCCTTCCAATCTGTAACTGTGCAGTAAGCAGATCCTGGGCTGTAGTTCTGCACCCAATCTCACAGAACCCAGAGGAGGCAGGCAGCCTAGGAGCTCTAACCCTGCAGTATCTTAGGTAAGGGGACACCAACACCCACCCCAAATAGGGAGTAACTGGGACCCACTGGGACCCAGGTATTCACTTCTGGCCCATAGCACTGGTTCCTTCATGTCCAAACCCAAGCACTGAGCAGATCTTGGGCCTTGGCTCTATCCCCATCAGCAACACCCACCCCAAAGAGTTCTGACACCACCAAGAGAATAGAAAAGACAGGCTCCATTCAGAGACAGCCCAGGTAGAACTAAGGAGATCCAGATGGTGAAAGGCAAGTGTAAGATCATAAGTATCAGCAACTCAGAGTACTTGGCATCATCAGAACCTAGTTCTCCCACATTAGAAAGTCCTGAATTGCCCATTTCACCAGGAAAACAAGATTCAGATTTAAAATCACTTCTAATGATGATGATAGAGGACTTTAAAAAGGACATAAATAACACTCTCAAAGAAATTGAGGAAGACACAGGTAAACAAGTAGAAGCCCTTAAAGAGAAAACACTAAAATCTCTTAAAGAATTACAAGAAAACACAAACAAACAGGTGATGAAATTGAACAAAACCATCCAGAATCTAAAAATGAAACTAGAAACAATAAAGAAATCTCAAAGTGAGACTATCCTGGAGATAGAAAACCTTGGAAAGAAATCAGGAGTCATAGATGCAAGCATCACCAACAGAATACAAGTGATAAAAGAGAGAATCTCAGGTGCAGAAGATACCATGGAAAATATTGACACAACTGTCAAAGAAAACACAAAGTGCAAAAAGTTCTTAACCCAAAACATCCAAGAAATCTAGGACACAATGAGAAGACCAAACCTAAAGATAATAGGTATAGAAGAGAGTGTAGATTCCCAACTTAAAGGACCAATAAATATCATTAACAAAATTATAGAGGAAAACTTCTCTTACCTAAAGAATGAGATGCCCATAATCATTCAGGAAGCCTACAGAAAGCCAAATAGACCTCCCAACACATAATCAAAACAGCAAAGTCACAAAACAAAGAAAGAATATTAAATGCAGTAAGGAAAAAAGGCCAAGTAACGTATAAAGGCAGACCTATCAGAATTACACCAGACTTCTCACCAGATACTATAAAAGCAAAAAGATCCTGGATAGATGTCATACAGACCCTAAGAGAACACAAATGCCAGCCCAGGCTACTATACCCACCAAAACTCTCAATTACCATAGATATTCCATGACAAAACCAAATTTACACAATATCTTTCCACAAACCCAGCATTACAAACGATAATAGAGGGAAAGCTCCAATACTAGGAGGGAAATTATACCCTAGAAAGAGCAAGAAATTAATCCTCTTCCAACAAATTCAAAAGAAGATAGCCACACAAACAATGCCACTGCTAATAATAAAAATAACAGGAAGCATCAATCTCCTCTTCCTAATATCTCTTAACATCAATCAACTCAGTTCCCCAATAAAAAGACACAGACTAACGGACTGGATACATAAACAGGACACAACATTTTGCTGCGTACAAGAAACCCAACTCAGTGACAAAGACAGACACTACCTTAGAGTAAAAGGCTGGAAAACAAATTTTCAAACAAATGGTCCTAAGAAACAACCTGGAGTAGCCATTGTAATATTAAATAAAATCGACTTTCAACTTACACTATCAAAAAGGATAAGGGAGGACATTTCATACTCGTCAAAGGAAAAGTCAACCAACATGAAATCTCAATTCTGAACATCTATGCACCAAGTGCAAGAGCACCAACTTTTATAAAAGAAACCTTACTAAAGCTCAAAGCACACATTGCACCTCACACAATAATAGTGGGAGACTTCAAAACCCACTCTCAGCAATAGACAGATCATGGAAACAGAAACTAAACAGATATACAATGAAACTAACAGAAATTATGAACCAAATGGATTTAACAAATACCTATAGAACATTTCACCCTAAACAAAACAACAAAAAATATGCATTTTGTCAGCACCTCATAGTACCTTCTCTAAAATTAAGTATAGAATTGGTCACAAAACAGGCCTCAACAGATACAAGAAGACTGAAATAATCCCATGCATCCTATCAGATCACCATGGACTAAGGCTGGTCTTCAGTAATAACAAAAACAATGGAAAGCCCACATTCCCATGGAAACTGAACAACACTCTACTCAATATGGTCAGGGAAAAAATAAAGAAATTGAAGACTTTTTAGAACTTAATGAAAATGAAGACACACCATACCAAAATGTATGGGACACAATGAAAGTAGTGCTAAGAGGATAACTTCTAGCTCTAAGTGCTTACAAAAAAAAAACTGGAGAGAGCACAAACTAGTAGCTTGACAACACACTTGAAAGCTCTAGAACAAAAAGAAGCAAACACACCCAAGAGAAGTAGATGGCATGAAATAATCGAACTCAGGGCTGAAATCAACCAACGAAGTAGAAACAAAAAGAACTATACAAAAAAAAATCAATAAAACCAGTAGCTGATTCTTTGAGAAAATCAACAAGATAGATTAAACCCTTAGCCAGACTAATAAGAGGGCAGAGAGAGACAGTATCCAAATTAATAAAATCAGAACTGAAAAGGGTGACATAGCAACAGAAACCAAGGAAATTAAAAAAATTATCAGATCCTGTGGGGAGCTGACAGAAGGTGGCTATCATCCTTGCTGCCATCTTGAGCCGTATACCCTGACAAGAGACTTCATTACATCAGCTTACAACAGCTGAGCACACTCTGATAACATCTTGTTTTAGATACCCAGGATTTTTCCTTGGGTGTGTGAGACTTAAAGTTGTGTGACTTAAGGGCGTGACTTAGAGATCAGATTTAGAGACAAGGCCTAAGGGCATGACTTAAAAGTGTGACTTAGAGGCGTGGCTTACAAGTGAGACATATAAAAGGTGAGAGGCAGACAGAAGAGTTGAGTACAACTTGGAGTACAACTTGGAGTAGGAATTAAGCATTGAGGAAGAAGACACTTGGACTAGAGAACTCAAAAGAAATTTTTATTAGACATTAGGCACTTAGCACTTGGAAGAAGAAACTTGGAACTTGAAGGCACTAGGAACTAGGAACTAGGGACTCGGAACTAGGAACTAGGAACTAGGAACTAGGAACTAGGAACTAGGAACTAGAAACTCAAGACTTGGGACTTAGACTAGGAAGAGAGACTGAAGAATAAACAGGATTGAATTGCACTCTGACTCTGTCTGGTCTCCATTCTACGAGTCCGTCCTCACTCTCTCTCTTGCTGAACCCCGACCTGCAGACCTGAGCAGCTTGGGGCAGTGCGGGCTCTAACAACTTAGCTCTCAAGGCTTTTGGCAGTGTGGGTTCCAACATTGACAGAGTGGTCCACGACAAGATCCTACTACAAATGTCTATACTCAGCAAAATTGGAAAATCTACATGAAATGGACAATTTTCTAGACAAATACTAGTTACCAATATTAAATCAGGAGGACATAAACCATCTGAACAGTCCTGTAACCCCAAAATAAATAGAAGCAGTCATTAAAAGTCTCCCCACCAAAAAAAGTCCAGGATCAGACAGTTTTAGTGCAGAGTTCTATCAGACCTTCAAAGAAGACTTAATACCAATTCTCTATAAACTGTTCCACAAAATAGAAACAGAAGGAACAATACCCAATTTGTTTAATGAAGCTACAATTATGCTCATACCTAAACCTCACAGAGACCCAACAAAGAAACTGAACTACAGACCAATCTCCCTTATGAATATTGATGCAAAAATACTCAATAAAATTCTCACAAACTGAATCCAAGAACACATCAAAACAATTATCCAACATGATCTAGTAGGCTTTATCCCGGGAATGCAGGGATGGTTCAATATATGAAAGTCCATCAATGTAATCTACTGTATAAACAAACCACATGATTATATCACTAGATGTTGAGAAAGCAGTTGACAAAATTCAATACCCCTTCATGATAAAAGTCTTGGAAAAAAATCAGAAATTCAAGGTCCATCCCTAAACATAGTAAAAGCAATAAACAGCAAACCAGTAGCCAACATCAAAGTAAATGGAGAAAAACTTGAAGCAATCCCACTAAAATCAGGGACTAAACAAGGCTGCCCACTTTCTTGCTACCTATACAGTATAGTACTGGAAGTCCTAGCCAGATCAATTAGGCAACAAAAGGAGGTCAAAGGGATACAAATTAGAAAGGAAGAAGTCAAAATTTCACTACTTGCAGATGATATGATAGTATACTTAAGTGACTCCAAAACTTCCACCAGAGAACTCCTAAACCTGAAAAGAAAAAAAAAAAAAAAAAAAAAACTTTAGCAAAGTGGCTGGTTATAAAATTAACTCAAACAAATCACTTCCACTACTCAAAAGATAAACAGGCTGAGGAAAAATTAGGGAAATGAAACCCTTCACAATAGTCACAAATAGTATAAAATACCTTGGTGTGAATCTAACCAAGCAATTAAAAAAGATGTGTATGGGGCTTCTGGTCTGGGCCCAAGCACTGAGCGGATCACTGGCAGCAGCTCTGAACCCAACCTCACAAAACCCCGATAAAGCAGGGCTACCAGGAGCTCTAACCAGGGCAGTATTTCAGGTAAGGAATCAGCAACACTCAACCCAAACAGGGAGTAATGAGGGCACACAGGGACCCAGGAATTCACTCCTGGCCAGGAGCACTGGTAACTTCCAGTCTGGGCCCAATCACTCAGCAGATCCTGGGAGATAGCTCTGCACCCAATCTCACAGAACCCAGAAAAAGCATGGCTCTCAGGATCTCTAAGCCGGGCAGTATCTCAGGTAAGGAGGCAGCAACATTCAGACCAAATAGAAAGCAACTGGGACCCACTGGGACCCAGGAATTCACTCCTGGGCAGGAACACCGTTCCTTCCTGTTTCCGCCTGAACACTGAGCAGATCTTGGACCTCAGCTCTAACCCCAGCAGCAACACTCATCCCAAACAGTTCTGACACAACCAAGATAATAGGAAAGACAAGTCTCCAGTCAGAGACAGCTCAGGTAGCACCAAGGAGATCCAGATGGTGAAAGGCAAGTGCAAGAACACAAGCACTAGCAACCTAGAGTACTCAGCTTCATCAGAACCTAGTTCTCTCACATTAGAAAGTTCTGAATTATCCATATCACCAGGAAAGCAAGAGTCAGATCTAGAATCACTTCTAATAATGATGATAGAGAACTTTAAGTAGGACATAAATAACACCCTCAAAGAAATTGAGAACACAGATAAACAGGTGAAAGCGCTTGAAGAGGAAACACAAAAATCCTTGAAGAATTACAAGAGAACACAACCCAACAGGTGAAGGAATTGAACAAAACCATCCAGGACATAAAAATGGAAGTAGAAACAATCAAGAAATCACAAAGGGAGACTACCAGGGATATAGAAAACCTGGGAAAGAAATCAGGAGTCATAGATGCAAGCATCACCAACAGAATACAAGAGATAAAAGAGAGAATCTCAGGTGCAGAAGATACCATAGAAAATATTAACACAACTGTCAAAGAAAACACAAAATGCAAAAAGTTCTTAACACAAAACATCCAGGAAATTCAGGACATAATGAGAAGACCAAACCAAAGGATAATAGGTATAGAAGAAAGTGGGGATTCCCATCTTAAAGGGCCAATAAATATCTTCAACAAAATTATAGAAGAAAACTTCCTTAACCTAAAGAATGAGATGCCCATAATCATCCAGGAAGCCTACAGAACGCCAAATAGACTAGACCAGAAAAGAAATACCTCCTGTCACATAATAATCAAAACACCAAGTGCACAAAACAAAGAAAGAATTTTAAAAGCAGTAAGGGGAAAAAGTCCAAGTAACATATAAAGGCAGACCTATCAGAAGTACACCAGACTTCTCACCAGATACTACAAAAGCAAAAAGATCCTGAATAGATAAGAGAACATAAATGCTAGCTCAGGATACTACACCCAGCAAAACTCTCAATTACCATAGATTGAGAAACCAAGATATTCCATGACAAAACCAAATTCACACATTATCTTTCCACAAATCCAGCACTACAAAGAATAATAGCATGAAAGCACCAATACAAGGAGGGCAATTATACCCCAGAAAGAGCAAGAAAGTAAGCCTCCTCCAACAAATCCAAAAAAAGATAACCACACAAACAATGCTTCCACTGTTAACAAAAATAACAGGAAGCAACAATATCCTCTCCTTAATATTTTTTAACATCAATGGACTCAATTCCCCAATAAAAAGACATAGGCTAACAGGCTGGATATGCAAACAGGAAGACAAGGGAAAGCCCACACTCATATGGAAATTGAACAATACACAACTTAATGATAATGTGATAATGATAACGAAAGAAATTAAAGACTTTTTAGAACTTAATGAAAATGAAGATACATCATACTGAAACCTGTGGGACACAATGAAAGTGGTGCTAAGAGGAAAACTCATAGCTCTAAGTGCTAACAAAAAGAAACTGAAGAGGGCATACACTAGCAGTTTGACAACTCACCTGAAAGCTCTAGAACAACAACAACAAAAAAAATACCCAAGAGGAGTAGACAGGATTAAATAATTAAACTCAGGGCTGAAATCAGTCAAATAGAAACAAAAAGAACTATATAAAGAATCAATAAAACCAGGAGCTGGTTCTTTGAGAAAATCAGCAAGATAGATAAACCCTTAGCCAGACTAATCAGAGAGCAGAGAGACTGTATTCAAATTAATAAAATCAGAACTGAAAAGGGGAACATAACAACAGAAACCAAGGAATTCCAAAAAATTATCAGATCCTACTACAAAAGCCTATACTCAACAAAATTGGATAATCTGGATGAAATGGACAACTTTCTAGACAAATACCAGTTACCAATGTTAAATCAGGAGCAGATAAACCATCTAAACAGTCCCATAACCCTGAAAGAAATAGAAGCAGTCATTAAAAGTCTACCAACCAAAAAAAGGTCCAGGCCCAGATGGTTTCAGTACAGAATTCTATCAGACCTTCAAGGAAGACCTAATACCAATTCTTTTCAAACTATTCCACAAAGTAGAAATAGAAGGAACACTACCCAATTCATTCTATGAAGCCACAATCACGCTCATACCTAAACCACACAAAGACCCAACAAAGAAAGAGAACTTCAGACCAATCTCCCTAATGAATATCGATGCAAAAATACTCGATAAAATTCTTGAAAACAGAATCCAAGAACACATCAAAACAATCACCCATCATGATCAAGTAGGCTTTATCCCAGGAATGCAGGGTTGGTTCAATATACAGAAGTCCATCAATGTAATTCACTTTATAAACAAATTCTCAACTGAGGAATCTCAAATGGTTGAGAAGCACCTAAAGAAGTGTTCAACATCCCTAGTCATCAGGGAAATGCAAATGAAAACAACACTGAGATTCCACCTCACACCAGTCAGAATGGCTAAGATTGAAAACACAGGTGACTGCAGATGCTGGCGAGGATGTGGAGAAAGAGGAACACTCCTCCATTGTTTGTGGGATTGTAAACTGGTGCAACCACTATGGAAATCAGTCTGGCGGTACCTCAGAAAATTGAACATAGTATTACCTGAGGACCCAGCTATACCACTCCTGGGCATATACCCAAAAGATGTTTCAACATACAATAGGGACACATGTTCCACTATGTTCATAGCAGCCTTATTCATAATAGCCAGAAGTTGGAAAGAACCCAGATGTTCTTCAACAGAGGAATGGATACAGAAAATGTGGTATATTTACACAATGGAGTACTACTCAGCTATTAAAAACAATGAGTTCATGAAATTCTTAGGCAAATGGATGGAGCTTGAGAATATCATCCTGAGTGATGATCTGAGTGATGATATTCTCATCCCAATAACAAAAGAACATACATGGCATGCACTCACTGATAAGTGGATATTAGCCCAAAAGCTCACAATACCTAAGACACAATGCATAGACCACATGAAACTCAAGAAGAGGAAGGAAGACCAAAGTGTGGGTGCTTTGTTTTTTTTTTTTTAGAAGGAGTAGCAAAATACTCAACCAGAGCTCCCAGAGTCTAAACCTCCAGCCTGAGAACAGAAAGGGAAGGACTCATGGCTCCACTTGTATAGGTAACTGAGGGTGGCCTCGTTAGGCAACAATGGAAGTGGAGGGCCATGGTCCCAGAAAGATTGGATCCATAGTGTTGGGGAATGTGAGAGCAGGGAAGCAGGATTGGGAGAACGGTGGGAGCACACCCTCATAATTGGAAGATGGGATATGGGATAAGGGGTTTGGGGGGGGGAAAGGAAGAGGAGATAAGAGTAAAAGGTAAATACGTAAAATATCCAATTTAAAAAAAAAAACAGATAATGGGTCTGGCAAAAGAAAATTTTTTTAATATTCTCAAGAGAGTTGCAAATCCTAATTTCCCTCAACAATTAATTGACAAAAGAGGAGTAATTTTACAAAAAGTAGAAGCTCTCACTAATTGATATATTATATAGATTGATTAATTGTTGGCTGTTTTATAATAGTCCTTTGATAAAAGAAATTATTAATAAAGAATTGTATTTCTTTAAATAGTGTCTTCATGACTCTCTGAGGGTGGAAGGAGCATGCCTTGTTTACTCTTAACTTTCTAAAACTGAAAGCTCACAGCAAATCTGCCACTGATTGCCTCTAGCATCCCTGAGACCAATAAAAACTATTCCACAACTATGTGGAAGAACCCTTTTACCCTTAAATGGAATGGCAAGGACCCAGTTCCTAGATGGGGCTGAGGATTGATATGCCTGTTTGATACCACAGAAGGCACAGCTAAATGACCACCAAAAAGATTAATGAATTAAATAGATACCCCCCGAAAAACCAGGCCCAATTATAAATAAGATGAGTAACAATTGACATCCAGGGAGGAGAAATTTCCCTGACAATTCCCTTCTTTTTTCCTTTCCAGGTAAAAGTTAATCACCCGTGATGTGATGTCTGCTGTTAGGAGTTCTAATCCTGATGCTGGCCTCTGGACTTATACTACTCAGACCTCCAATGGGCCTTTGACAAGGACATCAAACAGCTGTAGACTGACATCACTAATCTGAAGAAATTCCTCATTTTGCTGTCTGATTCGATCCCCCAAAATTGCAAAGGACTTTATTGGTCTTGATTTTCTCTTTTACAATAGAAAAGACTGTGTACAGCTCTAGACTATATACAGCCCTTAAAGAAGAATGCTGCTTTTACATAGACAAAACATGAAAAAGGCCAGAGAAGGTCTTGAGAAAAGACAGAGAGAGAAAGAGAAAAAGGAGAGCTTGTACAAGAGCTTGGTCTTCAACCTCTCCATGATTGTTAACCCTACTTCCTTCCATCTTGGGACCATTAATTAGGTTACTTTTGCTTATTTCCTTTGGTCCCTGGGCCTTAAATAGGCTGACTAACTTTGTGAAACAACAGATAGATAATCTGGTAGCAAAATCTATTCAGATACATTATCATAAGCTAGCTATGGAGGACCACAAGACTCTAGATGAGGTTGTTACTCTATCCAGGGTGCTCCCAAGTTCCATCTCCACCCAACCTAAAAGAGGAGACTTCCACCCCTAGACCAAGCAGAGAGAGGCCACCCAGAACCCCCTCTGTCTGGCGATCTGAATTCTTGCTTAGGCTGTGAGGCTAAGCACTGCAAGGGAATATAAATAAAAGTTAAAAATATGTTTCTGGGTTCCCTGAGGGACAAGCCTGACTGCATAGGGGTTGATGTCAAAAGTATCTCCTCTCCAGGAAAAAGACATCAGGACAGGTATGGCCCTCATGCCTCACTGGACAACGACAGGAGGACTGGAGCCATTACAAGATCCCCTTTAATTACTGGAGGTCAGGCCTCTATCCCCACCTGGGGAAGATTAGAATCGCCACAGCCCTTCTATACTTGGAGAAGGAAGGAGATGTCAGGGGCAGCCCTGCTTATACACTGAAGGCCTAAAATCAGCCATAAGCCTAAAATCAGCAGTAGGCCTGACATACATGCCTGCTACCACAAAGTCTTGGGTCTCTATGGAAAAACACTGAAACAGATGTCTATAAAGTATTGTAAACAGGCAGCTTTTGTGGAAATCTACTGGCCTGAGTAGTCATAGACCTTGTAAATAGGCAGCCTTGGCAGATAGTGCCAAATTAGATAAGGACAAGTGAATCATAGGCAGAGTCATAGTGACCTGACCCTGAACCTTCTGTTCTGAAAGATATCTGTACTCCCCCTGAACACCTATGCTCCTGTGTCATCCCCTTCCCCACATCCTGCATTTTCATGTTTATAACCCCCGTGTTAAAAAGTAAAAATTATGATTTGATAATAATAATAATAAAAGAAAAAAAAAAGAAAGAAAGAACACACAGTGTCCCCCTGGCTCTGCTGACTTAGCTTCTGACAATCCATTTTCTTGTTCTCAGAAATATTTTGAATTATAAAACATTATTGTGGTTTTTGTTAGTATGCTGGGTAAAATAATTTTTATTGATTTCATTTTAAACTTCAAATTTTGTAGTGAGTTAAAATGTCCTTCAACATAATTATTGGTCATATTTATTTTCATATTGTAAAATGCTAGTTAATCTGTTGAACATTTAAAAAAACAGGATTCCTTTTTGAGAATTTCATATATGAGTACTGTATTTACATAATTTTTCCTTTCTCTCCTTCCTCTTACTCTTCCCAACCCCCCATACTTTTCAAATACATCTTATTATTTAATTATTGTTCATATATGTATGTACATATGTATACATGTATAAGTATATATGTATATACAAATACTGATAAATAAAGTGTTTTGAGTTAAAAAAAATTGTATGACAAGACCTTCAAGTCCTTGAAGAAAGAAATTGAAGCAGATGATGGAAAGATCTTCCATACTCATGGATTGGAAGGATTAATATAGTAAAAATGGCTATCTGCCAAGAGGAATCTACAGATTTAATGCAACTCCCATCAAACTTCCCACTCAATTCTTCACAGAGATAGAAAGAGCCATCCTCAAATGTATTTGGAATAACAAAAAACCCAGGATAGGGAAGACTATTCTCAACAATAAAAGAACTTCAGGGGGAAATCACCATCTCTGACTTCAAGCTATATTGCAAAGCAATAGTGATAAAAACTTCATGGGGTTTTGGAACAGAGACAGGCAGGAGGATCAATGGAATGTAAGACCCAGAAATGAACCCACATACCTATGCTCAGTTGATCTTTGACAAACGAGCTAAAACTGTCCAGTGGAAAAAAGACAGTATTTTCAACAAATGGTGCTGGTTCAACTGGAGATCAGCATGTAGAAGAATGCAAATTGATCTATACTAATCTCCTTGTAGAAAGCTCAAGTCCAAGTGAATCAAGGATCTCCACATAAAAGCTACTACACTGAAACTAATAGAAAAGAAAATGGGGAAAGGCCTCAAACACATAGGCACAGGGGAAACATTCCTGAACAGAACACCAATGACTTATGCTCTAAGATCAAGAATTGACAAATGGGACCTCATAAAACTGCAAAGGTTCTGTAAAGCAAAGGACACCATTAATAAGACAAAGTGGCAACCAACAGATTGGGAAAATATCTTTACTGATCCTACATCTGATAGAGGGCTAATATCCATGGTATACAAACAACTGAAAAATTAGACTCTAGACAATCAAATAACCCTATTAAAACTGGGGTACAGAGCTAAACAAAGAATTCTCAACTGAGCAGACTCGAATGGCTGAGAAGCACCTAAAGAAGTGTTAAGCATCCTTAGTCATAGGGAAATACAAATGAAAACAACCCTGGGATTCCACCTCACACCAGTAAGAATGGCTAAGATCAAAAACACAGGTGACAGCAGAAGATGGCAAGGATGTGGTGAAAAAGGAACACTCTTCCATGGTTGCTGGGATTGTAAGCTAGTACAACCACTATGGAAAGCAGTCTGGCAGTTTCTCAGAATGGTGAACACAGCATTACCTAAGGAGCCAGCTATACAACTCCTGGGCATATACCCTAAACATGTTTCAGCATAAAACAAGGACACATACTCCACTGTTTTCATAGGAGCCTTATTTATAATAGCCAGAAGTTGGAAACAACCCAGATGTCCTTCAACAGAGGAATGGATACAGAAAATGTGGTACATTTACATAATGGAGTACTACTCAGTTATTAAAAACAATGACTTCATGAAATTCCTAGGCAAATGGATGGAACTGTAAAATATCATCCTGAGTGAGGTAACCCAATTACAAAAGAACACACATGGCATGCACTCACTGATAAGTGGATATTAGCCCAAAAGCTCATAATACGTAAGATACAATACATAGACCACATGAAGCTCAAGAAGAAGAAAGACAAAAGTGTGGGTGCTTTGGTCCTTCTTTGAAGGAGTATCAAAATGCTCAACCGGACCCTAGAAGGGTCTAAACCTCCAGCCTGAGAACAGAAAGGGGGGGGGGAACTCATGGCTCCACCTGTATAGGTAGTTGAGGGTGGCCTTGTCAGGCATCAGTGGAAGTGGAGGGCCTTGGTCCCTGAATGTTTGGATTCCATAGTGTTGGGGAATTCAAGAGCAAGGAGGTGGGAATGGGTAGTCAGTGGGAGCACACCCTCAGAGAAGTAGAAGGAGGAGGGATGGGATAAAAGGTTTTGGGGAAAATGGAGAAAGGGATAACATTGAAAAGTAAATGAATAAAATATCCAGTAACAAAAAACAGATAATGGGTCTGTCAATTGTAATCGAGCAGTCAAGACTTTTTGTCAACTATTAATTATGGGGATTTTGTATAATCCTCTAGGAAAAGGTATTGTGAAAGAGACCCATGGAACTTTAAAATGATTGGTGAGACATGCTGTTGCTGGGACAAAGAATGATGCCAACCTGTGAGCTTGCTGAGTGCCCCGACAAGGGTGACTGGGGAGCTGTATTAGATGTATGGTTCTGACCCCCCTTTGCTTGACTATATCGCAGATGAGACAAGCTGCCTGGACTCAAGTTATTAGACCTGTGGGATAGAGAATCAAAAAGAAAAATAATAATGTCTCTTGTATTCTTCTTAAAGATGACCAGCTATTAGGACTCGATCATGTACTGGTCTGGAAATCAATCCAATATGGAAAATAACAGTCTACTTTTAGAAGATTGAATCTGGACTTTTTCAGAGCCATATTTGGAAGTTAGCTGTAGCTCACTATAATGTTACGATAGCAAGATATAAAGTTGGGACAGGATCTGGATTTCAAACAAGGGTTAGTGCATTTTTTAAGGCTCTTTTAATTGACAAGCTAAAATTGGAATTATCTCTTCTACAGTATTTATTGTAAGTTGCATTGACTGCTTAATTTCCAATTGTGTTAGTGTGTTGAAACCTGGCATGTCAGTTATGGAGGTCTATCAACCAGCTTTTGTCTTACTGCCATGAGTATTAGAAAACTTTGATTCACTGAAAAAAAGCTTGAAAGTGCTGGAAGAAGTGAGTTAGGCTTTAAGCAAAAGCAAGAGTGTAATGGGCTTGATTATTGCTGGTATAACAGCTTTAATTCTATTAATTGCTAGCCCCACTGCTTCTGCAATTGCATTGACACAAGGAGTTAAGACAACTATTTTCGTTAACCATCTAGCAAAAAAAAATGTTACTAATGTATTGAATATATAAAAAGCTTTATATAGGTATCTGGAACAACAAATGATGCTCTATAATCCATTCAGGAGGTTCAGAGTTCAAGAGTTAGGAGCCATCCAAAGTGTCATGACAAGAATCATTGAAGTAGTGTTACTTTTGAAATTCACAATGATTGTTATTATAACTAGAAAAAAGTTTAAAGACACATGTAGGATATTTGGCATAATCCTAACACCTCTCTGGGTGTGTTTACTTTGCATAGTGAGATTATGAATTTAAAGAACACTACTCTGTTGAGCTTCGATGCTGCAGATAATGCTAATAAAATTACCTATGGCCTGAGGTCAGTATTTCTATTTTTGTCAAACCTCAGGAATGGCATATATAGCTTGATCAGGCTAGCCCTTCTTGTCCTAGAAATACTTTTTTTCCTGCCCATTGTTTTAAAGCTTATCTTTAACAGTATCAACATGTTGCCAGCCAAAGTACTTGGCTTGAACCTAAAAATGTACCCCCAAACAGAGTTATTAAATTAACAGGCTGGCAAGCCAAGGACAGTTAAGATTCTGCACAGACCCTTACCAGCCTAAGACAGAAATACATTGCTTTGATAGTGCATATTCCATGACAAGTAAGGAAAGCATTCTTGTCAGAACAACCTAAGACAGGCTCAGTCTTGTTAACAAAATAAAAAAGGGGTAGAGGTGGAGAGCCTTTGGGGCTGCTTGGCAAGAAGCTGACATGGGACAAAGACAAGGAAATGGACTATTTGGCAGGAATATGACATTGGCCAAGGACAAAGAAGTAGGCTTCAAGCAGATATCTGACATTAAACAAGAACAAAGAAGTAACTTTAGGTAGGAATATAAACCATAGGCTACAACAAACAAGTAATCTCAGGCAGGAATCTAAATACTTGGCTAGAACAAAGAAGTAATTTCAAATAGGAATCTAAATTTTAGGCTAGAACAAGGAAGTAGGCTTCAGACTTGAAAATGACCTTGGGCTAGGACAGGAAAGTAGGTTCAGATACTTTGGTCATCCTGATAAGCCCTTAGAAACAGTGATCACAGGAATGCTCACATATTTGGGTTTAATTCCTTGCTTTTTCTTTGACTAATTGTGTTTATTGTATTGTTTGTTCCTTGACTATTTGCATCTATTGTATTGCTAGAACCTCAACCTAAAACTGACCTTAATACATGCATGTAATCAAAATGGTATAAAAGCATGAAGGAGGAGGGGGGGATGGGATAGGGAGTTTTAGGAAGGGGAAATGGGGAAAGAGGTTGACATCTGTATTGTAAATAAATAAAATAACCAATAAAAATATAGAAAAACATTGTAATGAATAAAATATATACAAAATAAAATAATTAAGTCCCAGGAACATATTAGACCCACCTGGTATTGTCACAATGGAATATGGGTCCATTAGCAGCTTGTTAGATATGTAGATTAAGAAATTTTAAAACATCATCAGAAGGAAAGATGATGATAATTTTACTGAAAACTGAAGTAACTGTGGTACTTGGCAGCTTCCAGGAAGAAGGGAAAATGGTGAACGGAAGGGGAGCTCTACAAATCAGCAGGCTAGTGATAGATGGCCTAAGCAACTGTTGGGTCAAGTTATCCAGGAGACAGAATACCTGGAGAGATAGGGCAAACAGACTTAGATATTTGGCCAGTATTGTGGGGAAAGAGATGGAAACAAGAGAAAGAAAGAAAAAAAGATTGCAGATTGAATAGAACACAAGTAAAAAGCCATCTGCCCCAACAAGCTGGTAATGGAGACCCAGATACTTAAAGGTTTTTTCCTGTTGTTTGTTTGTTTGTTTGTTTTTAAGTAAACAGAAGAAAAATCATACTCTTCCATGGATGACATGGGCCTTGGGTATGAAAATAGTATCCCACCCCTTGGGACCAACCAAGGAGGATATATTTAGCTTATGTTCTGTGATTTTCTAGTTTAGTTAGCTTTAAGTCAGGAATGAATAATTAACAATATCTATTCCTGTTAAGTTTCCTTTTGGCTTAGTTAACTTTTGTCCAGTTTAAAACCCCTACTATTGAGTCACCTATAACCTTATAATTAGCTATAGTGGCTATGGTTCCTCATAAGTTTCTATCTGGTGTTAGTTTATTTCCAGTCTAACCAGTGAAGACAAGCAACTTAGAAGACAATTACCACCACCTTAGAGATTCTCCCTTTGAAAATCTGTCTCCCTTGCAAGGACTTTCATTTCCTATATACCAGGATGTTACTGGCCCCTGATCACAACATCTGAGTCAGAGGAAGTTGGCATAGTGCTGCTTATATTTTCTAGCATGGCTGTCTTCTAAGACGTTCCACCCAGAAGTTGAACTCAGACAGATGCAGACACCCACAGCCAAATGGTGGATGGAGCTTGGAGACTCTTATGCAAGAATAGGAGGAAGGATTGAGGGCCCAATGGAACTCCACAGGAAGACCAACAGAGTCAACTAACCTGGACCCTTGGGTCCCTCAGAGACTGAGCCACAAGCAAAGAACATACAGGGCTGGACCTAGGCATCCTAGCACAAATGTAGCAGATGTGCAGGTGGTCTTCATTTGGGAACTATCCCAAAATCTGTTGCCTGTACATGGGATATGTTCTTCTACCTGGGCTGCCTTGTATCTCCTCAGTGGGAGAGGATTCATTTAGCCTCACAATCTTGATATACCAGTGTGGAAGAATACCCAGGGTGGGGGAGCTCATTCACTTAGAGATTAAGGGGATAGGGAGAAGGATTGTGGGAGGGGGTTAGTGAGCAGGAAATAAAGTGAAGGATTAAAAAAAAATCCTACTCCATATAAGCTTTTTTAAAAGTGAGGTGTGACTACACAGGCTTATTAGGTCAAGCATTGGTGTGAGGGGTAGACCCAGGATGATTGCAGGGGTGTACTGTCCAGTCAGCCTAGATGTAAACAGTGGTGCTGCAGACACCAAGGCAACTCAGTGTCTCCTCTAACTTCTGCATGTGTATGCATGGACGTTTATGCATTTGTGCACATTCAGTATGAAAGAGAGTGAAAGAGTGAGTGAAAGAGTGAGAGACAGACAGACAGAAGAAGAGAGAAAGAGAAAGGCTAAGCAGTTGTAAAGTTTCATAATAATAATAATAATAATAATAATAATAATAATAATAATAATAATAATAAAACTAAGAATGATGCTAAGATGTAATTGAGTCAATCAGGACATGAAGTCACATGTTAATTACTGTATTCAAGAGGTAAAAGCAAGATGATAAGTAGTTCAAGACCAGCTTTGACTATACAGTGTGAGGCCAGGTTGTGTTATAGAAGATCCTATTTCAAACAACAAGCATCTCCAGCTATCACAGGCATTGTCAAATGTCTTCCTTTTCTTTACAAGGTAAACCTCAGTACAGGATGTGAAAATCAACAGGTGCCTTTCCAACATCCTCATTCCAGCAAGTTTCATCAGCATTCATTAAAAGCAGTTCTCAGGGTTGTCGTCATTCTTTGTCCAAATACATAATCAGTCCTTACCTCAGTGGGGAGTAGATCATGTGTTTGCTTGAGTTCCCAGTGTACACAGAGAAGAAGGAGAAAAATTGCTCTCAAGGTTAGACAATATAAACATTCTAAACAACCAAGAGTAGAGCACACAAGTATCAGTGCTGTTCCAGTCAAAGCCTGTTCCATCCTCAGACACTGAGCATAGGAAGCTTAAACACTTTCTTCATTGCTCCAACCCATGGAAGGGGGATCACAATGATACCAACTAGCAATTGTAATTCAAGAGAAAATATCTCTGTGAAATATTTATGTACTCCTTCTTGCGACACGCTACCTCGCCGATAAGGAGCACATCACACTCAAGATTCTTCTGACAGCATCTTTTATTGTTACAGCTCTTTTAGTTAGAAGGATGCAAGATGGAGAACAAAGGAAGGACCCCAAGCCCCAGAATGTTCTGACTTATATACTATCAAAGAGACATGATCTGTCCTCATTGGCTTACAGACTGGGGTCTCATTTACATATCCACTGATAGTACTTTCAGCGGGAAAATTCGCGCCTACGCATGCGCACAGCTGCAGACACCAAGGCCAAGAAGAACCAGGAACAGGAAGCCAGCGCCATCTTATAATGGCGAGCGTATAGCTACTTCAGCAAACGCAGCATGGCTCCTAACACCTTCTAAGTTTGTTCTTTTACCAAACAAATACATATTTTCTATTTTTTTATTTTTATTGGATTATTTTCTTTACTTACATTTCAAATGTTATCCCATTTTCCCTATACCCCAGAAATCCTCTATTTGATCCCCTTGCCCTGCTTCTATGAGGATGTTCTACCACCCACCCACCCAACCACTCCTGCCTCCCTACCCTGGCATTCCCTTACAATGGGGCATCAAAATTTAACAGGACCGAGGGTCTCCCTTCCCATTGATGCCCAACAAGGCCATCCTCTGCTACATATGTGCTAGAGCCATGCAACCCTCCATGTGTACTCTTTGGTTGGTGGTTTAGTACCTGGGAGCTCTAGGGGTTCTGGTTGGTTGATATTGTTATTCTTCCTATGGGGTTGCAAATCCTTCAGCTCCTTCAGTCCTTTCTCTAACTCCTCCATTGGGGGACACTGTGCTCAGTCCAGTGGTTGGCTGTGAGCATCTGCTTCTATATTTGTCAGGCTCTGGCATGCCTCTCAGGAGACAGCTTTATCAGACTTCTATCAGTATGCACTTCTTGGCATCCACAATAATGTCTGGGTTTGGTGACTGTATATGGTATAGATCCCCAGGTGTGACAGTCTCTGGAGGGCCTTTCCTTCAGTCTCTGTTCCACACTTTGTCTCCATATTTTCTCTTTTGAGTATCTTGTTCCCTCTTCTAAGAAGAACCAAAATATCCACACTTAGGTCTTCCTTCTTCTTCAGCTTCATATGCTCTGTGATTTGTATCATGGGTGTTCCAAACTTTCGAACTAAAATCTGCTTATCAGTGAGTACATACAATGTGTGTTCTTTTGTAATTGGGTTACCTCACTCAGGATGATATTTTACAGTTTCATCCATTTGCCTAGGAATTTCATGAAGTCATTGTTTTTAGTAGCTGAGTAGTACTCCATTGTGTATATGTACCACATTTTCTGTATCTATTCTTCTGTTGAAGGACATCTGAGTTGTTTCCAGCTTCTGGCTTTTATAAATATGGCTACTATGAACATAGTGGAGCATGTGTTTTTGTTATGTGTTGGAGCATCTTCTGGGTATATGCCTAGGAGTGGTATAACTGGGTCCTCAGGTAATACTATGTCCAAGTTTCTGAAGAAATGCCAGACTGATTTCCATAGTGGTCTTACCAGCTTACAATCCCACCAGCAATGGAGGAGTGTTCCTCTTTCTCTACATCCTCACCAGCATTTGTCTTTGAGGAAATTGTGTCACCTCATAGTTAAAATAGTAGTTGTAGTCTTGAAATCAGGCCTCTTTTCTGCAGGGGCTTTCTTCACTGTCTGCAACATGACACTTAAAAATCTATTTATATCCCAGTGCCATAGCCAATTTCTTAGTAGAACTAACTTCCACATTTACTATTCAGAATCACAAAATTATTGGAATTCATACTGCAGTGAAATGTTTTCCAAGATGCAGGTGAGGACTATTGAGTTAGAAGCCAAATAGAATCAAACATGTGAAGTTGTGACCATCATGGAATTTACTTTCCTGTCTTCATGATTTTGCTTAGCTATTATAACATGATCCTCCCACCTTAGAAACAGAGTCAAAGAGTGTTCAAATCACTGTCCAGACTCTAGAATCAGAAAACCTAAGTAAGAATGCTGTTATGGCTGCTAGTGTTGCTTAAAGTATGCCCAAGTCAAGCTTCCAGACAATGCTCTCTCTCACACTGAGACCATCCCTTACATTATTGGAACAAAAGAAGTTGCCTGATCAAGTATGAACTTTCCTTAATAGTAGCTGCTGAAACTTTCTTGCCAGCAAAGTTATCACTACATAGCTGATGAGATTAGGTGAAAAGCAATAATGTTGCTGATTCAACCAATGCTTCATGGTAGGAGAAAACTAGTCATATCCCAAAACATGAACATGAGAGTTTATATACAGAAGAAAAAGAGTATTTTTAATATATCAAGACTTGAATAAATAAAATACTAAATGAACCAAGAATAGAATACTATATGGAAAAGAATAAAAAAAACATAAAAGAATAAGATATAACCTTTGATCTCTGGGAAAATCAGGATACTTACATTTTACTGAATGTATTTTCAGCAAATATTATTTAATATCCAACATTTTACAGGTACTTTGCTAACTACTAAGTAAAACAACCATATTTCTTTCCAAAAAGTGAAAATATCTTATCAGTATAGATTTAAAATTATTTTTTAAATTGTTGTTTATATGAAAATTTTGCCTATGAATGCATGTTTGTACACAAAGCATCTGCCTAATACATGCAGAGGCCAAAGAAAAATTTAGATTCACTAGGACAGAGATGCAAATGGTGATGAGGAGCCAAATAGTTTCTAGAAGTTAAACCTGGGTCTTTTGAAAGAGCAGCAAGTATTCATAAATTCTGAGCCATCTCTTAGGTTCACAAAATTAAAATTATTTTAAGTGACATAAAGGATACCATAAAATATATAACTATAGAGTTGAATGTAAATGAGAAAAATTTTATTACAGTGTCTCAAAGGTTGAAGGCTTTATGTGTTACTTCTTATCCATGGAGAATAAAGAAATGACCAAAATGGCCTTGAGATTAAGAGGGATGCTGGCCAAAGATAAAGCAAGAGGAGCAGGAAGAATGACCAACTTGAGGAGGTGTGGTCAGAGTCATATTCTACAGAGACCATTCCATGGACAGAGCATGGACAGAGCTCTGAAGACAAAATACAGTGGAGAAACACCTGAAGGAATCGGAGGCAAGCCAAAATGGAAGACATAGTGTTGTCTAAGAAGCAACAGTGAACATGACTGGAAGTGAAACTCTGTTTTGGAAATAGAGCCAAGGGGTTTAGGGATGGTGAGAAATAGTGCAGATGGTAATGACTAGTAAAGCTAGCATCAAGGTGAATACTATGATTTTGGTTTGAGCAATCACTTTGAAATAAAAAAGAGATTGAGAAAAATAAAGAAAAATATATTTAAGGTTGATAATTGATTAAAATAATAGCCACATTTTCAATTTCCACAAAATGTCCTGAGGAAGATACCAAACTTCATATCCCTAAAGTTGTTTCATTCATAAAGATCAATCCCCTCACATCCCTCATGTCACCTCATGACTCAGGCCCTTCCTGTTTCCTTCACATCATTACCCACTTTTCTTTCTTGCTTTCCTCCAGGTGGACTGTCATGCTTGACATATGTCAAACACATCAAACACATCAGCTCCTTCTTCCCTTAGATCCTGGCTCTGGACATTCTCTCTGAGTGGAGTGAACATTCATAGATACTCTCATTGTTCGATTCCACAGTTACTTCTGTTTAGATGTTCTCTACTCATCAAAGCCTTTTCTTACCACTTTGTCATGAGTATTCCCACCTTTCATTATATTGTTTCTCTACTTCTCTCCATATATTTGTCATCTGAATATTTTTATAGTCTTTATGTATCATCTATTGTTTGTCTCCTCAACTAAACTGCATGCAAGATTGATGAAGCACAGATTTCCATGTTATTTGTATCTACTGATATATCACAAGACATGACTAATGTTTAACAGTTTGACGACTTGGAAAAGGTCTGAGAATTTACCCTACTGTTTAGCTAGAAATTTAGTCAGCCACAATTTGGGGATAGCAACAGAAGCCAGGCACCAAGTTCAGGAAAATGATTTAATTTGTAACAATGGCTAATGTGTCAATATTGGTATCAAACAGCAATTTCCCAAAGATGATGTAGGAAGAACCATATGACTTCTAAACAGAAATTGTTTTGTGCTGTTAGAAAAAAAAATAAGCTTTTTTTTTTTTATGTCCCTAATTGTTTTAAGAGGGCAGTAACCCCAACTGAATATTGCTGGGAAATATGTGTTTTAATTGTTCTAGACAGAAAAACAAAACAAAACAACTTACCCTTTGTGATGAAGGGAGACATTGCTTCATTTGTCAAGACTCTTTGATATACAAACACCCTAGAAAAGATAGTCTGAAAGAAAGTGACAGGATTTTTCTACTGACAAGACAGGAAGAAGCATGCAAGAAAATAGATACATGGTTTGGTAGATACTCAGTACATATTGGTTAATTAAGAAACAATGCATTGGATTATTTATTACCATTATGTTAATTGTACAATGCCTAAATTTAGGCAATAGGAAAGTGAACCAATTTTCTAGAGGCATTCAGCCAATATAGGTAATACACACACAACCCCAGAACACAAGAGACAGAAGTGAACTCTCCTTATCTTTTACCCCAGCCTAGCACCAGCCTATCAGGACTTAAGTAATGCACAGCAGATAAAAAGAGAAATGGGTAAAAACAAAAACAGGAATGGAAGAATGGAAGAAAGGGAAGAATAGAAAGCATGTTTGAGATCATATGTCTGCTCATCCATTCAGAAATACAGAGGAGACAAACAAGACCTTTGACTTCACAGAAAGATAAGAAAACCACAGCTCAGGAAGGGAGGAGGCTTTCCCAAAACCTGAGAGGATATCAAGAATCCAGCTAATTTCCTTTTCCTGGCAGAGGGGGGGCCCAATCTTTTCTGCCCTTTATCTACGTAGGTAACATTCTTCCCAGCCTGGAGGCCACACAAGTCAATCAATAACCAAAGATACCTATTATAGGGCACAGTGGGTGGAGCCTGTATTACCATCTACCTATATGACCACTCCTCAGGTTCTGAAGAGAAGCACCCTACATAGTTCTTCTGAGTTTTGCATCCAGATCTGCAATCATGAAGGTGGCAATTATCTTTCTTCTCAGTGCCTTGGCCCTGCTCAATTTAGCAGGTAGGTGTGTTCGGATATTTTTCAACTATTAGTAAAAACATTCAACCTGTTAATTTATACCTCTTGTAAACTAAGATAGTCTAGCTAACTGATGACAATGAGTTGAATAACAGAAATGTTTCTAGTGCAAATTATGGAGGAGAGGGGAGGTTATTGCTAATACAATGGAGGAAAGCTCCAGTAACATGTCCCAAGAGATAGTCATGGCTTGCTCTAAAGACAAGGCTGCTACTTCATTAGGAATATGGTGGCAAGAAAAGGATTTGATCTAAAATACCCCTTTAACTGTAGAAAGGGCTGCTAGACTATGTAAATCCAATGCCAACTTACAAAATTTAAATTCTTATAAACTTGCATAATAATAATAATGACCACCACTTAGTTTGGATAAAAGTCATTAAATATTTTATATTTGATCTGTAAAAAACATTCTATTTGAGCATAGGAAAGAATCCCTAAACTTGTGAGAATGACAGGATATGCTTCTGATTCTGAGGTCAGTTGGGTTTTTATAACTGGCATTAATTAATATTTTCACTTCTGTCACTTATTGCAGAGATTGTGACAAAAGCCAAAGCTGTGCTTCATTAAGAAGTGGAAGACCACTGCTAAACATTTCAGATAAATATTTATGGAAGCAAGAACCCCTTTGTCCCACCTCATGCCCTATAATTAATACAAGTAAATACCTGTAGTGAGCCCCTGCTCATTAATTTTTTAGCCTCATTTACATTCTGGATCCAAGGGGACCCCAAAAGCTGCATCTTCTTTGATGAGTCCCAGAGATATTTTTTTCCCTCAGAGATCACTGACTGAAAATTAAGTTTTGGAAACATTTCTACTTTAGGGGCTCTCAGACTAGGTTCCTTTGCCTTGCAAACTCATTTGCATTCACGGTTAGCATCTATCTACTTTTTAAAAAACTATCTTTTTTCACATTATAATATAATTATATCACTTTTCCTTACAATTCTCTGCCAAATCCTCCCATGTACTTCCTTGCTCTCTTTCTAGTTCAGTTTTTTTCATTGTTGTTACATATGTGTATATGTATCATAGGCTTTGATGTCTGCAAGACATGTTTTCTGAAGAAGGAATTGAGTCTTTTCTGAACTATGTAAATACATGAAATACAAGTTTAAAATATGGTTATTTGGTGTAATGCACCTGTGGGAAAAATTACTTTGAGAACTGGTGGTGAGTTGTCAGAAAAATTCTATTTTTAACATTGTTTACAGAAGAAACTTAATTACAACAAAAGACCTGATGGCTATTTCCCATACTGCCACCAATACCCTGAGATACAGATATTTACAATTCACTGACTTTGAGATGAAAATTCTGTTGGGCATAGAAAGACAATTGATGGACATGCCAAAAGTATCTGAATTGTTACTAGTACATACACATTTCAAATTCTGAGTAGATAATTTCTGTTCTCAAGAAAGTAGATCAAATTTCCTGAAATGCAAAATCGAAATACTCAGTAATGATGAACATTTTACTTAGTTCTTTTTAAAATCTTAGCAGGCAGAGATGGAAAAAAACTCATCTGGTATACTTGAAAGTCAAATGTAAATAAAAGATTAGAGAAGTGGACAGTGTAAGCAGAGGCATGATATGAAAAATATATTCTTTGACAACTAACAATAGATCTGGCTTCTTTATTTGAGATCCAGGTTGACATTTGATTTATGTTTTCTAGGTAACACTACAGCTAAGGTGATTTTAAGAAAGGTAAAGAGAATTTTATAATTTATTATAATTTATAACCTCATTGGGAGGGGTTGACAGATGATTTCTCTGTGTAGTCCTTCTTCTCCAGAAACTCACTGAGTAGAAAGGCTGCTCTCAAACTCCCAGAGATCTGCCTGCTCAGCCTCCCAAATGCTGGGATTAAAGGCACACACCACTGCCACCCAGCTACTTTATAATTTCTTAATTCTCTAATTTCCTATGCAGACTGAAATTGCTTGATCCTGTAAAAGTAGAGCTACAATCTGAGCATGCATATTTTTTTTCACATTTGCAATCCAAAGCACTTGGGAGCCTGGTTTATGAACAAGGTTTGAGGTCAGGCTGGATGACACAGTAAGACCTGGATATAAAGAGGGTTGGAGAATGTGTACTCTAGCAGTTACATTTTTGGTAATTCAAGTCAGGATTGGGGGATCCACTGGTAGGGAACCTTGGCTGTTAATGCAGGATTTATAGTGCTTTCCTAATCTGCATGGTGCTGTGCTGAAAAACCAGCCCACTGATGCCCCTGTAACTGTCTACCTACTGCTATAAAAAAAGATTTTTTATACATACACTAGGGTTGGCTGGTGAGACAAGTAGTTTAAGTGGAAGCTCTTTTGTTAATTCCAAGTAGCTCTTACTTCCGACTTGATCTCCTAATTCCCAAAATAGACTAGGGGAGGAAATGCCCCATATCTCATTACATAGGAATACCTAAGAGAAAACCAGTGATGAACCTTCAGCTTATAGTGAATGAATCATTACACTTTTGGTAAGCATTACCGAACAAATATGGCACCATTAGATCCCAAATCTAGTTCTCCAACTACTGATCTATGAAGAATAAAAGTTAAAAAAATCAGGGATGATGTCCTGTAATGAAGAGGTGTTGTGGTAATGCCCAGGAACTGAGAATCAGGATCTAAGGATCACTAGATGTGTGACTTTAAGTCAATTTGTCACTTTATGAATCTTCCCTTGAAGAATATTGTAATGATAACTTTACAAGGTCTTTCAAGGATAGATCATTAATGGATAACTGACAGCTTTTATTGAATGATGAGACTTTTCCAATAGAACAATCCATAAAATATAGGACAGAAACCTATGTGAAGTTTTTAATGAGTATCAGATTTTACTGGAAAATACAAACCAAGAACTCCAAGCACAGATGATATCTAGGATGACTATCGTGTCAGCAGCTGGTGTTATTTCCCTCCTCTCATTTCACATCACTGCAGCATCGTGCCTTAATTGGGTAAATGATAATTTTACCTAACTTGCAGATGAATTGACTGAAATCAAGAAAGGAACCTGTAGATTCATGATGTCATATAGCTAGAAAAGGATCATAATTTGGCTTTAACTCAGGTTTCCTGATTTCAGGGCAGATTTATTTCTATTGTAGTTGTTGTTTTACTTTACAACACCCAGTGTCATTATCTTAACTGCAGAAAACTTTAAAAAGTCTTAATATTTTATTACAAAAGTAAACATTGAAAATGATAGAAAATGACTCCTTAATTCTGTGTTTAGGCTAATTGCGATGCTACAATTCCTGGATGTCCCAAGAATTATAACCCTGTGTGTGGGACTGATAAATTTACTTATGCCAATGAATGCCTTTTGTGCTTTGAAAACAGGTGAGAATAAAGATAATTTTAAGTTATTTATCACTAGAATTCCACATATGTAATCATCTAAAAGGCTAGTCAATAAATGAAACTTTCTTTTCATAAACTTGGTATGATAATATGATATAAAATTGCTTGAATGATAAAAGCCCCACTTTTTCAAGCAATACATTGATATTTTAGATTTCAAAAATCTTATATTTACAAAATGCCTTTAATCTGAAAAAAACAAAAACAGATCAGTTCTTGATAATAGCAAAAATTACATTTTCTAATGCACCCCCAAATTAGCAAGTATGACTTATATAATATTTAGTGAACAAACGTGTATTATAACATTTGTATTCATGGTTTATGAGAGTTATTCTCAATAAACTTTAATTCTCTGAAATATTTAATGTTGGGGAACAAGAACCAGACTCAGAACACTGGGACAAACAGATATGTCACGATAATTTTTCTCTTACAATATGACTGACTTGTTGCTATATGCCTGTCATTATGCTAAGCCTTCCTTGTTTCCCATGTGGCTGTTACAAAAGTACAAACAAACAAACAAACAAACAAACAAAACACTCATGAGCACATGTAATCTCTTCCTGTAAGTTGTGATGATTGTCAACAGAGTGTAAAGTGTTACATGACCAAAACACAGATGGTAATATCCTTCAACTGAAAAGGCCAAGAAAAGCTTAATGAAAAAAAATGCCATTTAAACAAGGCTCTGAATTTCACACAAACAATAGAGACCCCAAAAGTGCCAGAAAACTCTTAGATTTTCTAGAATTGACTCTATGCTAACAACTTCAGCCCAGGCTCAAGTGACTATAAATTGTCTTTGTTCCTCTGCATAAATCTCTCTTCTATGGTGCAAACTATCTTCAAGGATAGCTCTAAATGATTTCAGAAAAGTCTGTCAGTTTATCCAGGATTGTAGACATTTTAGACTCCAAACAGTACACTTTCGGCCTTATAACGAGGGTGTGTCCAGTGTGTAAAAGTTGCCAGGCATGATAGCACAAGCTATATTTTAATTATAATACAATTTTTTTAAGTTGTACAAAAATGGCCTATGTTGTAATTATTACCAGAGCCAGGATATGACCCTAACTATTGGGGTTTGTGATGCTCTGAAAACACCAAACAGGGCTTTCATATGATGGGTCTTGTAATTATCAGGAGGTGGCAGGTTTGTTAAATCAAGACACTATATGCCTTCTGTGCTTTGTTAGAGAAACTGTCAATAACTCTTTTCTGTAGAAATGCAACTACTGACAGAACATTTGTTGGTGCTAGAAATGTTGTCTGTCAGTATGGGCTAATACATGACTAATAGTCATTGGCTCTTAAACACAGATAGTACACTGAGATACTAACGTTTAAATATTGTTAAATTTTTAAAACAAAACAACTAAGTGTGGCTAATTCACAGAGTGTAGCAAAGTTAACAGCAGAGCTGTGGATAACAGGCTTATGTACATGACATTGAACTGGGCACTACCATAGGTTAACATTAGTGTTAAAATGAAGAAATAATGGATGCAAAAAGGTATCTGTAAAAATAGATGTGTATCACATCTTCTTCAACAATAAAAAAAATAGAAAATTTGTTGCAGGCCGGTATGATCAAGATAACAATGACTAAAGAGAGAATTATAGAAGCAGTCTTACAACTAAGAAACAATTTTAGAATTGAAAGGATATTTGGGTTTTGTGAGAGAAACTGGCTTAGCCAAGGTAACAATGGAACTGCAGAAAAAAAAATTATGTAAAGAAGAGACCTTGGTACTGGTTGCTGTTATGGGAATCAAGATTGCCTGGCAGAATCAAGCTCCCATCTTCTAAGCTGAAATGTTTCACTGCTAGAAATCCCTGCCGTAGCCTGGACAACAGACCTGGTCACTAAGTACAAACCATCAACAGTAAAAGAAGCAGAGGTGGACTTGAGATTCATTTCAAGGGTTCGCAGTAACACTCTATTAGGCCTATAAAGAACAATGACCCACAGTTTTTCTACTTTGTTGTATCCCTTCTGACATAATAAAAAAGCAACGGATATTCAATGAATACATTGAATTTATAAATAGATTAGAAAAAGAAAAACCAGAATAAATCATAAGCATGTCTTTAATAAAAGGCAGAATTATTTTTAAGTTTCATTGCTATTCTCACATAGTCATTTATTTGTGCCACTAAACTTCAAGCCAACTCTTAATTTATTTTCCTTAAATCTCTTCTACAGGAAACGCCTAAATCCTGTCCTCATTGAAAAACTTGGGGCTTGTGAAAATTCAAGAATTTGAATTCTGTTAAATCCACCATAATGTTTAGCAAGTGGGTTTGTTGAATAAATGCATTTGAACATACATTGTTTTTCTCAAAGCATCCTGTTCAAAGGCATAGGTGAATATATTGAGGACAGGGAACTGGGCAAAGACCCAGACTAGACTAAGCTTCACCAGTTAGTTCTTCATGCTCGTAATATCAGACATTGCAGATGACAACAACACAAAGTTGAGCATGAGCATGTGTGATGAGTAGAGTTTGATTAGGATGAAGAAGGTAGCTGATGCCATGCCCAAGATGTAACCTGAGAAAGAGAAAAGGGGGTGTTCACCCAAGGAAATGTGTGTGAGTGCTTTGTATACCCCACATTGTTTCACTTGTGAGCCACCACAACTCTGCAGAGTTACTCTTGTCCTGTGAGTAAACACAGAGGAGTAAACTCCCTTGACTAACAGCCCAGCAGACAAGCTGCCAGGGTGCTCTTTTAGATCTGGTAACCTTCCTTTAGCCACAATGAGCACTCCTTTTAAACACAATCACCTCTTGTGGATTATGCCTTGACTTTCTTCAATGAGAATTCTAGATAATAGTCTCCTACTCTAAGATTCCCCCGTCTATATTCAATAATAGAATACAGATGTGATGTGATAGAATAGAACCAAATAAATTAGAAATGAGGACATGTTCTCAAGGAGGAAAATAGCTACAACTACTTAAAAATAAAAAGGGGAAACATCTTGAGATTCTGAGTTTCTAACAAAAATTTGGTTTAAGATGGAAAAACGGTAGAGATCTAACACATGTGAGACTGTGTCAGGATTTGTAGTACAGTGGAGAATGGGTCAGCCACTGAGCCAGAAATAACAAGGATCAGTAAAACATTAGGAAAACAGAGTTGCCTAGTTACCCATTTCCGGTGATATTCCAATATTCCTGTCTTAAAAAATGAACTCCTACCACTAGAGGGTTGTGTACTCTAGCAACTGACTCAGCTCAAATATCCTGAAAGCTCTCACCAAATAGCTTGCTAAGTCAAGTTATCAATTCAAGATGGCTCCCAGTGTCTGATCTGTGATGCTAGAGGACACTTGTAGGGCACCAAACCTTAAGGAATTCTCTGATTGTCAAATTATTTAATCACTGAATATTGTAAGTTGCCCTGTCTTGTTGGACCAGTCTGCAAGTACACACATACACACACACACACAGAGAGAGAGTTTTGTTTTTGTAATTACAAGAAGATATAAGACATAATCTCAAATCTATCTTTAGTGACACTGCTCGAGGCCTATCAGGAGGCAGGCATGTGGAGTCTGTCTCTGCATGTGGTACTTATGTTTCAAAAGGAGTATCTAATAAACCAAAAATGCTTAAAAGTGTGAAACTGTCAACACTGATAAGAATATAAAGCTTCAACCTATGAAGAGTGATTCAAAGAAGGAAAAATGACTAAAAAGAAAATCCCTCTGAACTGGGAGCATCTTTTAAAAGAACTACTAGGATTAAGAATATTGATATTAGCAACTCATCTTTAAATATAGTATCTGTATCACCTGGATTCTATCCCTCAAACTCATTCTGAGTCCCCCTTCCCAAAGTTTCCCCTTCCTAAAATAATGTATTCTTTTAATAGCTTACGCAGTCCAATTACTGCTCCACATACACTCATGAATGTGACACCACCCACCGTTAATATCAATATATGAAAGACCACACACCTAAAGAAAACTCCCTCCCTAGAAGCCATCAACTGTCAAAAACTCCTCTTTAGGGGTTGGTACTTTTGTGGCCCTCCCATATTCATCCTGGAATATTGAATGTCTTCATCTTGTGTAAGGCAAAATATCTTTCCATTTTCTGCTGGGAGAGGGAAATTCTGTTTTCCTCACTGAAGAGATTCTGAGTATATTAATCATGATTCCAGGACAGGCCCCATGCTCAGAAGCAGTTAGCTAACACAAATAGAGCTCCATGTTTTCTAACTGTTTTGTTTTTTTCTTTTGATTTTTGTTTGGGGCTTATTTTTCAAAAGAGAAGAAAAACCATGAGGATGGATGGATAGAAATGGGGTGGGGGGAACAGGATCTGGGATGAGTTGGGGGATAGGGAATAATATAATATATATATATTATATTATTATAATTATATATATATTATATTATATATATATATCTTTTCATGTTTTCTGAGCCTGGGAAAGAGGTCTGATATTTATGCCCCGGTTATAGCAGAGAACTCCACACAAAATTGTTCTCTGTATTTGATTGGGAGTCTCTATATCAACTGAACAAAAATGCTTCTTTTATAAAACCTGAGAAGTATGCTAATTATTAATAGAGATATGTGTTTTTAGAAAGCAATACTATACTATGTCCAGTCTGATTACTCCTAGGGCCTATCAGTTCCTCGAATATGGCTTTTTGGACAGATTTATCATACCATGGATAAACTTCCTCCTGTAAAACAGGCTCAAATTTAGTCAAAAAGTGGTTGATTACTTCATTAGCCTTCACGAGGCTATCAGCTCTCAGCACTCAGAGCTGAGCAAGATGTTGTCTTGATTCACAGCACTTACATAACACTTTCTGGTCCTCCTTAAGCTGGCCAAACTGAAGGAAGCTTCTAGGTCGGTTTCATCTTGATTTCTCTATGATTAAAGTATTTGGTATTTTTTTTTTTTTTTTTTTTTTTTTTTTTATTAGATCTTTCATTTACACTTCAGATACCATCCCGTTTCCCCATTCCCCCCCCCTTAGAAAACCCCTATCCCATGCCCCCTTTTCCTTTTTGCATTTATACATTTTTTTAAGAAATGTTAATCATAGGCTTTATAAGTTTGGTATTGTTCAATCAGAGGTGTAACCCACTACCCAACCTAGATATATCAACTATCTTTGACTGGTGGAGATACATAAACATCTGCTTCCCTGTTTCCCCCCTCTATCTCTCTTTCATCACCTAGCTTCTCCTCTCCTTCTTCTTCTCCTCTTCTTACTCCTTTTCTTCCTCTCAGTACTCCTCCCACCTTAGCTCCTCCTACACATCACCCTTCCTGTTAAAAGGAAACTTTTCTCTCAAAATACAATTAGAGCATAATTATGCCTATTTGTACCAGTGAGGTACAAGATAGTCCTAATACCCAGTCCATCCTTTTGTTGACTAACCAGCACCTCTGTCATCTATCCTAATTAAAACACTTAGTTCTGAACCTGGCTTTTTCCTTGGCTTTAGGATGAATGTCAGCTGATGACCATACACTCAGATCTTTTCTCTCAAAGTAAATAGCTATAAGTTTTCAACCCCATCAGAAATCCAGAATGACTGAGTTGACTATAATTGTGGGAAGCACCAAGCATAGCTTCTAAAACTTAGCCAATTTATAGAGACCTCTGAACACCTGGACACTCGCTCTACTTCGAAACGTTGGAGCATCTGTTCTTCTGCCTTCTGGCCCAGGATCATCTGACAGACCTTAGTGCTGCAGAATTATTAAGGGCTGATTACTCTGTCTAGGCAGATATAATCAGTCGACTATTCTGCAAGTGTGTCCTTTTCTGGACAGTAATTTGTCTGTAGAAGGAAAGTGGCAATTCTTGCCTAGTGGCTGTCTCACCACAACTGGAATAACTCCAAGGATGCTCAATTTCTTCTTAGAGTTTAACATAGGAAGCTGTCCGGAGCAGACAGGTCTCTAATGAAAATGAACATTAATACTGAAATGTTTGTCATGTCAATTCTAAGGATTTCTGATGTTTTGAAAACCAGCTATCCATGTAAGGTAATCTGGAGTGTTGCCTGTTAACTCCACTCAGCTATTTCTAAATAAAACATAGAGAACACCCTTATAATAAACTCCAAGTCATGAATTTGCTATAGTCCCTTAACTCACAGGCTGACCATCTCAAATCAGTTAAAAAAGTTAAAGAAGGACTGGGTCTAAGCTTTGTATTCCTAAGTGTGTTATACTGGTACAATGCCTATGAGAGTAACAATATTCATCTCACTCTTATATCACTAAGGTATTTTCCTCTATAGAATCTTACCACCTAATTTTGGTAAGCAACCAAGAACAAATGGCAACATTCTATATTATTTGGAAGATTTCTTGGAGTCCCCAGACCAAGAATTTTTTAATTTAGCAACTTTTAGCTTCTGGAGAAACATTACTCTCAATGTATGGTAACTAAATTTAAACAATATATGAAGTTTATGAAGTAGTGGGTTTGTCTATGGCTTTTCAAACATCCTCAGCTGCCAGAAGCTATGCTGTAACCTATGGGAACAGCTCATGAGTGTTTTACAATTGGAGCTTCTTTGGCAAGGCTCATTGGGAGATTGCCCTGGCCAGGACCTGTGCAGGAGATGCTGCAGACCCCTTCTCTGATTCTAGAGAAGGACATGAACTTCAGGCCCTTCTTGCTCTTGCTTTGCTTATTATTATGGCAATTCTTAGTTTGCTTTATCATTTGTGATGGCAGCTGAGCTTCCTGGGAACAAAACACTATAGATGTGTCTGATAATGTTTCTAAAGATTCTACAAGGAAATTAAACCTCTTTGCAGTCTACCACAGAAACTGGTTTCTTCAGTTACCCTAGGTGGACTCTGCAGTCATCCCAAGTAAGCAGTGGGAACTCACTAAGGTTAATGACTCCTGCTTCCTTAACTATTCTAAAAAAGAGATAACTATATTCCAAGATCTTAGTAGATAATTTCTTAAACGATGACATTAAAACCTACAGACCTCATAAGAAAGAAATAAAGGACATAAAAGGTCAGACTTCCCTCCAATGCCAGAAAATTAACAAAGGAATCTAAACCTTCCAGTCCCTTTGGAGGTAAAAGTACAAATAGATACTGCCAGGAAGAATAGAAACTTGGTCCCAGCAGTTACGATTTAGATATTAATCATTGTCATTTTAAGGATGTAAGAAGAAGAGGACCAAAAACACTGTTCACCCAAAAATCACATATAGGCCATAGAAATTAGACCTATACGTGAAAAATATTATTCTAGATAGGGTATCATTCTCTCTGCTGATTTCAAAAATATAAAAGCAACATACTGTTAAAGTCTAACCACAGAGCTTGAATCTTTCATTTCTGAAATGACATGTCTGCTTCTGGCCTGGGCACAGTACAGATAAGAAGTGCTTGGCTAGATATAATCACTTGGCTTGCAATACAAAATTCATGCTTAGATATGAAATAAAGGTTAATTAATGCTTAGATACAGTAAAGGTCAATTAATGATGACAATGGAGTGGGGAGGAGGAAAAGAAACTAAAATAGATAAATGTTGATGATTCTTGAAACATGATGAAAGACAAAATTAATTGGAACTGCTCATGCTTGAATGCTTTGGAGTTTGTATAAATAGTGTTCAATCTACTAGGGTCATCTGTTTGAGAGACAAGTGCTGGTAAGAATCCTCATTTTTGCTGGCTCTATATATCTGTCCTGTGGTCTAGAACCTCACTGGAGCCTCACTCCAGCACTCAGTAGGGGTTACTTCTCCCACAACTTCTTTTTTTTCATTACCTTCTCATTTCTCTTTCCTGTCCTGTAGGAAGCCGTGGTCAGTGGTTATATGTTCGCCATTCCAAGATGGCAGTGGCCTTGTGTCTTTCCACTAATAAACAATTAACTGCGCAGCTGCAAAGGCAGAAAGCCTGCCAAAGTCACTGGCCAATCCCGAGACGTAATATTGGGTGGTGAGCGAACAGCCAATCAGAAGTGAATACGTCACTCTAGGGTGTACTTAAGCGGTGCCTCTTCCTGTCTTCAGCCCTTCCGCGTCTTTCCACGTTTGCTGATACAGAGTAAAGCCTCGTTTGTAGTGATAACCGATTATTGCCTCACGTGTCCTTATTCGTGGGCGAAAAGGGACTCGAGTGGCACGCAGAACAACTGGAGCCGAAACCCTGCAGTTTCAAGGCAACGCGGAGGCCCCCAAGTTTTGGGGAGGGTTAAAAGACTGAAGGATTTGAGGTACACCTTTGGAAGATATGCCTGGGGTGGCGTTTGTGGCAAGCGGCTTTAAACTCACCGCTGCCGCTCCACTAGCTGACCTCTTGCTTGCATTGCATTTGTTTTTAACTTATGTGCGTTGTGAGAAAGAGGGCCACTCTAGCATACCAGAACCAGGGTGTGTTAGCCAGCATCAGGCCAAGGAGCCTGGAGGTCAGGCCAGAGAGCCTGAAGAAAATGAGTACTCAAGAGGAACAAGGGCTACTGCAGAGTCCATTAAGCTTAAGGAGAGAGTGGAGGTCAAATGGACCCCCCTGTACCCCATTAAAGAGCCTGACTCCATAGAACTGGGCGATTTCTGCTTATTTAAAAGGGAATTGGAATGGGGAGCTGGACCTGGTACAGCAAGAATTGCAAATCCGGATTTCGAGCCTTGATGGAGTGCAGACGGACCCTGGCGATTTTACTTCTTGAATTTCTTCTGCCTTTTCTTTCTTTCTAAAAGGGGGGATAGGCCTGTTTGATGCAGCCCTATGTTGTGGATTAGTGTTCATGATGGTTGGTCTGTAAGCTCAGAGCCCAACAAAAACGTGACAAGGCCGCTTTAGCCCAAGCACTCGCAGTCTTGGAGCAAGCATCTCTCCCTGAAATTTGACTATCTAGGCTGAGAAAGTAGCGGATGACTGAGACTCTCAGTCGATGTACCCCAAGGGTTCAGCCCATTGCACTGGGTCGATGAGAGGTCTAAGTCCAGCCAGCCCTTGCCTGAATAACCGGTACCTGAACATTTAGAGGTGTTTGCTAGTGGGTACTCGACAGGGAATGTTCCACGAGTGTGGATAGATTTCCCGAAAGTATGCCTGATTGCACAAACGTTTGATGCCAAAAAACCTCCCCTGGTGGCGCCCCAGGGTGGAGGCTCCCGTCAAAAGGCATCGAGATGGGTATGGGAATTAAACCCATTACAATATCTCATTTTGCACAGGGGATCAGGCCTCTGCTTTCCCTCACTGAGTTGGTGCTGTGCTTAATGGACAAAAGGCTGTTTCATATTAATAATTTAAACAGGGAGAGATGTAGGAAGCTGTGGTCAGTGGTTATACATTCGCCATTCCAAGATGGCGCTGGCCTCGTGTCTTTCCACTAGTAAACAATTAACTGTGCGGCTGCAAAGGCAGAAAGCCTGCCAAAGTCACTGGCCAATCCCGAGGCGTAATATTGGGTGGTGAGCGAACAGCCAATCAGAAGTGAATAAGTCACTCTAGGGTGTATTTAAGTGGTGCCTCTTCCTGTTTTCAGCCCTTCTGCGTCTTTCCACGTTTGCTGATACAGAGTAAAGCCTCGTTTGTAGTGATACCTGATTATTGCCTCACGTGTCCTTATTCGCGGGCGAAAAGGGACTCGGGAGGTGTGCGCAACACTGTCCAGCAGGGCATTGAACAGGGGTCCAGGGAGATCACCTGAAACAGAAGATGGGGGACATGCAAACGCAAAGAATGAGTGGCTTGTCTATAGGCTGATCAAACTGCTGATTTTACTTTTTTTCACACAGGGGTTATATCCACAAAAAGGCAGGATGTGAAGAAGGGGATGATGCAGGATCCTAAGTGTTCAGGAGGAGTACAGATATCTTCCAGAAGAGAGTGTCAGCTGGGTGAAGTTTCAAGAGACAGTTCATTATGACTCTGCATATGATTCACTTGTCCTTATCTAAGTTGGTACCATCCACCAAGGCTAACTGTCTACAAGGTCTATGACTACTCCGGCTGGTTAACTTCCACTAAAGCTTCTTGTTTACAATAGCTTATAGCCATCTGTTTCAGTGTTTTTCCACAAAGACCAAAGACTGTGTCAGTAGGCATGTATGTCAGGCCTATTGCTGTTTTTAGGACTATGACTGATTTTAGGCCTTCAGTGTATAAGCAGAGCTGCCCCTGATATTTCTCTATCCATCTAGCTGTTCCCTGTTAGTGCTGCTTCTCTCTTCCTAACACCTGTGTTCAACTCTGTCTCCTTCCTGATCACCTTTTTTTCCCACTCCCACTACCTATGGCCCCTTTCTAGTTTTCTGACTTCTACAGACCCTCAAATATAAATGCACAAGTCTAAAGAGTCATTCAATCATTCAATGCTAGAAGGCCAAATGCCAAATATTCTCTGTCATATGTGGTCTAAAACTTCACTTAGCTTCACTTCATCTTAGATTCCAGGGACAGTAAGTCTTACCAACAGATTACTCTGAAACTCACCCTGACTGCAACCCATCCCCACACCCAGTGCAGGAGCCATTATCTAATATTGAAAACTGAGACTGCCTTGGAGCAACAGTGAACATCTTTTGACCCAGATTGTTCATCAAGAAATGACAATTGTGCCTATTTCTCTGAAGCTGTCCAGGATGTAAGTTTGAGGCACTGTCTTACACTACTATAAATAGCCAGAAAGGGTGGATGCCCCAGTGTGAAGGAATTTAAAGGCTTGAAGGGGGGAGTGGGTGGATAGATGAGGACACAACCTCAGGATAAGGGATTCCTGGGGACAGGCATAGGGAAAGGGGATAACATCTAAAATGTAAATAAATAAGATATTCAATAAAAAGTTTAACAGCCTGCAAAGGAAAGCTCTCTGAATCATTATAAATTTAGTTTTATAAAATTTATTATTAAACACTTGCAAATAAAATAAGTTTATACATCAAAATTAACCAGACCCAAGGACTATACATCTAAGTCAATTTCTATATAGTTAGAGTAGGCAATCTGAAGCTGTAGAGCTTCACAAGGGATTAACACTTTCACTATTGAGTATATCTTGATGTGCTCACCAGACACCAAAATCAAAAACTCCTTGACACAATTAGAACTAGAAAAATTAATTAGCTTTAGATTCCCTTTCCTATGGGTGTTTATTATCTGCTCATAGTCCGTCCTCATATTTAGCATTTCTTATTCTCTTCTTACATGTTATACTGTACCCATGTATCTATTTGTTTACATATGTCCATATAATGTTTCTATAGGTTCTATATATGAGAAAGAATATGTGTTTTTAATCTTTCTGAAATTGTTTGACATCACTTAATATTGTATATTCTAAGCCCAACCATTTTCCTACAAGTTTTGTAACTTCATTTTACTTTAAAGCTTAATAGTAGTAATGTATTATTCATATATATACATGTATATTAATATGTTATATTAAATTATCCATTCACCTGTTTATGGGCAAGTAGGCTAATTTCAATTATTTGCTATAGAGAATAGAGAACAATAAATACCTCTATAATATGATGTGAAATCCTCAGTGTTTCTGCCTAGGAATGAAGTAGCTGTGTCACATGGTAGTGTCTTAAGGTTTCTATTGCTATGATGAAACACCATGACCAAAAAAGTAAGTTGGAGAGGAAAGGGATTATTTGGATTATGCTTTCATATCACTCACTGTTCATCATCACAGGTTGTCAGGGCAAGAATTCAAGTAGGGTAGGACCCTGGAGGCAGTAGCTGACACAGAGGTTAAGGAGAGGTACTGCTTACTGGCTTGCTCTACATGACTTGCTCAGTCTGCTTATAGAACCAAGAACCACCATCCCAAGGATGACACCACCCACAATGGGAGAGACCCATTGTGGGTAATTAAGAAAATGATCTTCAGTCATGCCTACCACTAGATATTATGGAGGTATTTTATTAATTGAGGTTCCCTCCTCTCAGATAATTTTAACTCATGTCAAGTTGGCATAAAACTTTCCAACACAGGTAGTTCTATTTTTAATTTTTGAGAAATCTCCAAAATGATTTTCATAAAGGCTATATTAATTTGCATCCCCACCAACACTGTTCACTTACAGATTAATCCACTCAAATCACCACATGCCCAGCACCTAGTGGGTGCCAAATGTTAGTCACTGTTCTAATCAATGGGATTTAGTATCCATCAAGTCACAGAGGGATCTCAACTCTTTTAGAGCTCATATTCAAATGGAAGAGAAGCATTCACTATCAAAAGAAAGTAAATACAGGGAGAGTTTCAGGCAATGTTAAAGTCTACAGTAGAAAGAAATGTGGTGATGCAATACAAGTGATGGCAGAGCACAGAAAAGGAGCCACGGGTAGAGTAAACATAGACAAAGATTATGTAGCAACTTCTATCAAGAGGCAGAGCTTATTTCTTACCCTACATCTTTGCTAGCTTTGTGATAAAGATTTTCCAAAAGAAAAGTAGCTGAGGTGACAGATATTCAGTTTCAGAACCTCAAGGGATGTAGTTTCTGTTCTCACCGTCTTCAAAATAGAGCTGGCCTTATTGATGAAGTAGTACTATGGGTAAAACTGAGCCTTTTCAACAGATTTGCTCTGAAAACTCACAAACTGGTGAGTAAGGACATTTAAAAGCAACCTTATAGTGACTTTCCAACTGACCACAGGCATCAACAAGATGCAGCAGCTAGGCCATCCCTGCAGATCCTGATTAGACAATTTTATTGAGTAATGAATGAATGATTAAGGCTATGTGACAACACATTACTAAAATTTAAGCAAATGTCTTGTAGTTTAACTGGGCTTGTCAGAAGATATGTGCAAGGAGTTCATGTTTGAAAAAATAATAATAAGCAAGCCAGTCTTACAGAGATTCATGAAATAAGTTTCTAGGCAAAGAAAATAAATTCCTAAGACTAGAAAAAAACAAGACATGCTACAGAAACAGGAATGTTATATATTGTGTGTAAGGTGGCTGGAAATGCAAAAAGTTCCTTCAGGAAGGAAGTTAGGCACGGAAGCTGTGGCTACAGTGGCTCATTAAAGGCCTTTTCCAGTTTCTCAAGTCATAGCCCCAATGATACAAAATAGTCCATGAGTTTTACAGGCTTTATTTTCATGGCTGATGGTAGTTGAATCTAGATATGCACCCCCATGAAACTCAGGGCAGACCTGAGTTAAATAGGGAGAGAGAAAGGAGGATGGGTCTGGGAAGAATATTTAATTGGCTCCACCCTCTGGCCTTCAGGCATCTCATTAGTATGTAAATTTCTCTAGGGCCTGAGGCCTGTAGTCCTGTCCTCTACCTGTGCTCTTTGGGTGGAGCTACATTGCCCTGAATGTGACTGAACAGTGTAGGTTAATGGAGTTCCATGCCATGTGTTAGGAGCCTGGACTCTGGAAGCAAGGTGGAATAGATGCCCATTCCTTATAGGCAATTTTCACCTGTTGGGTCTTCGGGCTTTCCGGCCAGCGCTTCGACCAAAATCATCCATCCTATCACTTTCCTACATCCCATTCTCTTTTCTTTCATAAATGGATGGGTATCTCTGTGTCATCTGTAGTAAAAATTTTGGATGAGGAAGTCAAAAGAAAACACTACACTAGGGTGTAGCACGATTAAGTCACAGGGTAAGTGGAATTGAGGGTGTGGTTTGGGAAGGCAAGAGATCATTGAATCAATTAAATATAGGTGGTATAGTTTGGAAGATAATGACATCTGATTAATTTAGATACACATTATGGTTTTTTTTAACTAACATGTAACTTTTAGCTATTTGTCTTTGGCAAAAGAGTTTATCTGTAGCTGGAAGGTCTGGATCTATCTTCTCTAGGTCTCAGGGTGTCTTTGGAGTTTTCAGTCAGATGTGTCTGGAAGGAGGCAGCTTGGCATCCTAGGCAGGTTTCGTGGATGGCTTTGTCTTTGCTGGATCTGTGGGTGCGCCTGTAGGATAATTACAACAGGAAAGCAGCACCCCAGCAGGGGAGTGTTTGTGAAGGGTATCTAGTATTAAGCTACTTTGGAGCAAGCATGTCATATATGGTCTATTGTTAAGATCTTAGAAAGGCAAAGATATTTGAGGAAATTTTAGTCCCAGAATTTACCGAAATGTACCTTTCAGTCTGTTTTGGATGGCTGAGGAAGAAAACGTCATGTTAATTATGTATCTGGGGTAGACAGCAACAGTTTGTCTGTGAAAAAGAACTAGTTGTTAATTAAGAGTTGGAAAATGGTCATCAGCAGAGTTGACTTGACCTGTGGAAATAAATTAGATGACTTTTGAAGCTTGAAAAAAATTTTAAAAGTTGAAAAAAGAAACGTTGGGCATATATCATGAGTGTTAGAGAGAAAAGGAGACATTTAAAAAAAAAACAAGAATATTTTGGGTTAAGAAGCACAAACACTGTTGTAGGTATTTCTGTTGGGGAGAAGACGCATTAATGGTGAGTTTAGAAGCAGTGGGGGAAGGGCCAGCCCTGCCATGTGGTTGTTGTTCCACCACATGGTGGCCATGTGTTCCAGCAGAGAGGCCCCCTGTATTCCCCATTTGTTTTTTTTTTTTTTTTTTAAGCCGGTAAATCTTAAATGTAGAGAAGGAGAAGAAAGGCCAACCTTGAAGAAAAGCTCAAAGCAAGAAACACAGGAGCTTGTTAGGATTGTCAGAATCAGTGAGATTTTGTGTAAAAGACTAAGTCATAGGAGACATGTGGGAGCTGGGTTGGAGCTGGCAGCCCTTTGATAAAAGAAACCATTAAGGTGTATTTATCTTTCTTCATCTACAAATAAATTCTAAACATCCTATTATAAAATTATTATTGTGATAATACAAAATTATGTGAGAGAATCCTAAAAGCATTTTGGATAAAAGGTTTATTCCTTATTCCAAATAGCAATTAAATTGGCTATTAAAAATAATGATATTTGGCCTATTACATGACAAACTTTTTAGAAAAATTTGATGATCATTTGTTATGGTTTTTCTCTATGCATGCTTTTATATTTCCTAAAATTTACTATGCATGCAGCCCATAGAAAAGATCTTTGCTGTATTTACTATATTTACAGATGCCTCATCTATTAAAAAGGCAGTATATGTATAAATCACATGTTTATTTTCTTGAGTTTCCCCTGCTTCAACACAAATAATTAAATTAAGTGTTGTAGCTTCAACACAAATAATTAAATTAAGTGTTGTAGCCACTGTTTGAAATGCTGAGAAATCAAGCTTTCAATTTATATATTCATAGCCAGTATATGGCTCATGATTTATAACTGCTTAAAATTGTTTCTTTTTTAGATATTGCTAATTCTCAAATTTTCTAGTTATTTATAAAAATAAAGCTTAATTTAATAAACATGTACTGTTTCTTTAATTTATAAGACATTTAAAGGCTCATTGGATTGCCTGAACCCCAGGGCAATGCCAGAGCAGATTTATTACTAGACATGTTATAGGCCTTTCAAAAATAATTGGCCGAAAGTGTGCAAGTTAAATTGAAAAAACTTGTTCTTAATATCTTCAATTTTTCATAATGGTGTTAAGCCTTGAGGACTTATACATAATCAGTTTTGACAAATAGATATTACTCATTTTTGATTTTAAAAAATTAAAATATGTACATGTGACTTGATGTCTTTTAGACTTTTAGTTGCAACTGCTTTAACAAGAGAAGCAAGTAAAAATATAATTAGTTATTGCCTATATTATTTTCCTGTGCTTGGTGTTCCATATCAGATTAAGATAGATAATGGAACTGGCTATTACAGTTATTTGACTATAGTCAAACATTTGAGATATTTTGTTGACAATTTAATATTACTGATATCTCCTTATTATCCTCAAGGACAAGAAATTGTAAAAGAGAGATTACGAAACTTTAAAATAATATTTTTATAACTCTATAAATATGGAAAAAGCAGCTAATGGTGCTTCTTCCCTGGTTTTACAGGTAATTCTAAAAAATTGACTTTTTTAAAACTAGAAAGGGGGAATTATACCCCCCAAAGTCACCAAAAGCACACCTTGCTTTTGTCTTATTTGTTTTAAATTTTCTGCAAACTGATGCTAAGGGTCAATCTGCAGCGGATCGTCACTGACATCTAGTTACTTCCAGCTCGTTTGACAGGGTCTTGTAGAGAGACCCCTTAACTAATACTTGGTGTGGTCCTGATTCTGTTTTAATTTGGGGTCGTGGGTCTTGAGCCTAATAAGTATTATTCTAATGATAAAGATGGCTCAAAATCAACCAGCTGATTTAACTTGGCATATAATCACCACACTTACTAGAGAGTGTTTTTTATCATTACTTAAAGCCACCCACTCTATACCTGGTGGCCAGACTTTGTGTCTGATCCCTGATAATTAGCAGTTGGATTTGATACTGAAATACTTCCACTTCTAACCTTATTTTCTACATTGCTTGGATAATCATGTTGCTTTTAACCTTTGAACATTGTATTTTAAGCAGATTGATTACGCTCACAAAGGATCGCTTTCAGCAAGCTCAGCTACTTCCTCATGACAGTTACACATCACTGTGAAGAATTGCATCTAGTGTATCCTTTGGTCTGAACGTGGTCTTGGTCTAAAGAATGTGCCTATGATGGCCAGTTAGTCAACGAAAGGTAAGAGTGTTTAGAGCTCCTATAAACCTAATACAGAGGCATACATCATTATGCTATGTATGTTTTCCTCAATGACAGGTAATGATAGGAGTAATTTTTAGCTCCTATAAACCTAAGACAGAGGCATACATCAATATGCTATGTATGATTTCCTCAATGATGGGTAATATAGGAGTAATATAAAAGCCAACCTAAGCCAGGCATGGTCGCCTGACCACTCTAGACCCTAGATGTGATGAAATATTCTGCAAGTGAGTCCTTTTCTGGACAGTGATTTGTCTGTAGATGGAAAGAGGCAATTCTTGCCTAGTGGCTGATTCCCCACAATTGGAATAACTCCAAAGATGCTCAATTTCTTCTTAGAATCCAAGACAGGAAGCTGTCAGGAGCAGACAGGTCTCTAATCAAAATGAACATTAACACAGAAATATTTGTAGTGTCAATTCTGTGGATTTCTGATGTTTTGAAAACCAACTATTTATGTAAGGCAATCTGGACTGTTCTGTTAACTCCACTCAGCTATTTCTAAAAAAAAAAAATATAGAAAACACCCTAACAATAACCTCAAAGCCATGAATTTGCTATAGGCCCTTAACTCACAGGCTAACCATCTCAAATAAGTTAAAAAAGTTAAAGAAGGACTCGGTCTAAGCCTTGTATTTCTAAATGTGTTATACAGGCACAATGCCTATGAAAGTAACAATATTCATCTCACTTTTATATTAAGAAGCTTATACCAATGAAAACCTTAAATTTGAAATCAAAGTTAATTTTGTACCATTTAAGAAATTATAACTTCATCTTAATAACAATTACACATATTTCTACCAGTAGGTTATGGCTATGCAATAAATCCTAGCTAATCCTCCCTGTTCCACTAAAACCATTATCTTTCCCTAGAAAGACAACCCAATATTAACCACCTCAGTCCCCAAGCCCAGGGACTAGGGGTGCTGACTCTTCACTAACTTCTTCAAGCTGATTATGGGTGTTGAGATATTAGAAGAGGGGTTGGGGGAAGAGTAAATTGATAAGCCTCTGACACTGTGTCTTCACTGCATCCAGCTGGAATTCCAGAACATCAGCGCTTTGAGCAGGTCTGCTCAGCTTGCCTGATGAGTAGATATACCAAGGCTATGTATTCTGCAATATACAATTCTCAAAACGAATTTTAGTATCAAGATAATTGTTTGTTTGAATTCTGGAATCTAGTCTTCTGGTGGCCTGCCTCTGTCATGTCTAATCCATATAATTCTGGGAGTTTCTATGAGGCTGTGCTCCCACCATCCTCCCATTTTTGCCTTCCTGCTCTCAAATTTCCCAATATCAGGGATGCCTAACCCCTTACCCCATCCCCCCCCTCCAATTACTATCAGGGTGTGCTCCCACCATCCTCTCATTCCCACCTCCCTGCTCTTGCAATTCCCCAACACTAGGGAATCCAAACTTTCAGGTACCAAGGCTGTCCATTTCCACTGATGCCTGGCAAGGCCACCCTCAACTACCTATACAGGTGGAACCATCAGCCCCCCCCCCCCTTTTTGTTCTCAGGCTGTAGATTTTAGAATGGCTACTCCAGCTTGTTTCTTAGGACCATTTGCTTGAAAAAATTGTTTTCCAGCCTTTTACTCTAAGGTAGAGTCTGTCTTTGCACTGAGGTGGGTTTCCTGTATGCAGCAAAATGCTGGGTCCTGTTTATGTATCCAGTCCAGTAGCCTATGTCTTTTAATTGGGGAACTGAGTCCATTGATGTTAAGAGATATTAAGGAACACTGATTGTTGTCTCCTGTTATTTTTGTTATTAGAGGTGAAGTTATCTTTGTGTGGCTATCTTCTTTTGGACTTGTTGGAAGAGGGTTACTTTCTTGCTCTTTCTAGGGTATAATTTCCCTCCTTGTATTGGAGCTTTCCTGTTATTATCCTTTGTAATGTTGGGTTTGTGGAAAGATATTGTGTAAATTTGGTTTTGTCATGGAATATCTTGATTTCTCCATCTATGGTAATTGAGAGTTTTGCTGGGTATAGTAGCCTGGGCTGGCATTTGTGTGTTCTCTTAGGGTCTGTGTGACATCTGTCCAGCATCTTCTAGCTTTTATAGTATCTGGTGAGAAGTCTCGTATAATTCTGATAGGTCTGCCTTTATATGTTACTTGGCCTTTCTGCCTTATTGCATTTAATATTCTTTCTTTGTTTTGTGCTCTTGGTGTTTTGATTATTATGTGATGGGAGGTATTTCTTTTCTGGTCTAGTCTATTTGACGTTCTATAGGCTTCTTGTATGTTTATGGGCATCTCTTTATTTAGATTAGGGACGTTTTCTTCTATAATTTTGTTGAAGATATTTATTGGCCCTTTAAGTTGGGAATCTTCACTCTCATCTATACCTATTATCTTTAGGTATGGTCTCCTCATTGTGTCCTGGATTTCCTGGATATTTTGTGTTAAGAACTTTTTTGCATTTTGTATTTTCTTTGACAGTTATGTTGATATTTTCTATGGTATCTTCTGCACCTGAGATTCTCTCTTCTATCTCTTGTATTCTGTTGGTGATGCTTGTATCTATGACTCCTGATTTCTTTCCTAGGTTTTCTATCTCCAGGGTCGTCTCCATTTGTGATTTCTTGATTGTTTCTACTTCCATTTTTATGTCTTGGATGGTTTTGTTCAATTCCTTCACCTGTTTGGTTGTGTTCTCTTGTAATTCTTTAAGGTATTTTTTTGTTTCCTCTTTAAGGGCTTCTACCTGTTTACCTGTGTTCTCCTCAAATTCTTTGAGAGTGTTATTTATACCCTTCTTAAAGTCCTCTATCATCATCATTAGAAGTGATTTTAAATCTGAATCTTGCTTTCCTGGTGATATGGGGAATTCAGGACTTTCTAGTGTGGGAGAACTAGGTTCTAATGATGCCAAGTGTCCTGGGTTACTGATGCTTATGTTCTTGTGCTTGCCTTTTGCCATCTGTATCTCCTGAGTGCTATCTGCCCTGTCCCTGACTGGAGCCTGTCTTTACTATTATCTTGGTTGTATCAGAACTTTGTGGGGTGAGCATAACTACTAGGGTAAGTGCTGGGGCCCAGAATCTGCTCAGTGCTCAAGTTCAGACAGGATGCTGCCCAGGTTAGAGCTCTGGGAGCCCTGTTTCCTCTGGTTTCTTAGAGATTGGGGGCAGGGCTGCCACTTGAGATCTGCTCAGCTCTCTGGCCCAAACCAGAAGGAACCAGGGCTCCAGGCAGGGAGCGACTTCCTGGGTCCTTGTGGGTCCCAGTTACTCCCTGTTTGAGGTGAGCATTGCTGTCTGCTAAGATACTGCCCGAGTTAGAGCACTTGGGATCCCTGCTTCCTCTGGGTTCTTAGAGATTGGAGGCAGAGCTGCCACCCAAGATCTGCTCAGTTCCTGGGCCCAGACTGGAAGGCAATACATGCTTTTTAAATTGAGCTATATCTGCAAAATTAGAAAGTTAGTGTAGAGTGAAAAATTAGAAAGGCCATTTTATGAAATATGTGTAGATTTTTTGCCTTACAGAACTGAAAATAAGATTTCAGGCCTTCACATTCCAGGTGAAGGACACTTGCTGGATTACATTCCTCAAGCCTCGCCCAAGGCAGGAAGGCATTCCTGATTACAGATAAAGATGCTACCACCTAGGTGGGGCCCTAGCCCTATAGCTGGAAAAAGTAAAGATAGCAATCTGAAATGGCCGGATAGGGCACAATGGCATGGTAAAAACCACATTTTGAGAAGAATGCAGGGCGATTTCCACATGACACTAATCATTTAGAGTGAATACCTCTGAATTGTTCCACAGTTTTCATGTTTTGTATCTTTAACAACCCCATCCCACTCCCCTGGTTTGTGGTTTTTCCCTTTAAAACCCTCCAAGGACTGGCCGAGGGGGTCGGACCTTGACTCCAGCGCGAGTACCTGGTCAGACCGCTGGCTGCCAGCTCTTTCCCTAATAAACCTCTGCTGATTGCATCCAGGTATGGTTTCTTGTGATCTTTGGGTGGTCGCGATTCCGGAGGCTTGAGGAAGGGTCTCCCGAGTATGGGGGTCTTCATTAGCAATATCTAAAAAGGGAACAATTTTAAGCAATTATAAACTATGAGCTATATATTGCCTATAAATATATAAATTAAAAGCTTAAATTTTTGTATTTTAAATGGTGGCTATAGCACGTAGTTTAATTATTTGTGTTGAAACTGGGGGAACTCAAGAGGGTAAACATGTAATCTAATTATATATAATTTTATATAATTAAATTACATGTATAAATGTAATTACATGTATATACAATGTCTTTTATTTAATTAATGTATATATATTAATAATATACATAATTAATATATAATATTAATAATATATTAATAATATATTAATCAATGTATATATGATGTCTTTCCATTATATGAGCTATTAATACAGTAAACACACTTTATGGGATATATACATATATATATATATATATATATATATATATATATATGAAATACAAAAGCATATATAGAGGTATACTGTAACAAATGAATCATATAATAGGTCAAATATCAGTATTTTTGAATAATCAATTACATTATTGTTTGAAATAAGAAATATTTCATTAAGTTTTTTTCAAAATAGCTTTGTAATCTTGACCTATAATTCTGTATTAACACAGCAACAACTTTAAAACAAAATATTAACACTTTCTTTGGAAATAAAGTAATATAAATCTACATTAATATTCTCTTTTATCAAAGGACTGTTATAAAACAGCCAACAACTACTCAGTCTATATAATATATCTATTAATAACAGCTTCTTTTACTTTTTGTAAAATTATTTCTCTTTTAACAATTGTAGAGGGAAATTATAGTTTGTATCTCTCTTGAGAACACTAAACAGAGGCTAAAGTCCTCTTGTGTGGAGAGCTTAAGACAAGGTGTTTGCCAATTAGCATCTCCTAGAAACTTTTGAAAATAATTTAAAATAATTAAATTATCTTTTCTTATTTGAATTTTATGTATTATAATTTATTTAAAAAATATAACTGATGTCTAAAATATTGAAAAGATATTGTCTTTGAATGTTTTCTGGAACAACAAGCACTCCCTGAAATTTTAAAGCTTGTCTTAAAACTCCTTTAGAGGGATCAACTAATAAGCCAATTGTGTAACAAATGAAAGTGTTCATCAGGGGCTTGTTTGATCCCAGATAAAACTCTTACTGAGATCTCTTTTATACATCTGGTTTTGAATGACTGTAACTCCAAATTACCAGTTTTAATATAGGTTTTTGTTACCAAAATTATAAATTTGTAATCATACCCAATAATATATAACCAGGACTTATAAAGCATACTTATATTTTTTAAACCAGTCAAGAATAAAAATAAATGTATATCTTATAGTTTTATCTAAACAAATTTTTAAAACTTTTTTAGTTGTAATTTTAAGAAAAAAAAGCACCCTTTCACTTGTCAAACTGGAAAACCCACTATCAATTCCTTTACTATAGGAGCCAAAAACACTGTTGGCCCCCTTCCAAGAGATGCATATGGAAACTATTAACTCCTGCTCCCTACTCCCAGCCACTAAACAGGGTTATTTATCAGCCTCTGTTGTGTAAATTGAAACTGCCTTTTAAGCAAGTTTTAAACTAAATTGAGGTGTGGATAGCAAGCAGTTTTAACCATTTTTTCTTTTGAACATCAAACAACAATCATTTAAACAATGAAACAAAGAAAAACCAATTGACACACATGAACAGATTGGACACCAAAGACACACAACAGACAGAGAGAGCAGAACTGAGAATCTCTCCTGTAGGAACCAGAGAGAAGAGGGCATCCCCTGATTCTCATTTGATCCAATAAGGGCTCTGTAATAAGCTTTTCTTTTTTCTTTTGTTAACAAACCAGAGAGTGGACAACTGCTTTAGCCCTTTCCCTCTTTCATTTTCAAGGTTTAACTTTTTATTTCCTGCTTAGGAGGGATAGCATTTTCTTATCAATAGTCCCCTCTTGGGAAAACAACACTAATGGAAGCAAAAATTTTTTTTAAATCTTTTTTTATAATCCTAGTTCCTTGTCTCCTTATAGGCTCCTTGAGCCCTAACACAAAATGTCCCCCCACCCCCCATGCCTTTACTTCAAGGACTGGCCCTGTCTGATTCCCCACACAGACCATCTCAAGTGAAGTCCTTCCAAATGCAAAGTGCTCTCTTTGGCAGTCTTCTCTTGGGTACTCCAAGGCATGCCAAGTTGCTCACTTACAGCTCCTCCAGGAGTGGCTCTAAAAAGTGTTCCTTAATTTGAAGTTGCCCTCGGGCACTCTGGGTAGTCACCCTCAACCCTCCGAAAAGACTGGGTAGGCCTACCCTTCTCTGCAAAGATGCATTCCCTTATCCATAATCTCCCGAGTCCCTTTTCAGGTGCCAGAATGTCCCAGTCCCACAGGGCATTGAACTGGGATCAGAAGACCTGGAAGAGAAAACTGGGGGGTGAAAGACAGCCTTCTAGAGTCTGATCGAACTGTCAAATTTTAATTTTTCCACACAGGGTTATATACACATAGAAGCAACATATGAAGAGGAGGGTGATGTAGGATCTTCTTTGTTTCTGGGGAACACAGGTGATCTCAGGGGGAGTAGAGATGTTCTCCAGAACAGGATATTGCCAGAGTGAAGAGTTCACAGAAGGAGGAGGGAGAAACAGGTCACTATGTACCTGTCCATAAGATCTATTGGTCATTTGTTCTGATCTAGGCTAGTACTTTCCCACTAAGGCTACCTGTCCATAAGACTTAAAATTATTTGTTCTTATTTAGGCTGGTACTTTCCCACTAGGGCTACCTATCTACAAGATCTATAGCTATCTGTTCTGGGGTTAGTACTTTCCCACAGAGACCAAGACTTTGTGTCAGTAGGCACATATGGCTGACTTAGGCCTATGGCTGACTTAGGAGGTCACACCAAACAAATAAATAATTGATAAATGATTCTAAGTCATAAGAATTGATTGAGGTCAAGCCTCAACAGGAAGGCCTTACAATGACAGAACAAAGTCACTCCTTAGCAGCTAAGGACTGGAGCCCCACCTGAAGTATAAATGTCCCTACCAGGGCATGTCCATAAACCTCAGCTGAGATATAACTGGAATGAGAGATGGTCTTTACAACTTTTTTTTTTTATTATGACTTGAAGTTTTAACCTAGGGTTCATAAACCTTGATTGTGGCCCTGTGTTCAGGCTTGCCATGGGCAGGTGAGATGTAAAACAAGAGAAGGAATGTCTGGCTATCACCCCATACAGGAACAACCAACAAAAGTCTAAGTCTGAGAAATCCCCCTGGCCCTACCTCTTACAGGTGACCCTCTTACAGGCTTCTGAAAGAGTCTTACAGGTGACCAAGATGTTAATACATGTATTCTTAGGGGACTTTCCATATCCAAATTACAATGATTTCTTTATGGTCAATAAAGCATAAGGGAGCATACAGATTCCAGGTCAGATTCTCTCAGGGAAAGACTCAGAGAAAAACACACCCCAGTTCTCCTACTAAAGTGCATCTAGTGCAGTAATTCTCAGACTTCTAATTCTGTGATGCTTTAATACAGTTTATCATGTTGTGGTGACCCCTGTCACCATACAATTTTTGTTGCTAACCTATAACTGTGATCATGCTTCTTCCTTGAATTATAAAGATCTGTGTTCCCTGATGGTCCCAGGAGATCCCAGTGAAAGGCCCAGGGTGTCAAGTGACACACCGATTGAGAACCATGAGCATCATCTATGATTTGAGCTCTTCATATATGGTTCATTTTTATATTCTATTCCTTTATTCTGCACTTGACTCCTTCTGGTCTTCTAAGTAATTCCATGATATAATTTTTTATGTATGAAAACATTTCTGAGGGCATAACCAAACATAAATACTAGATTTAACAGATAAAGTAAGTGTAGGTTTCCATATTAAAGTGTTGGCTAAAAAATAAAGTCAATTTTAGCTCAAATTACAAGTAATTTTAATATAGTTGTATTCTGTGGAATGTTTGAGATATACTTCTAATTGTCCCTTTGAACTTCAAGTGTAATTAACTATAGTGTGTTTGATCCTGAAGCTTTATCTCCTGTTCACCTTCTGCCAAGAATTAATGAATCACTATGGACCCTGCACATCCTATACTCCAAACTGCGTTCAAGCAAACATGAATATGGAAGACCAACATTTCCGTCAGAGGCCAATAAGAAATGAAAAGGTTAATACAAGCAACAGAGAAGATGCAGATGGATTATGAATTAGGCTGGGACTGGCTTGATCCAGGCACTTTACCAGAGCAGCTTAGTGGGTACCAGTGAAAATAACATCATAGTTACTAGCAGATTCTTTGGAGTCACACAACTTTGGGACCAATATCTAATTCTGTCTCACACAGGGTTTGTAATCTTGGACAAACTACCTAATCTTTTTAAAGATTAGGTATTTCATTATATAAAGTGAAAATAATAATAATAATAATAATAATAATAATAATAATAATAATAATAATAGTGGTTTCAGACAACTTTTTTTATGTGTTTTCTCTGATTTATCATGTGGCCAGAATATTCTGTTAGGAATAGTAGTTTTAATCCTAATGTTTCTTGCACAGCTAAGTGTCACTTCTTTCCTGGGACAATCTAAGTGAGTGAGATGAGAAGGGGTGGAAGAGGAGGGAGGGGAGAGAAGAATTAGCCCATCATTCATTTTCTTTTAGTGTGTACAAGGCATTGTTCTACCTGCTCACATATATTTTCCAGTTGATTCTATAGACAATCCCAAGAAATACAATTACTTTCTGGACACTGGAAACATATTTTCACATATACTTTCCAGATATGGGCACAGAAAAATTGGGAAATATTTCATCACTCAAAGGAGCTAAAGCATGCTTCTTGCATTCGCATACATTCTGACCAAGTTGGAGACAAGATCTAGGAAAAAAAAAAAAAAAAAAAACAATTCTGCTTCATTTTACCAGCTTGTGCAAGACCCTTCTTCATTTTCTCCTTATCTAAATCAAGCTTATTTGATTGTGCCTGTGACAAGGCACAGATGATTAACTACTATTAGCCAGGCATGCATGAAAGGCTACTTACAGCATATCAGACATTTCATAATTGTTATTTAATGTACTATGGAGACATAGGACAGAAAATATCATGTCCTGGTTTTACAGATAAAGCAGCTGAAGGTCAGAGTGATACCAATCATTGTCACACAGATACTGGCTGACAGAGCTACTTGACGCATCCAGGTTAAGGTTCTCCTCTCAAAACCATTCATTACTTTATTTAATACATATTAATTGGTTCTCTTCTACATGCAGACATAGAAGAATCTATACTTATAGAAATGCCATTTTCTGCTATCCAACCAATGAAAGCAGTTCACTCAAAGTTTTAGCAGATCTGTCTCATTGATCTCCCTAGAAGACAGAAGAATTCTGCACAATTACACTGTCTACAGCTTTTGCTTCCCTGTAGTGTATTTTTTAAAAAGCCCTTCTGGGTTGTTCTTACATATTGTTTTTTCCTCAGCAAACTCATCCCCATACCAGAATCCATGACATAGTTCATAGAGGTCACTGGGATATCTTCTGCTAGTGATCCACAATACAAGCACAGTATTCTATCATAAGCAGTGTAGAAAATGCCATGAAGCTGGCTTAATAAAGGCTTCCTGATGGTAGAGACTGTCTGCAGAGCAGACTTTATGCAGTGAAGTGATGAGTGTGTAGGATCTTTGATAATAATAAATCAAAAGACCTTGTAAGTATGTATTTACTTATTTTTGACAATATTTAGATAGATAATTTAGACATACTATATGAGATAGATAGATAGATAGATAGATAGATAGATAGATAGATAGAATCATAGGATGTAGGAAGTAAGAACAATTAAACTCATTAACTCTTGGGCAATCAAATTAAAATTTCTAAGGGCAGTTAAAGAAGAAAGAATATCCATCTGGAGTAAGGTACAATGGATATCATAGTAATTACACAGGATAATTACTCCAGGCAGTGTGGCGCCTAGGGCAAATGTGAGAGGGAGATGGGCATTGAGAGAACAAGGAGGAAAAAGAGAAAATTGCATCCACGGATTACAGTACCTATAGCCAAGCTGCAACCCAGCAGGGCTACAGTGCTTACAACTCCCAGCCAACTCAAGGATATGCACAGACCACCTAGGCATATGGGCAACAAAGCTATGGAACCTATGGACAGCCTACTGATGTCAGCTATACCCAGGCTCAGACCACTGCCACCTACAGGCAGACTGCATATGCAACCTCTTATGGACAGCCTTCCACTGGTTATACCACTCCAACTGCCCCCCAGGCATACAGCCAGCCTGTCCAAGGATAGAGCCTGGTGCTTATGACACCACCATTGCTACAGTCACAACAACGTAGGCCTTTTACACAGCTTAGTCTGCATATGGCACCCAGCCTGCCTACCCAGCCTAAGGCCAGCAACCAACAGCCACCGTACCTACAAGACCACAGGATGGTAACAAGCCTGGTGAGACTAGTCAACCTCAATCTAGCACAGGGGGTTATAACCAACCCAGCCTAGGATATGGACAGAGTAACTACAGTTATCCTCAGGTACCTGGGAGCTACCCAATGCAGCCAGTCACTGCACCTCCATCTTACCCTCCTACCAGCTACTCCTCTTCACAGCCGACTAGTTATGATCAGAGCAGTTACTCTCAGCAGAATACCTATGGGCAGCTGAGCAGCTATGGACAGCAGAGTAGCTATGGTCAACAAAGCAGCTATGGGCAGCAGCTTCCCACTAGTTACCCCACTCAGACTGGATCCTACAGCCAGGCTCCAAGTCAATATAGCCAACAGAGCAGCAGCTACGGGCACGAAAGTTCATTCCGACAGGACCACCCCAGTAGCATGGGTGCTTATGGGTAGGAGTCTGGAGGATTTTCCAGGCCAGGAGAGAACCGGAGCTTGAGTGGCCCTGATAACTGGGACAGCGGAAGAGAGGGATTTGATCGTGGAGGCATGAGGCGAGGTGGGCAGAGAGGAGGACTCGGTGGAATGAGCAGCACTGGAGAGCAAAGTGGCTTCAATAAGCCTGGTGGACCCATGGGTGAAGGACCATCCTATAGATCCTATAGCCTTCCTATAGATCCCGATGAAGATTCTGACAACAGTGCAATTTATGTACAAGGATTAAATGACAATGTGACCCCAAATGATCTGGCAGACTTCTTTAAGTAGTGTGGGGTTGTCAAGATGAACAAGAGAACTGGACAACTCATGATCCATATCTACAAAGCAGCAAATGACCAATAATTATCATTTTTAGCTACTCACTAGATAAGTTTACATTTGATTAAGTTACACTCCTGGTTAGGGCCATTGCAGAGAATGAACTTTCACATAAATGTGTTAAACAAAGGTGTGTCTATATCTGTGTAGTGAACAGGCTTTAAAATAATCCCTGAAAAAAGTTCCTGGCATTAAGTCCTTTTATAAATCAGCAACTTAAAAAGTATACCTGAAAGCTCTAGTGGGGAAAAAAAAGTCAAGCACACAAAATAGGAGTAGAAAGCAGAAAATAATCAACATCAGGGCTGAAATGAGTTAGAAATAAAGAAAACAATACCAAGAATCAATGAAACCAAGAGCTGCTCCCTTGAGAAAATCAGCAAGATAGACTAACCTGTTGCAGTAAATCTCTGACCCATGGAAGTCCAGTCAAGGAAGACACAACTCAATTAATTACAAATATATGCTGCACGCCTAGATTGGGCAGATTTACCATTGAACTACTCTATTCCCCAGCTATGAGATCTCTTAACAACTTGCAGTTTCCTAGGTCATGATCTTCTTCATCTTCTGTCCTTCCCCCAACTGCCAACAACCCCAACGGCTCTTCTTGCTCCTCCTCTACCTCTGGCTCCTCCCACTCCTCTTCTACTGCCCAATCACTGGCTCTAGCCTTTATTTAACAAATTCGATTGGACAGAAGATTCACAAGATTCACTCCTCCTTCGCAGCCCCTCCCAGGAGTGGAATTACCATGACAACAAGAGGCTAGGGCTATCCACAACATTTCCCCCTTTTTGTCCAATTAAAAAACTTTTTTCTCTTACATTTCCCACTTTTTGTCCAATTAAAAGACTCTTTTCTCTCAGCTATTCAACCTTGTGACAACCATAAGGATTTCTAAAGTAACCAGAACCATCCACCCCAACATAAGGAATTGGAATGATGATCTCCTTTTGTCTGCTTCCAGCTGAATTGGAAAATGTAAGAGAAAAGAGTAGTTCAATGGTAAATCTGCCCAATCTAGGCGTGCAGCATACATTTGTAATTATTTGAGTTGTGTCTTCTTTGACTGGACTTCCTTGATTTACCACAAAACTAACCCTTAGCCAAACTAAGCAAAAAACTGGGAAACACTATAGAAATAAATTCAGAAATGAAAAGGGAGACATAACAACAGACACAAAAGAAATTCAAAGAATCATTAAGACTTACTTCAAAACCCTGTATTCCACAAAATTAAAAAATGTCAAGGAAAGGAACAATTTTTTAGACAGGTACCATTTACAAAAGTTAAATGAAGATCAGGTAAACTATTTAAAGATCCCTATAACTCCTAAAGAAATAGAAACAGTTATTAAAAGTCTACTAACCAAAAGGAGCCCAAGGGCAGATGGTTTTAGGGCAGAATTCTAACAGATAATCAAAAAAAGAGCTAAAACCAATACTCCTAAAACTATTCCACAAAATGAAAACAGAAAGAACATTGCCAAACTCATTCTCTGAAGTCACAGTCACCCTGATACCTAGATCATACAAAGACCCAAAAAAGAGAATTTCAGACCAGTTTCAGTTATGAATATTGATGCAAAAATACTCAATAAAATAATTGCAAACCAAATCCAGGAACACATCAAAAACATCAACCATCATGACCAAGTAGGTTTCATTCCAAGGATGCAGGGATGGCTCACTATATATAAATCCATCAATGTAACCCAACACATAAACAAACTGAAAAAAATAAATAAATTACATGATCATCTCATTAGATGATGAAAAAGCCTTTGAGAAAATCCAACACCCCTTCATGTTAAAATATATTAGAGAGATCAGGGACAAAGACATATACCTAAACATAACTGAAGCAATATCTAACAAGCCAATAGACAACATCAGGGTAAATGGAGAGAAACTTGAAGCAATAACGAAGAGAAACTTAACGCAATAACACTAAAGTCAGGGACAAGACAAGGCTGCCCACACTTTCTCTATTCAATATAGTACTTGATGTTCTAGCCAGAGCAATAAGACAACTAAAGGAGATCAAGGGGAAAAAATTGAAAAAGAAGTATTGCTATTTGCATATATGATGGTATACATAAGCAACGCCAAAAATTCTACCAGAGAACTCATACAGATGATAAATTATTTCAACAAAGTGGCATGATACAAACTTAACTCAAAGAAATCAGTAGCCATCTTTCATACAAATGATAAATGGGCTGACAAAAAATGTAGGGAAACTACACCCCTCACAATAGTTATGAGTAATATAAAATATGTTTGTTTGACTCTAACCAAGCAAGTGAAAATTCTGTATAACAAGAACATCAAGTTCCTGAAGAAAGAAATTGAAGAAAACCTCAGAAGATGAAAAGATCTCCCATACTAAAGGATAGGTAGGATTAACATAGTGAAAAATGGTCATCTTCTCAAAAGCAATCTACAGAGTCAATGCAACCCCTTCAAAATTACAACACAATTTTTTATAGACCTTGATACTGAAATATTCAACTTTATATGGAAAAACAATAAACCCAGAAATGCAAAACAATTCTTAATAATAAAAGAACTGAGGAAAACACTATCACTGACTTCAAGCTGTACTACAAAGCAATAGTGATTTTTAAAAAAAGAACAAATGCATGATATTGGTATGGAAAATAGACACATTGATCAATGGAATTGAATCAAAGACCCAGAAATAAATCCACACACCTATGAACACTTGATTTTTGATAAAGAAGCCAAAACAATACAATGAAAAAAAATAGTATCTTCAACAAATGATGCTGGTCTCACTGGAAGTTTACACATAGAAGAATGAAAACAGATACATATTTATCACCCTGCACAAAACTCAAGTCAAAGTAGATCAAGAATCTCAACATAAAACCTGATACAATAAATCTTATAGAAGGGAAACTGGGAAATACCATTGAACTTATTGGTAAAGGAGACAAATTTCTGACAGACTACCAATGATTCATGCTCTAAGATCAACAACTGATAAATGGGACCTCATGAAACAGCAAAGCTTCTGTAAGGCAATGAACACTGTCAATAAGACAAAACATCAGCCGACAGATTCAGAGAGAATTTTCACCAGCCCTACAACTGACAGAGGGCCAATATCAAAATTTTATAAAGAACTCATGAAGTTAAATAACAACAACCCAAATAACCCAATTAAAATATGGAGCACAGAGCTAAGCAGCAAATTCTCAACAGAGGAATTTAGAAAGGCCAAGAAGTATATAAAGGAATGCTCAAAATCCTTAGTCATGAGGGAAATGCAAATCAAAACAGCAATGAGATTCTACCTTATACAAATCAAAATGACTAAGATAAAAAACTCAAGTGATAGTACATGCTGGCAAGGATGTGGAGCAAGGGGAACACTCCTCCACTGCTGGTGGGAGTGCAAACTTATAAAACCACTTTGGAAATCAGTTTGGCAGTTTCTTAGAAAACTGAGAATAGCTCTACCTCAAGATCCAGCCATACCACTTCTGGGCATATATCCAAAATAGCCACATAATGTAGGAAGCCGTGGTTAGCGGTGATATATTCGCCATTCCAAGATGGCACAGACATCGTGTCCTTCCCACTAGTAAACAATGGACTGCGCAGGTGCAAAAAGGCAAAAGCGCGCCAAAAGTCACTGCCCATCCCGGGGCGTATTATGGGTAAGGAGTGAACAGCCAATCAGAAGTGAATACGTCACTCTAGGGTGTATTTAAGCTGTGCCTCTTCCTGTCTTTGGCCCTTCCGTGTTTTCCACTTCTGCTGATACAGATTAAAGCCTCGCTGTGGTGATAACCGAATACTGTCTCATGTGTTTCTCTTCCACGGGCGGAGGGGACACGGGAGGCGCGCGGAACAACATAAGACCACAGGCACACTTGCTCAGCTATATTTATAGTAGCTTTATTAATAATAGCCAGAAACTGGAAACAACCTAGTTGTCTCTCAACTGAAGAATGGATACAGAAAATGTATTACATTTACACAATGGAATACTATTCAGCTATGAAAAACAAAAACATCATAAATTTTGCAGGCAAATGGATGGAGCTTGATAATATCATCCTGAGTGAGGTAGCCCAGTCTCAAAAGAACATGTATTCATGTTATGTATTCATGATATGTATTCAGTTTAAAGTGGATATTAGTCATAAAATACAGGATGCCCATGATATACTTCACACACCCAAGGATGCTGGCCAGGAAGAAGGGCACAAGGAAGGATGTTTGGGCTTCACTTGAAAGAAGGAATGGAATGGTAGTGAAAGGCAGATAGAGGGAGAGAACTGGTTGGGAGGGGTACTCTAGAGGGGTGGGGGGGGTCAGGTCATGTGTGAGGCAGGGCAGGAGGGATGAATGGATGGCTATGAGAATGGATGGAAACATGCAACACACAGGGGTGCAGGGAGTTAGGGAACATCTCCAGGAAGAAACAGAGTCCTGAGATAGGGGAGGCACCCCAGAATCAGTGGGGGTCCTTACCTGTGACTCACAGCATTGGGGATATGGTGCCTGAGGTAACTGCCTCCTATGGCCAGGCAGGAATCCCAGATCAGCCCATGTATGTTCTTTGGTTGATGTTTCAATCTCTGAGAGCACCAGGGGTCTAAGTTGCAACCAGTATTTGACTGTGGGTGTGTGGCTCTGTCTGAGTCAGTAGATTGGTTGGGCCTCTCAGAGGACAGCCATGCTAGAAGCATAATAAAGTACCATTAATAGTGTCAGGGATTGGTGCTTAAACATGAAATGAATCCCAAGTTGAGACAGTTATTGTTTGGCCATTTTCTCAGTCTCTGCTTCATCCCTGTGCCAGCATTTCTTTTAGAAAAGATAAATGTGAGGGATCAAAAGTCTTGTGGGTGGGCTGGTGTCCCTGTTGATCCACTGGGATTCTTGTATGCCCAATATTGTTTCAGATGCTAGCTTTGGCAAAAGAAATAAATAGTGTATAATTGCTTTGCCTGAGGATTATGTATTAAAAGCATTTTAAAGCTATTAAATGGCCTAAATGTAACTACAGATTTAATAGAAATTTCAATCTTGGGGTTGCAATATTAGCATGGTCTTTGTCTTCTGGGAGATTACTTACTTTTTTTCCATTTTTTTGAGAAGAAATAATTTATTTTATTTTATATCTTACAGTAGATAATAAATGGTAGTTAAGACAGGAAATTAAACATGAACTTGGAAGCAGGCACTTCAGAATGGGTCATGAAGGAATAGAATTACAAGCTTGTGCAGACTTTATTTTTATTTTTATTTTTATTTTTATTTTTTTTATTCCAGATTTTCAGGGATGGTACTTGTAATATTAAATCATCAGCAAAGAAAATAAGATTTTTTAATGGGAGAATAAGATGAGGAATCTGGACACATGAGTGCATAAAGAATGTTAAGTAATGAACAAAACTGTCTGTCTTACAGAGAGAAAGGAATGAGTATGTCCTATGATGTATGCCAGACTATTTGTCCAATAGTAGTCTCTAGAGAGTGTGACACAAGAGAAAATTTGTCTAGTTATATTCTGGAATGAACACAGGCTGAGCCACAGATATTTTTCGTTGCTTTATTCATACATTTCTAGTATGACATTCAGTCTACAAATGATAGAATAAGATCCAGGGAGCCAGAGTAAGCACATCCTTCTCTTTTCATTCTTACCTTAAATCTCTTTATGCAGATTTTATACCAGGTGTGAAAGGGCCTTCTGGAAAATAGAAACACAAAGGTAAATATGATAAGCCTTCTTAACTGTAAGTAGTATTTTTAAAAAATGTTCATTGTCAGTCTCCTATTTGACAACATTGTGCTGATGTTGAAGGAAAGACTCAGTGGTCTCATTAAGGATCCCAAGGCTGTGCAATTAAATAAAGTCACAGCATGATGACTTTATCAACATGGTACACCCATCCCTGTCAAAGACTTCATCCCCTCCCTCTGTGCCCATAAACATCTCCAGACTACAACCACTCCTTTTTATATTCCATGCATATTGATAGCTTTGGGACATGACATGTGGTAGGCCATCGCCCTAGAACTTTCTCCAGACAGCTATAGCCTTTTTTCCTCTTGTGGTCTGGTTCCTTATTAAATGTTACCCTTTAGAGAAGCCTATAGTAGCTAGTATATTTAAACAGAATCTTCTGTTGCTCTTCTCTCATGTCTTCCTTATTGCTATCTATAATATTACGGATGCATTATTTTTACCAGCTTCATCCTTTCTCAGGAGTAGAAGCTACATAAGAGTAAGGAGTTTATGTTTGATGCTGTGCCTGATGTTCAGAACTGATTGTGTCATGAAGTAAGGGAAAGTACTGGAAACTCATTCAGTAGATACTAATGGTGGATTGAATAAGAGAATATTTTGTATATAGGTTGTCCACAGTCATAAACTTTAGTCAAAGGACACATGTCATAAAGCTTCTTCAGTCAAGGACAAGCATGGGTGAACTAGATTAGAGTATATGAAATCAATTCAGTTCAGTGTTACCCCATAATTGTCACCAGTTAGAAAAGGAACAGTTCTGGGTTAAGAATAGTGAAGATAATTAGATATAAATCATTGTGGTGTAAAATCAATGTGAATGCATAAAGAATGGCAAGTCATCTGTCCAGGGAGTGGGGCCAGAGTGCAGAATTTCAGTGGGTGTGGCCAATAACTAAGAAATCAGGCAATGCAGAAGAAAATCAGTCAAGTAAGATATTTTAAAGCCTTCAATGCCATACCCAAAATTACAGAAGTTTTTCCCTGAGGACAGTAGAAAGTTATCATGCTTTGACATGGGGAAATTGTTCTTTATATCTTTTTTTTTTTTTTTTTTTTTAGCTTAAAAAGCTTAGCTTGTTTTCTGCTTTTTATCCAATACAGAGCTGTAGCCCAAGAGATAGTCCCCACCCACATTTAAGGTCATCCTTCCCACTTTTTTTTTTTGGTTTTGGTTTTGTTTGTTTGTTTAGGTTTTTTTTTTACTGGATATTTTGTTTATATTTCATATGCCATCCCCTTTCCCCATTCCCCGCCCCCCCCCCAGAAAACCCCTATCCCATGCCCCCTTTTTCTTTTTGCTTTTATACACTTTTTAAAAATGTTAAAGGCTTTATAAGTTTGGTAATGCTCAATCAGAAGTGTAACCTAATACCCAGTCTAGATATATCAACTATCTTTGACCGGTGGAGACACGTGAACAACTGCCTCCATATCCCCCCTCTCTTCCTCTCTCTCATCACCTAGCTTCTCCTCTCCTTCTTCTCCTCCTCTCCTTACTCATTCTCTTCTTCTTGGTACCCCTCTAACCTTAGCTCCTCCTACATATCACCCTTCCTGTTAAAATAAAACTTTTCTCTCAAAATACAATTAGAGCATAATTATGCCAATTTGTACCAGTGAAGTACAAGATAGTCCTAATACCCAGTCCAACATTTTGTTGACTAACCAGAACCGCTGTCATCTCTCCTAACTAAAACACTTAGTTCTGGACCTGGCTTTTTTCTTGGCTTTAGAATGAATGTCAGCTGTTGACCATCCACTCAAATCTTTTCCCTCAAAGTAAATAGCCAGGACTGGCTATGAGACTATAAGTTTTCAACCCTGTCAGAAATCCAGAATGACTGAGTTAACTAAAATTATGGGAAGCACAAAGCATAGTTTCTAAAACTTAGCCAATTTATAGAGACCACTGAACACCTGGACACTCCCTATACTACAAAATGTTGGAGCATCTGATCTTCAGCCTTCTAGCCCAGGATCATCTGATAGATATAGTAATGCAGAATTATTAAGGGCTGATTACTCTGTCTAGGCAGATATAATCAGTCGACTATTCTGCAAGTGTGTCCTTTTCTGGACAGTAATTTGTCTGTAGATGAAAAGAGGCAATTCGGGGGAATGAGGTAAGGGGATAATATTTGAAATGTAAATATTATATCCAATAAAAGAGGGGAAAAAAAGAAAAGCGGTTAGAACCAACATCCTTAGTAAAATGCCTAATGGCTGTCTCACCACAACTGGAGTAACTCCAAAGATGCTCAGTCTTTGAAGAATCTTAGAATCCAATACAGGAAGCTGTCAGGAGCAGACAGGTCTCTAATCAACATGAACATTAATACAGAAATGTTTGTAATGTCAATTCTGTGGACTTCCGACATTTTGAAAACCAACTATCCATGTAAGGTAATCTGTTAACTCTACTCAGCTATTTCTAAATAAAATATAGAAAACACCCTAACTATAAACTGCAATCCATGAATTTGCTATAGTCTCTTAACTCACAGGCTAACCATCTCAAATCAGAAAAAATGCACCAGCTGTGGTCAGGGAGAAAGCAGACACCTGCTTAGGCAGCTACATCAGTCAAATCAACTCTGGTGATCCATGGGGTGAGACATGTTGCATCCAGATTGCCCTCATATTCAGATAAAACCTTTCTTAAAATGACTCTAGTCCTTCAGAAACTATGGTAACTGACATTATTCTGTGAAATTCAAAAACTTCTACATAAAACAGGAAGCATACATAGACCAAGTTAGGTAGTTCATGGAATAAGAGAAAAGTATGGCTAGTGATTCTGACAGAAAAGTAATATCCCGAATTAAAAAAAAAAAGAAAGAAAAAGAAGAACTAAAACAAACAAACAAAAAACAAAACCCAAATACAGAAAGCTAAACTACTTATTCAATAAGAGAGTTAGTGAAACAAATAATTTGCAGAAGATAGAATATAAAAGCTCAAGAATTGTACTTTTAAAGGTTCATATTTAGCTATTAAGAAAAACTCAACTAGAATTTTGATGGGGATTGCATTGAATCTGTAGATTGCTTTTGGCAAGATGGCCATTTTTACTAAATTAATCCTGCCAATCTAGTAGCATGGAAGATCTTTCCATCTTCTGAGATCTTCCATTTTTTTCTTCAGAGACTTGAAGTCTTGTCATACAGATCTTTCACTTGCTTGGGTAGATTCACTCCAAGGTATTTTATATTATTTGTGACTATTGGGAAGGGTGTCATTTCCATAATTTCTTTCTCAGCCTGTTTATCCTTTGAGTAGAGGAAGGCTACTGATTTGTTTGAGTTGATTTTATATCCAGCCACTTTGCTGAAGTTGTTTATCAGGTTTAGGAGTTCTCTGGTGGAAGTTTAAGGTCACTTAAGTATACTATTATATCATTTACAAATAGTGAAATTTTGACTTCTTCCTTTCCTATTTGTATCCCTTTGACTTCCTTTTGTTGTCTAATTGCTCTGGCTAGGACTTCCAGTACTATATTGAATTAGTAGTGTGAGAGTGGGCAGCCTTGTCTAGTCCCTGATCTTAGTGGAATTGCTTCAAGTTTCTCTCCATTTAGTTTGATGTTGGCTACTGCCTTGTTGTATATTGCTTTTACTATATTTAGGTATGGGCCTTGAATTCCTGATCTTTCTAAGACTTTTAACATGAAAGGATGTTGAATTTTGTCAAATGCTTTCTCAGCATCTAGTGACATGATCATGTGGTTTTCTTTTTTGAATTTATTTATGTAGTGATGGATTGATGGATTTCTGAATATTGAACCATCCCTGCATTCCTGGGATAAAGCCTACTTGATCATGATGGATGATTGTTTTGATGTGTTCTTGGATTCAGTTTGTGAGAATTTTATTGAGTATTTCTGCTTCAATATTCATAAGATATATAGGTCTGTAGTTCTCTTTCTTTTTGTGTCTTTGTGAGGTTTAGGTATGAGCGTAATTATAGCTTCATAGAACAAATTGGGTATTGTTCCTTCTGTATCTATTCTGTGGAATAGTTTGAAAAGAATTGGTATTATGTCTTCCTGGAAAGGCTGATAGAATTCTGCACTAAAACCAGCTGGTCCTGGACTTTTTTTGGTGGGGAGACTTTTAATGACTGCTTCTATTTCTTTAGGGGTTATGGGACTGTTTAGATGGTTTATCTGCTCCTGATTTAATTTTGATACCTGGTATCCATATCAATTCTTCATAGAGATAGAAAGAGCAATTTGCAAATTCATTGGAATAACAAAAAACCCATCAAAGGTAGTTGATATATCTAGGTTGGGTATTGGGTTACACTTCTGATTGATCATTACCAAACTTATAAAGCCTTTGATTAACATTTTTAAAAAGTGTATAAATCCAAAAGGAAAAGGGGCATGGGATAGGGGTTTTCGGGGGGGGGGGGGAAATTGGGAAAGGGGATGGCATCTGAAATGTAAATAAAATATTCAATAAAGAAAGAAAAAACCCAGAATAGAGAGAACTATTCTCAACAATAAATGAACTTCTGGGGGAGCCACCATCCCTGACATCAAACTGTACTACAGAGCAATAGTGACAAAAAAAAAAAAAAAACTGCATGATCTTAGTACAGAGACAGGCAGGAAGATCAATGGAATAGAATTGAAGATTCAGAAATAAACCCACACACCTATAATCACTTGATCATTTTACAAAAGAGCTAAAACCATCCAGTGGAAAAACGAGAGCATTTTCAACAAATGGTGCTGGTTCAACTGGAGGTTAGCATGTAGAAAGATGCAAATCAATTCATTCTTATCTTCTTGTACAAAGCTCAAGTCCAAATGGATAAAGGACCTTCACATAAAACCAGATACACTGAAACAAATAGAAGAGAAGGTGGGGAGGACACTCAAATACCTAGGCACAGGGGAAAAGTTCCTAAACAGAACATCAATGGCTTATGCTCTAAGATCAAGAATTGACAAATGGGAGCTCATAAAATTGCAAAGCTTCTGTAAGGCAAAGGACATTGTTGATAAGAAAAAACGGCAACCAACAGATTGGGAAAAGATCTTTACCAATCCTACATTCAATAGAGGGCTAATATCCAATATATACAAAGAACTCAAAAAAAATTATATTACAGACAACCAAATAACCCTATTAAAAATGAGCTACAGGGCTTAACAAAGAATTCTCAACTGAGGAAACTTGAATGGCCTAGATGCACCTTAAGAAATGCTCAACATCCTTAGTCATCAGGGAAATGCAAATCAAAACAGCCCTGAGGTTCCACCTCACACCAGTCAGAATGGCTAAGATCAAAAACTCAGGTGATTGTAGATGTTGGTGAGGATGTGGACAAAGAGGAACACTCCTCCATTGTTGGTGGGATTGCGAGCTGGTACAATCACTCTGGAAATCAGTCTGGCAGTTCCTCAGAAAACTGGACATAGCATTAACTGAGGATCCAGCTATACCACTCCTGGGCATATACTCAGAAGATGCTCCAACATATAACAAGGACATATGGTCTACTATGTTCATAGCAGCCTTATTTATAATAGCCAGAAGCTGGAAAGAACCAAGGTATCCTTCAACAGAGGAATGGATACAAAAAATGTGGTACATTTACACAATGGAGTACTACTCAGCTATTAAAAATAATGAATTCAAGAAATTCTTAGGCAAATGGATGGAAGTAGAAAATATCATCCTGAGTGAGTTAACCCAATCACAAAAGAACACACATGGTATTTATTCACTGATAAGCAGATATTAGCCCAAAAGCGTGGAATAGCCAAGATTCAACTCACAAACCACATGAAGCTCATGAAAAAGGAAGATCAAGTGTGGATGCCTTGGTCCTACTTAGAAGGAGTAACAAAAATACTCAAAAGAGCAAATATGGAGACAAAGTGTGGAACAGAAACTGAAGGAGGGACTATCTGGAGACCATTCCACCTGGGTATCCATCCCATGTACAGTCACCAAAGGTAGACACTGATGTGGATGGCAGGAAGTGTGTGCAGACAAGAGCCTGATATAGCTGTCTCCTTAGAGGTCTGCCAGAGTCTGACACATTAAGAGGCAGATGCTCACAGCTAACCATTGATCTGATCAAGGGTTTCCCAATGGAAAATTTAGAGAGAAGACTGAAGGAGCAGAAAGGGTTTGTGGCCCCATGAGGAGAGCAACAATACCAACCAACCAGAGCTCCCCAGGATCTAAACCACCAGCCTGGGAGCATATAGGGAGGGACCATGACTCCATCTGTGCATGTAGGGGAGGATGGCCTTGTCAGGCATAGGTAGGAGAGGAGATCCTTGGTCCCATGAAGGCTGAACACAGAGTTTGGGGGGGTGGGGAATTCAAGGATAGGGAGGTTGGAGTGGGGGAGTCGGTGGGGGCATATCCTCATAGAAGCATGAGGAGGTGGGATGGGATTGGAGGTTCCTAGGTGGTGGGGGTTATGGGGGTAAGGAGATAAAATCTGAAATGTAAATATATTATCCAATAAAAATAAATTAAAAAATAAATAAAAGGTCCTTGCTGTTTAAAAAAAAATAAAGAAAAAAACTGAACTAAAATGACAGTAAGATAGGTAGAAAAGAAAAGTGGAGAAAAAGGAAGAGAATATAGTGAAAATATGCTACACACATGGAAAAAATGTCTTTATGAAAATCTATACTACATACAATGAAACTATGACAATGAATAAATTATAAGAATTTAAAAAACAGCCAAGATTTAAGGACTTTCTATTCTGGTCTGAATTTTGCTATGTTTAAGTAATTAAGATGTATTTCCACTAAGCAGCAGTTAAACATACTATGATGGTTAGTCTTCATTGTTGGCTTGACTGCATCAGGAATCAACTAAAGACAAGCTTCAGCACTGTTCAGCACTTACAGGATTGTCTTGATTGTGTTAACTAAAGTGGGAAGACTTTCCTCTTCCAGAATGTAAGATAGCACCCTCTCCAGGGGCACACAACATATATTTTCTTTTTATATCTTTTTTCTTTTAATATTTTACGTACATTTTCCTTTTGTCATCTTGTCTTCAGATGCGGCTCAGGAATGCTTATAAATTATTGGTATCTTGCTGATGAGTTTATCCACTGTTACAGCTGGCACTATTGCCATCCTTTTTAGATATAAAAATTAAGTTTATTTAACCTTCCAAAGTGGAATAGTGACCAGTGGCTCTTCAGGAATCCTCCAGGCCTTCAGCACCACCCACACACACACTGAGCAGCGATAGGTTCTCAGTATAGCCAGTATGAAGATAGCCATGTTGCTTTAGTCCTGTTTAAGGGAATAATCCCATGCGACCCCGGGTCAAAGGCTTTTCATGCTTTACAGAAAAATCCTAATGGAAGGTAAGCCTGGGAGGCAAAACAAGAAATAATAACTTATTAATGGAGAGAAAACCAAAATAAAATTGAGGGAAACAGCAAAAAAAGAGGCAATGTGTCACAAATGACTGGATGGTTTCAGTCAAGCCTCCATGGATTCAAGTGGTTCGTGACTTTAAAGAGTTGGATAAGAAGACAGAAGACAAAACCTAGAATTTGCAATGCCTTATATTAGAAGGCAAACTGGAGTACTTTATTAGACTGAGAACAAAGATGGGTGGATTGAGTGAGGTCTCATAATTTTCTACTTTTTTATACTATCCTTCTATTCTTCAATCTCACAGCTTGTGCCCAGCACAGAAATTAAACACATGTTATACATGCTTGCTTTATATCAAAAAGCACTGTGTATCTGAAGAATTAGCCAGGAATTGTGGCACTTGTATTCTAAACCATTATTAACTGAATGGGATTTACATTTGATCTACAAGGATGTGACTGGAGGTCTTGAATGGGGAAAGAAACACATCAGAAACTAAAAGGCAGTACTTGTGTCTAGAGCATTGGTTTCACAAACCTGCAAGCAGGATGCTATCATTAGCTCCATGGCAACAGGGTGCTCCCAAACCTACCCTTTGTTCACTAACTTATTTGTGTGATTTTTTCTGGTTCATGGGACAATGCCAGAGAGCTGGTACCTTTGGTTTATACTTTTGCATTCTAAATAGTAACCTGGCAAACAGTGACACCTCCCTTTAGTATCAGGCTTTGGCTTTGGACCATGCTGTATGTGGGAACTGCAAACCTTCCCAATAGGTGTCAAAATGAGCATGACCACACTCAGTGACCCTTAGAGTTCAGACTGCTCTTTCCCAGAGTACAGGACTGGGATTAGTGTCTTGTCTAAATAATTTCATTTTTCCTAAATGTTTGCACTAACTGTGATGTTAATGACTAAGGCACAGTGCTGGGGAGATGCATGTGCTCCTGGCAAGCAGGGTGTTTGTGAGATACTTCTCCAGCTTCTTGAGGCCTGTCAAACATTGAGAGAGATCTTTTGCATAGGTGACTTTTTCTTGGTTCTCAGTTATTAAGATAGAGGTCCTAAGTGCCACAGAAAGCAGGTTTGGAAGTGTGTCTCTGTATTCTTAGCAACAGGAGATCGAGGCAAGAAGATCAAGAATTCAACGCTACAGACTGAGTTTTAGGCTAGCCTGGGCTACATGAGACCTTATCTTCATTGTTTTGTTTTGTTTTCGAGTGGAGGTGAAAGAAAAAGTAGAAGTCCAAGTCATAAAATATTATGAGGATTTGTCAAATTCATACTGATCAAGAAACACTTTCAAATTGTGGTATACATATGCTCTCTTGTGGCCAAGGTAAAAATTGCACTACATTTGCCTAGAAAACAAAGCTTATTTTTAAAATTTTTTATTGGTTATTTTATTTATTTACATTTGAAATGTTATCCTCCTTCCCAGTTTCCCCTTCGAAAACCCCTATTCAATCCCTCCAACACCCTACTTCTATGATGGTGCTCACCCACCGAACCACCACTCCTGCCTCATAATTGTAGCATTCCCCAATGCTAGGGCACCAATCCTTCACAGGACCAAGGGCAAAGCATATTTTTTAATTGATTATTTATTTATATCCCAAATGTTGCCTCCTCCTGATCCCCCCTCCCAGAGTTCTTCATCCCATGCCCTCTCCCCTTCACACACACACACACACACACACACACACACACACACACACACACACCATCACCCTTTCCTGGGGCATTACTTCTTATAAGATTAGGTGCATCTTCTCCCACTGAGGCCAGGAAAGGTAGTCCTCTGCTGTATATGTGCCAGGCTATCCTCGAACCAGCCCATGTATGCTCTTTAGTTAGTGGTTTAGTCTCTGTGAGTTCCCAGAGGTCTACGTTAGTTAACACTGTTGGTCTTCCTTTGGGATTGCCTTCCCCTTCTGATCCTTCAGTCCTTTCCCTAATTTTTCCATAGGGGTCCCCAACCTCAGTCCAATGCTTGGCTCTATGTGCATCTGTCTCAGTCAGCTGCTGGTATAACCTGTCAGAGGACAGCCATGCTAGGCTCCTGTCTGCAAGCACAACATGGTGTTAATAATAGTATCAGGGTTGTATGCCCACCCATGGGATGGATCCTAAGTTGGGCCAGTCACTGATTTGCCTTTCTTTCAGTCTCTGCTCCATTTTAGCTCCTACATTTCTTTCAGACAGGAACAATTCTGGGTCAAAAATTTTGAAGGCATTGGTGTCCCCATCCCTTTCACTAAGGGTCTTGTCTAAATACTGGAGGTGGTCTCTTCAGGTTCCACCCCCCAAATAAGAAATGGGGTACAGAGCTAAACAGAGAATTCTCAACAAAGAAATCTCAAATGGCTGAGAAGCACTAAAAGAAATGTTCAAAGTCCGTAGTCGTCAGGAAAATACAAATTAAAATGACCCTGAGTTTCCATCTTACACCAATCAAAATAGCTAAGATCAAAAATTCAAGCCACAGCACATGTTCACAAAGATGTGAAGAAAGGGGAACACTACTCCATTGCTGGCATGATTGCAAATTTGTATAACCACTCTGAAAATCAATCTGGCAATTCCTCAAATAAACTTAAAATTGCTCTACATGAAAACCCAGCTATACTGATCCTAAAATATGGTCTACCAAACCATAAGGACCTCTCATTGGCATATACACAAAAGATGCAACTAGACCCCAAGGATACTTCCTCCACTATGTTCATAGTGGCCTTATTCATAATAACCAGAAACTGGAATCAACCCAGATGTCCCTCAACCAATGAATTGATACAGAAAATGTGGTTCATTTATTCAATAAAATACTATTCAGCAATTAAAATGAGGACATCAGGAATTTTGCAGGCAAATGAATTGAACCATCATCCTGAGTAGGTAACTCAGACAAAAGGATATACATGGTATGTACTCACTGATATATAAGGTATAGAATACCTGCAATACAGCCCATAGACCCTAAGAAGTTATACAAGAAGAAAGGCTCAAGTGAGGATGCTTCAATCCCCAAATAATCACAGGAGGCAGAAGGATGGAGGGTCCTAGATGAAAGAGGGAAGGGGAAGGGAAAAGAGGGCAGGATCAGGTTTAAGGGGAGACAGGAGAGAAGCTCAGAGGGCTAGGAGAATGAATGGAAATATGCGGCTGTGGGTGGTGGAGAGGTTGAGGGAACCTCTAGAAAGTCCCAGAGACTTGGGATGTGAGAGACTCCCAGGATTCAATGTGATGACAGCTGAAATGTCCAACAGTGTGGAGAAAGCAGAGTGTATTAAAAAGTCATTGTCTTAAAGTTAAAAGAAAACATTTGGTTATAACGTTTAAAGCCAAAAAGTAACAGTTTAAGGTGGAAGAATTGTTGTATTCTCTGTGCTGTGTTTGGTTTGGTGTTTAGTTTTTATTCTTTTTTTTGTGATGAAAAGCCCACAAAAAGAGACACTATGTGCCAGAAAGCTTGGATGCTTTCTTACTGAATTTAGTAATACTTGAGTGTGAGAGATGAGGGTGCAGACAGGAGAGTGAGCAAATTGGCTATTGGACCTGGAAACATAGACACTTCTATCCCTTGTGATGTTTACAGTATACTCAGTTGGTTAACATTGAGAGTACCATCAGGATCATTCTGTCATGCCAGAACCTCGATAAATAAGCAGACACAATAAATAACCTGTGTCTGGTGAACACAGGCTGGGCCAATGCTCAGCCTCTCTTTGCGATCTTTCATTTGTAAATTCTAGTTCCAAGATATCAACATATTGAAATTAATAATTTTAGGTAATATTTTCAAAGAATAAAACTATATATAAGTCTTGGACAGGAACATAGAAAGTAGAACCAGTGAGAGATGCACAGACCACATTCACATGCCTATGAACAGACATTACCACCACCTGTCTGTCACATGCTGACGAGTGTTCCAAAGAAAGGACTTTACACAAAGGAAAGCCATAGCCCAGCATGACACTTCCTTCTGTCTTGATTGTGTATATCATCTCATTGAACTCATATTCTTTATGAGTACTATGAAACTAAGAGAAAAAAACACCATTTTGAACAGTTAGTATAGTTCACGTGTATTATATAGAACAGTATTAAAACTAATAGAAGTGATAATGATCAGTCTGCTGAAATTTTGCTTTTGGTTATATTTCTGAACAATTCTCTAAATTATCACCTTAAATCTTCACAACAGGCCTGTGAGGTATGTACTCATGTTATTTATCCCTTGCAGAGATAAGAGTTCTGAAGCTCAGAAAGGATACACCTGCTTAGAAGGAGGGGTTATCCTCTCATAGGACCAGAGTGATGCCTGACACAGGCATTAGGACACCAATTTCTAAAAGCCAGAAACTGCTGCTGAAGTCAAGTATAAGCCATGGGCAGCCAGAGGGAGTGCATGTGTGCACTGAAATTCACCCACAGAAATGTGTGGACGGGGAAGAATTTCAGGCATCTTAGAGCCTAGGAAAACAATGGAGACATTGATAGCTTTGGAGACTGTCCTTTCTCTGGAGAGATGGAACAGAACCAGATGGCAGTGTGAACACTGTAAAGCAAAAATTAAGATTTCCATAAAAACAGTAAAAGCAATAATTTTCTGGTTTGACTTTTACAATCAGATCCAAAATGCAGCCAATGTGACTATCTTTCTCTAAGACAACATGGAGTGCCATGGGATGAGCCAAGCCCTTTCAGAACACAGGCTTCCATAATAGGAAAGCATGATAGTGATGTGTGGACAAGTCAGGATTTGTCTTAGAAGGCACTGGTTCAAGTCACAGAGATATGCTAGCTCTAGTGTCCCGAGTTATGAAAACAACCTTTCTGTCCAAAGGATATAAATTGTAACAGATCATGCAAAATACTAGTGTAAAGCACAGGAATGCTTTTTGACACAAAATTAGGAATATAAATATGAATTTCTTGCATGCCATTCAGAGAGGTATATGCAGAGGGAACCAAATTTCAGTCCACAAAGGTGAATGTAAAATGCCCAAAACTTGCTCAAAATCCATTTTTTTTCTGACATTCTGTAACTTATTAACCTCTCTGCATGTTCTTTTTATCCATCTGTAATTAATTATACTTCACAGACTTGCTGACAGGAGTAAGTTAAATATACATACACAAGGTGCTAGACATGTAGGGTTTGCTTATTTATGATATACAACATATTCAAAGTAAGTAATATTGTAGTCGTGAGATTAAAATAACTGCCGATGAGCAGATCGGTATGAACAAAGAGGCAAAAAAGGAGGGGGAGATAGGAATGGGAGAGGGTTGGGGAAGGTAGGCACTTCATCAATGAGAACGGCACATTCTACAGCTGGGGCAGGCAAGCTATCCTGAATTTTTACAAGAAGATATCAGGTCAGAATTTAAACAGTACATATAGTTATAGAAAACTGAGCCTAATACATCTTTGACTATATTTACAGTGCCATAGAGAATATGTGTGTTGGTAGATATTCTATTCCCATTTCTATTGCTGTGATAAAATATCCTGACAAGAAATTTATGAAGGAAAGTTTTACTCAGCTTAAAATCTCAAAGTACTGTCCATCAGTGAACTCAAAGGGGCACATGCTGTACCAAGTACTCTGTAGTACATATTTTTATTTTTCTGTAATTTTAAAAATATTATGAATTAAAACATTCACTTTTAATGGCAAAATATAGGTCAATGCGTAGGGGTCTGAACTAAGGAATTGCTAGTAAGAATATAACCAGTCAAAATTTTAGAAATTGTTTAATTGTGGCTTGGTAACTTGGCTATTGCAGGAAACAGAGCTTAGAGAGAAGAGGGTAGAACAAGGACTAAGAGGAGCAAGACCTATGCCAAAGTCTTCTGCCTCTCTGGGCCATCAGAACCACAGTCTCTCACACATCAGAGAGAGCATCCTAACTTAAAGGGATAATCCTGGAATAGGGTACAGTGGTAGAACAGGAATAGGAAGGAAATAGACAAACTGCACATCTTGAAAGCAATGATCGATTACACAAAACCCTTGCAGAGCCTGGAGCAAAGGTGACCCTGGCTGGTAATGATGATGCTCTCAAGAAAATTAGAAAGACACAGAAAAGGACAACTGACGATAAGATTAAAGAGCTTAACTTTATATAGCACAGGTGAAGTGACTTCAGGCCCTCTGTTGGAAATGCTCATGGGAGAGCAAAACCAGGCAGAGACTAGAAACATAAACTGTGCATTAAGGATGAGAAAACCTGAGCACTCATTTGGAAGGTGCAAGAGGTCAGTCAGGAGGGACAGCACCAGAAGGAAATCTCCTCCAACTATTTGCAGTTACTTCTCATATTTACCCGCCAAGCTGTACTTGCTTCCTGCCCCTCCCATGTTTTCTTATTTAAAATATAGCAACTTAGTAGCTGGTCTTTGCCCCTAGATATACATTATAATCTTTAACTATTAAATTCTCTGGCATCTAGATATTACATAAATTCCTTTTTTCATAAACATTTGTATTTCACAATTGGAATAGTTCCCTCTCTTTGTGCTGAGAATTTAGTTACTCGTTGCTGGAGAGGACTCATGACTGGCTAAGGAACAAGACATCTGGAAGGAGAGACCAGAGCTCTACAATGAAAAGGCTGAGTGGGAGGCACTCAGAACTGTTTTGAATCTGACACAACCAATTTTCCTCACCAGTGTCTTGTACCTTTAGAAAAAAATAGGGTGAGAGAAGTTTCAGGACATTCATGCAAATTAAACTTACAATTGAGGAAGACTATACCCACAAGAAGAAGGCAGAAGATTGATCCAAAATTAACATGAGCATCTCAGTAACCATTTATTAAGCTTCTGATGGTGTTTGTCATAATAAAATTTATGTGCAATATGCTTCTTATTTCCCATAACAGTTTATGTACAAGTTCACAGTCCTTATTTTAATTCGAAAGCTCACAAATATATGATGAAAAAAAGTTTTCATGTTTTTGCTGTAGGTCTGTTAATAATAAAATTTGTCAAGAAACATAGGATACTTGTTTTCTGTGTAGATAATGACCAACTTAAATTACTTTCACTTGCTCATTTAACAATGCTATGATAGTACCAAAACATTCCCAGATAATCATTCTGTTTTTATTTTTAACACTATAACTCAATAAGTTAAATATAATAGTATATATTATTATAATATATAGATATATTTTATAATAATTCATATATTCACATTTATAATTTGTAATAATATTTATGATTAATATAATAGATACATATTATATATGAGTATGACTATATACTCTTAGAGCAAATTGATATGCAATATATATGTATAGTATATATATATACATATACACACATACATACAAATACACTGTATGTCTCAGGCTAGTCTCAAATAGGATGTTCTGAAGGTTAAGCATACCAAGTGAGTTTTCTATTACCTGGATTATCAAGATGCAAATTGTGGATTTAGGACCCTCTGCATATGCTATGTTTTGCTGGGATATCTCTGCCCTCTTTGATAAGAAGAGTCTATGGTGTTTTGATTAGGTGCCAAAGGCAGATACCCTTGAGCTTTCTGTAATGCAGCAAGAAGTAACCTTACTATTAACACACATATAGATACATTCATAGATGATAGATGATATATCAATACATACATAGATAGATACATAGATAGGTAAATGAATAGGTAGGTAGATAGATAGATAGATAGATAGATAGATAGATGATAGAGAGATAGAGATAGACACATATTAGAGTATATGCATACATGTATGTAAATGGGTATATATATGCATGTATATGTGAATGTGGTGTTTGTATGGTGTGTGTGTGTGTGTGTGTGTGTGCGTGTGCATGTGCGTGTGCGTGTGTGTGTGTGTGTGTGTGTGTGTGTGTGTGTGTGAATTCTATCACTTGTCTGGTCCCAGGATTTTTGTGGAAAGTCTGTGAAGCCTGAATCCTAAGTGCAAAGCTTAGCTCACAATCACACAGGCAGGCTTTGAGCTGAGGGCCCTTCTTCCCTGAGAATTAGGCATGTGGCCATCTTGCAGGGTGCTGGGAATGTTAGTCTCTCTAAAACTGGCACTACAATTAATCTGAAAAATAAATAAATAAAAGAACTATTTTTATAGTGTGATAGTCTGAAAAGCACCTGTTGGCCATTACATCACCAGAGCTGAGATGCTGTGAGGTTTTGTTCTAGACAAGAAACAAATTAGTTGTTTGATTTCTGAGCAGAGGGCAGGAAAAAAAAAAAAAAAAACAGTGTAATCAAAATATGTGTTTGACTATTGAGATGCGGAAATGGCCGAAGAAGATTTCTAGGTGAGAGCACAGTTAAAAAAAAAAAAAAAAAAAAAAAAAAAAAAAAAAAAAAAAAAACCTTTTTTCAGACATTTTGTTGTCCAGTGTTTGCTTTTGCAAGTTTATAAAACATTCTGTGCCAAAAAGTGATTAGAGTAAAGGGAACTAACACACACACATACACACACACACACATACACACATACATACACACAGTATTGTAATTTGATTGCATTGGGTAATGTACTTGATTATGAAAATAAACCTCTTCATATTCCAAAGGTTAGTCTAGTAAAGAAGATAAATAAAGGGGACAGACCTGCTCTGCTCCTGTGAGGATACCATATCATGAGCCATCCTAGAGAAACCACTGTACTCAGAGAAATGGGTAAGAATCCTCTTCCACTACCCTACGCCCCAGAGCTACAACTGGGAGCCTGTGGTACTCAGGTCCCATCAGTCACCCAAACCCCACCCCTCTGGAATACCACTTCACTTTCACCCATCACTTGATCATTTTAATAGGGCCAAACACCTCGCTGGTCTGTTCCCATGAAGACACCATATCCTGAGCCATCCTAGAGAAAAAACTGCACTCAGACCAGTGAACACCACATCCTGAGCCATCCTAGAGGAACCAGTGCACTCAGAGCAGAGAAAGAACCACTTCACTCAGAGAAGCAGGATTTCAGAAGATCAGAGGCAGCTTGAGTCCCAGCAGTTCTTTCACCAAGGAGCTCAGAATCACAAAGAAATCTGGACTCTGAAGAGTTCTGACACAAGCAAGATAACTGGAAAGACAATCTCCAGTCAGAGACAGTGAGTGCAGGTAGCACTAGAGTTAACCAGATGGTGAAAGGCAAGCTCAAGAACCTAAGCAACAGAAACAAAAGTTACTTGGCATCATCGGAACCAGTTCTCCCACCATAGCAAGCCCTGGACACCCCATCACACCAAAGAAGCAGGATTCAGAATTAAAATCACTTCTTATGATAATGATAGAGGACTTTAAGAGGGGCATAAATAACACCCTTAAAGAAGTAAAGAAGAACACAGGTAAACAGGTAGAATCCCTTAAAGAGGAAACACAAAAATCCCTTAAAGAACTGCAAGAAAACACAAGCAAACAGGTGAAGGAATTAAACAAAACCATCCAGGATCTAAAAATGGAAGTAGAAACAATAACGAAATCTCAAAGGGAGACTACCCTGGAGATAGAAAACCTAGGAAAGAAATCAGGAATCATAGTCACAAGCATCACCAACAGAATACAAGAGATAGAAGAGAGAATCTTATGTGCAGAAAACTCCATAGAAAACATTGGCACAACTGTCAAAGAAAATGCAAAATGCAAATAGCTCCTAACCCAAAACATCCAAGAAATCCAGGACACAATGAGAAGATCAAACCTAAGATTAATAGGTACAGATGAAAGTGAAGATTTCCCAACTTAAAGGGTCAGTAAATATCTTCAACAAAATTATAGAGAAAAAATTCCTAACCTAAAGAAAGAGATGTCCATGAACATACAAGAAGCCTACAGAACCCCAAATAGACTAGACCAGAAAAGAAATTCCTCACATCACATAATAATCAAAACATCAAATGCACAAAACTAAGAAAAAATACTAAAAGCAGTAAGGGAAAAAGGTAAAGTAACATATAAAGGCAAACCTATAAGAATTACACCAGACTTCTCACCAGAGACTATAAAAGCCAGAAGATCCTGGACAGATATCATACAGACCCTAAGAGAATACAAATGCCAGCCCAGACTACTATACCCAACAAAACTCTCAATTACCAAAAATAATAAGAAGCCACAATGATTTTTCATTAATATCTTTTAACATCAATGGACTCAACTCACCAATAAAAAGATATAGACTATCAGACTGGATACATAAACAGGACCCAGAATTTTGCTGCATACAGGAACCACACCTCAGTGACAAAGACAGACACTACCTCAGAGTAAAATGATAGAAAACAATTTTCCAAGCAAATTGTCCGAAGAAACAAGATGGAGTAGCCATTCTAATATCAATATCAAATAAAATTGACTTAAAACCAAAAGTAATCAAAAATGATAAGGAAGGACACTTCATATTTATCAAAGGCAAAATCCACCAAGATGAACTCAATTCTGAACATTTATGCTCCAAATGCAAGGGCACCCACTTACATAAAAGAAACTTTACTAAAGCTCAAAGCACACATTGCACCTCACACAATAATAGTAGGGGATTTCAACACCCCACTCTCAGCAATGGACAGATAATGGAAACAGAAACTAAACAGAGACACAATGTAGTTAACAGAAGTTATGAACCAAATGGAGTTAACAGATATCTATAGAACCCATTTCATTCTATGAAGCCACAATCATGCTCACACCTAAACCTCACAAAAAACCAACAAAGAAAGAGAACATCAGACCAATCTCCATTATAAATATCAATGCAAAAATACTCAATAAAATTCTAGCAAATTGAATCCAAGAACACATCAAAACAGTCATCCATCATGATCAACTAGGCTTTATCCCAGGAATGCAGGGATGGTTCAATATTCAGAAATCCATCAACGCAATCCACTACATAAACAAACTCAAAAACTCAAAGAAAAAAGCCACATGATCATCTCACTAGATGCTGAGAAAGCATTTGACAAAATTCAACATCCCTTCATGGTAAAAGTCTTGGAAAAATCAGGAATTCAAGGACCATGCCTAGTCATAGGAAAAGCAATATTCAACAAGCCAATAGCCAACATCAAACTAAATAGAGAGAAACTTGAAGCATTTCCACTAAAATCAAGGACTAGACAAGGCTGCTCACTCTCTTCCTACCTATTCAATATAGTACTGAAAGTCCTAGCCAGAGCAATTAACAACAAAAGGGATACAAAGAGAAAAAGAAAAAGTCAAAATTTCACTATTTGCAGATGATAGGATAGTATATTAAGTGACCCTAAAACTTCCACCAGAGAACTCCTACACCTGATAAACAACTTCAGCAAAGTGGCTGGATATAAAATTAACTCAAACAAATCAGTAGCCTTCCTCTACTCAAAGGATAAATAGGATGAGAAAGAAATTAGGGGAATGACACCCTTCACAATAGTCACAAATAATATAAAATACCTTGGAGTGAATCTACCCAAGCAAGTAAAAGATCTGTATGACAAGAACTTCAAGTCTTTGAAGAAAAAAATTGAAGAAGATCTCAAAAGATGAAAAGACCTCCCATGCTCATGGATTGGCAGGATTAATATAGTGAAAATGGCCATCTTGCCAAAACCAATCTACAGATTTAACGCAATTCCCATCAAAATTCCAAATCAATTATTCATAGAGATAGAAAGAGAAATTTGCAAATTCATTTGGAATAACAAAAAACCCAGGATAGCGAGAACTATTCTCAACAATAAAAGAACTTCTGGGGGAATCACCATCCCTGACCTCAAACTGTACTACAGAGCAGTACATGCATGTACTGTATAGTATTGGTACAGAGACAGGCAGGGAGACCAATGGAATAGAATTGAAGATCCAGAAATTAATCCACATACCTATGGTCACTTGCTCTTTGACAAAGGAGCTAAAACTGTCCAGTGGAAAAAGGACAGCATTTTCAACAAATGGTGCTGGTTCAACTGGAGGTCAGCATGTAGAAGAATGCCAATTGGCCCATTCTTATCTCCTTGTACAAAGCTCAAGTCCAAGTGGATAAAGGACCTTTACATAAAACCAGATACACTGAAACTAATAGAAGAGAAAATGGGGAAGACTTTCGAATACCTAGGCACTGGGGAAGAGTTCCTGAACAGAACACCAATGGCTTATGCTCTAAAATCAAGGATTGACAAATGGGACCTCATAAAATTGCAAAGCTTCTGTAAGGCAAAGGACACTGTCAATAGGACAAGACGGCAACCAACAGATTGAGAAAAGATCTTTACCAATCCTACATTCAATAGAGGGCTAATATCCAATATATACAAAGAACTCAAGAAATTAGACTCCAGACAACCAAATAACCCTATTAAAAAAGACTGTACAGAGCTAAACAAAGAATTGTCAACTGAGGAAACTCGAATGGCCGAGAAGCACCTAAAGAAATGTTCAATATCCTTAGTCATCAGGGAAATACAAATCAAAACAACCCTGAGATTCCACCTCACACCAGTCAGAATGGCCAAGATTCAAAACTCAGGTGGGATTGCAAGCTGGTACAACCACTCTGGAAGTCAGTCTGACTGTTCCTCAGAAAATTGGACACAGCATTACCTGAGGATCCAGCTATACCACTCCTGGGCATATACCCAGAAGATGCTCCAACATATAACAAGGACATATGCTCCACTATGTTCATAGCAGCCTTATTTATAATAGCCAGAAGCTGGAAAGAACCCTGATGTCCTTCAACAGAGGAATGAATACAGAAAAATGTGGTACATTTACACAATGGAGTACTACTCAACTATTAAAAACAATGAATTCAAGAAATTCTTAGGTAAATGGATGGAACTAGAAAATGTCATCCTGGGTGAGGTAACCCAATCACAAAAAACAAACAAACAAACAAACAAAAAACCACCACACATGGTATGTACTCACAGATAATTGGATATTAGCCCAAAAGCTAGCAATTTCCAAGATACAACTCACAGACCACATGAAGCTCATGAACAAGAAAGACCAAAGTTTTGGTTTTGTTGCTTTGACCCTTCTTAGAAGGGGTAACAAAATACTCATGGGAGCAAACATGGAGACAAAGTGTAGGGCAGAAACTGAAGGAGGGTCTGTCCAGAGACTGCTCCACCTTGGTGTCCATCCCTTGTGCATTCACCAAAAGCAGAAACTGATGGGGATGGCAGGAAGTGTATCCTGACAAGAGCCTGATATAGCTGTCTCCTTCAAGGTCTGCCAGAGTCTGAAATATGCAGAGGCAGATCTCACAGCTAACCATTGAGCTGACCATGGGGTTCCCAATGGAGGGATGAGAGAGAAAACTGAAGGAGCTGAAAGAGTTTGAGGCTCCATGAGAAGAGCCATAATACCAAACAGCCAGAGCTCCCAGGGTCTAAATCACCAGCCTAGGAGCACATAGGGAGGGGCCCATGACTCCAGCTGTGTATATAAAGGAGGATGTCAGTGTCAGACGTAGGTGAGAGAGGAAGTCCTTGGTCCAGTGAAGGCTGGACACCCCAGTGTGGAGGAAATCGTGGGTGAAAAGGTGGGAGTGACAGAGTGGGTGAGGGCATATCCTCATAGACGTAGGAGGAAGGGGGTGGCATAGGGGGTTCCTGGGTGGGAGGGAAAGGGGATTACATCTGAAATGTAAATAGAATATCCAATAAAAAATTTTAAAAATTAAATGAAACAAACAAAAAAAAAAACGATGTGGGAACTCATGAACTGCTAGTGAGGATTTTATATTTTTGCAGCCACCATGTAAATGAATAAAGGCTTTATTAAAAACAAAAAATAAAATAAAAATAATATGATCACTGTAGACATATAAAAAGAAGAAGAAAATAAATAAAGAAGAAAACAACTAGAACTCTTAATTTAATGCTTTGTTATGGAGATACACATAAGGACCAAGTTTGAATGGATGAAGAAGGAAATTCTGTGATGGATGTCTTCAAAAAAAAACTACATGTGTTTCCCATCTCCAAACCCTTCCCTTTTATACTTCCCTTTATCTCCATCTCTTGGGATTCATGAAAATGAAATGTATGTATTCCTTCCACCAACCCCTGACTTATATTAAATACAGGTAAAACTTGTTGAATGAAACTTTCACTTTAGTTTCCTATTTCTACATGCTAAGGAAGTGGTAAAGTTGAAGTACTTCCCCTTGTGTAAAAGATCAGCAAAAGAGCAGAACTAAGAGCAAAATTTAACAGCCATTCATAAACAAAATGAAAATAAAAGAAACATAGTTTCTGTCTATGTGTTTTGAGAGCCAACTCCTAGCAGAAAGCAGCTATCATCTTTGCAGGCATCTTGGGCCATATATTTGAAGGTTGATACTTTTCCACCCTGACAAGAGACTTGCAAGCAACCTACAACAGCTGAGCACACTCTGATAAATATTTTGTTTTGTTGTTTAGTGCCCCCAGCTGCAAGGCACTTGTGGTAAAGTGTCTCCAGCTGCACTCTCCTACTTGTGCTTATATACCCATGATATTCTTTCAATAGAGGAGACTTGATGAGACACTGTCTTGACTTCATTCTTCTTGTTTCTTGCCCATCCATCCACACTCTCTCTTGCAGATCCTGTTGACTAACCCAAGGGCCTGGTCATACGTGTAAGGTGAGCAAAAAGTACAAGTTTCAGGAAATAATGAATGCAATTGAGACACCATTACTGGACTCACTGCGGTGATGTGTAAGCATTGCATTCTTCTGGGAAAACATTCCTCTTTAAAATCACAAAAGTAAAACTGAACACGCTCTACAGATAAAAAGCTTAAAATAATGTTAAAAATAGAGAACTTGCTAGGCTAGGCCTTCTCAAAGAAGAGAGAATTTAGGTTGGGCCTAAGACATCATTCTCAAATATCTGAAGGTATAGCATGGAGACAAATAGAATTCCTCTGAGGCCAAAGATCAGATAAATGACTGTTTCAAAAGGAGAAAGAGGAAGACAAAAGACCCCACTTTAAGTGGAGTCTAAGTAAACAGACATCTTCAAGAATAAAAGGCCTTTGTTCCTTGTACACTTTATTAAAAAGATGCAAAATTGTCTTTATCTCAGGGTGACACTGGCCTTGGACAGGGAAGCAGAGCTCTTCCTTTCAGGCCAACCAACAAACAAGTATTTAGTTTTAACACTTTGTTTTAACCTGAAGGTCACTAAGAATTGCTGAGTGGCCTCCAACTTAGGACGTGGCTAAGACAGAATAATAACTGCATTTACTATTTTCAGGTCACCTTCCTGTTTGCTAGCTTGGGGTCAGGAAGAACTAAAGGAAAGTATCCACTGCTGTCAGCCTATAAGACCCAGTCACTGACTTATTTACCTTTCAGTCAGTTACAGGACTAATGAACTCTATCACACATGGAGGTGCTGGTTCTGTGTTGGGATCCACTGTTCCCCATCCTCTGAAGTGTTAGGTTTGAGTTGATGACCAGTATATCCATAGTACTTAAACCTCTGTGTGAGATTCAGAAATACGACAGCTTTAGACATTGGAAAAGCTTGCTGAAATGGCCACCTAATATGGTAGTACCTGTAGGACCCTTGTTCTGGAGGGTGTCCCACGACGGTCTCCCAGCTGGGGACAGGGTGAGAGCAGTGAGGGCTCACTACTGTCTCTGCGCCACCTCCAGCCTGTGTTTCTGCTGTCTGTAGATCTCCATCCCGACCTGATGCGGGAGGTCGAGGCCAAAGGACACAGAGAGTGAGCCGTGGGGGAGATTGACTGCCCCTGCCACTGCCTCTGACGCCCTGTCGCTGATCGGTCTCTCCCAGGTATTGCCCCTGTCTCTCCGAGATGAACCGGTCCAGGCCCAGGCTAGGCCGATAAGGAGGCAGCCTGGTGTCCCAGGCAGGTTCCTGGAGTGTTCTGAAGTGTTACAGTTCTTTGCTAAGCCAGGAAGTGCTGGCCAGGTAGCAGGGAAAGGCGGTAGATCCCTTGCCCAGTGTTAACAGCTCTGGAGCCGGCTAGCTGGCAAAGAGGGGAGGGTCCATGATGGAAGCTCTCAGACCACAGGATGGTTCTTGTGTGTGCTTTACTTCTCAATTAAGTTCAATATATACAGTTTGGGGTGGGTGAAGGTTTTAGCAGCAGGTAACCTCATTGGCTTAGTCTGAGGTTTTTGGGGATGCCTCATATGCATGTGAGGAGAGCCTGGGGCACCATTCCTACATGATCCAATGGTCATAGACCTCTCAACCTCTCTGTGGAAGGGGCTGTGAAGGGCAGAAGCTGAGAGAGCCAGGGGACCAGGAACAGAGCTGAACTCCTGCTGTCCCTAAAGGGTTCGCTGGGGTTCAGAAGCTCGGTCGACCAGACACCTGGTTGTCTCTCAGCTCAGTGCCCCACAAGTACCAAAATATTTTAAAACATGCTTGCATCCCCCTAAACCTAGCTGTATTTTTTTTGCTTGATCTGAAAATAGCACTTGCCTTTAAAAGACTAACATTTCTTCAGATGTTATAAACAAGTTAATGAGTGCTCTGAGATCATTTAAAAGAATGTGCCCAATCTTCTGTCCTCTTGTGTACTCAGCATTTTTAACTTTTTTTGTTTTGTTAATTTTTTTGTTTTTGTTTGTTTGTTTGGTTTTTGGTTTTTCGAGACAGGGTTTCTCTGTGTAGCCCTGGCTGTCCTAGAACTCACTCTGTAGACCATGCTGTCCTCAAACTCAGAAATCTGCCTGCCTCTGCCACCCAAGTGCTGAGATTAAAGGTGTGTGCCACCACTGCCCTGCGCCTGTTTAACTTGCCTTTAAGAAAACAATGAAAGTAACCTTACCTTGTCATGTGCATCCAATGTAATCGGCTTGACAACCTTAGCTAAATGCCAAACTTTAATTTTAAACTATATACTCTTCCACTCCCTGGGGCCAAAATAATGTGCACATATGTGTTTTGTGGTAATCATTTAGTGAAAGCAAGCAGCAGGATGAAAACCATCATAAAACAAATGTGTGATAAATATCGGAACAATATGTACATAATCACTATCTTCCTCATTGTCTATCAAAAGCAAAAAAAGGGGGGCGGTGATGATGGGAATTCAACTCCCGTGAAATGCTTAGAAAAGTTCAACTTTTCTAACGGATAGGTTGGTGTGTATTTCTGATATGCTTTAGCAGTTCTTACAGACTCAAAAACATACCTGCACTAGAAAATAAAAAAGAAAAAATGACATAATAGAAGGAAGAATAACTTCCACCTGATGTGCACGATATTAAAAAAGATGGAGTATTTCTAAGGAACAAAATGTTGAAAGAAGGGCCAGCAGGCTTTATATAAAAATCAAATCCCAGGAACATATTAGACCCATCTGTTATCATCATGAGGGAATGAGGGTTTATTAGCAGCTTGTTAGATATGTAGATTAAGAAAATTTAAAACACCGTCAGAAGGAAAGATGATGATAATTTTATTGAAGACTGGGGGAACTGTGGTTCTTGGCAGCTTCCAGGAGGAAGGGAAAATGGTGAACGGAAGGGGAGTTCTAGAAATCAGCAGGCTAGTGATAGATGTCCTAAGCAACTGTTGAGTCAAGTTATCCAGGAGACAGAATACCTGGAGAGATAGGGCAAACAGACTTAGATATTTGGCCAGTATTGGGAGAAAAGAGATGAAAACAAGAGAAAGAAAGAAAAAAGATTACGGATTGAATAGAATACAAGTAAAAATCCATCTGCCCCAACAAGCTGGTAATGGAGACTCAGGTATTCAAAATATTTTTCCTGTTTTTTGTTTGTGTGTTTGTTTGTTTGTTTTTGTTTTTAAATGAAAGGAAAATCATACTCCTCCATGGATGACATGGGCCTTGGGTATGAAAATAGTATCCCACCATTTAGGACCAACCAAGGAGGATATATTTAGCTTATGTTATGTGATCTTCTAGCTTAGTTAGCTTTAAGTCAGGAATGAATAATTAACAACATCTATTCCTGTTAAGTTTCCTTTTGGCTTGGTTAACTTTGGTCCAGTTTAAAACCCCTACTATTGAGTCACCTATAACTTTACAATTAGTTACAGTGGCTATGGTTCCTCATAACTTTCTGTCTGGTGTTGATTTATTTCCATTCTAACCACTGAAGAAAAGCAACTTCAAAGACAATTACCACCAGCTTAGAGATTCTCCCTTTGTGAATCTGTCTCTCTTGCAAGGACTTTCATTTCCTATATACCAGGATGTTACTGGATCCTGATCACAACATCTGAGTCAGAAGAAGTTGGCATAGTGATGGTTACATTTTATAACATGGCTGTCCTCTAAGAGGTTCCACCCAGAAGACAAACTCAGATAGATGCAGACACCCACAGCCAAATGGTGGATGGAGCTTAGAGACTCATATGGAAGAATAGGAGAAAGGATTATGAGCCCAAAGGGATAGCAACTCCACACCAGTCAACTAACCTAGACCCTTGTGTTGGAGACTTCTCTGCCCTACATTTCGGGGCCAAAATATTGTGGTCTGAGCTATCAATGTTGGAACCTGCACTGCCAAAATCCTTGGGGGCTAAATTGTTAGAGCCCTCACTGCCCCAGGCTGCTCTGGTCTGGGGGTCAGGGTTCAGCAAGAGAAAGAGCAAGGACAGACTGAAGGAATGGAGACCAGAGTGTGATTCAATCCTGTTTATTCTTCAGTCTCTCTTCTTTTCTCCAAGTCATGAGTTCCTAGTACCAAGTCTCAGGTTCTGGGCTTCAGCACCAAGTCTCAAGTCCTAATCCTAGTTTTAAATTGCTAGTCTCTTCCCCAGTTCCAAGTTACCTGCCTCAAGTCTCAAGTCTCAAGTACTCTTCCAAGTACAAGTGTCTAATCCTAGTTGCCTGTCTCGAGTCTCAAGTGCCTACTGCTCTTCCGAATACAAGTGTCTAATTCCTAGTTCTCTTTCCAAGTCTCAAGTGTCTAATCTCAAATGTCTAAAAGTTTCTTCTGTCTGCCTCTTGCCTTTTATATGTATCACTTCTAAGTCATTTCTTTAAGTCACACCCCTAAATCATGCCTTTAAGTCTTGTCTCTAAATCTAATCTCTAAGTCACGCCCTTAAGTCACACACCTTTAAGTCTAACACACCCAAGGGAAAATCCTGGGTATCTAAAACAAGTTGTTATCAGAGTATGCTCAGCTGTTGTAAGCTATTATAAACAAGTCTCTTGTCAGGGTATATGACTCAAGATGGCTGCAAGGATGATAGCCACCTTCTGTCGGCTCCCCACACCCTTGGGTCTCTCAGAGACTGAGCCACCAACCAAAGAACATACAGGGCTGGACCTAGAACTCCCAGCACATATGTAGCAGATGTGCAGCTTGGTCTTCATTTGGGAACTATCCCAAAATCTGTTGCCTGTACATGGGATATATTCTTCTACCTGGGCTGCCTTGTATGGCCTCAGTGGAAGAGCATTCATTTAGCCTCACAATCTTGATATGCCAGGGTGGAAGAATACCCAGGGTGGGGGAGTTCACTCACTCAGAGATTAAGGGGATAAGGAGAAGGATTGTGGGAGGGGGTTAGTGAGCAGGAAATAAAGTGAAGAATTTAAAAAGAACTCCATATAAGCTTTTTTAAAAGCAGGGTGTGACTACAGAGGCTTATTAGATCAAGCACTGGTATTGGAAGGTAGAGACATGATGATTTCTGGGGTGTACTGGCCAGTCAGCCTAGATGTAAACAGTGGTGCTGCAGGTGCAGTGATAAAGCAAGGCACCTCAATGTCTCCTCTAAACTCTACATGTGTATGCATGGGAGTTTATGCATTTGTACACATACAGTATGAGAGAGAGTGAGAGAGTGAGGAGGCAAGAGAGTGAGAGAGAGAGAGAAACAGAGAGAAACAGAGAGGAAGGAGGGAGGAAGGGAGAGAGGGAGACTAAGCAGTTACAAAGTTATTTGAAAATAATAATAATTAATAATAAACAACTAAGAATGATGCTAATATACAACTGAGTCAATCAGGACATGAAATCACATGTTGTAGGGCCATGAAAAGACAGCTTGGTTCCTGGCTGGCCACAGGCCTAGAACCCCAGACCCGAGTGGGACAAAGGCAGGTGTTCAGCTATTCCCCCAGACCCCAGGCTCCTGACACGCCATTGACCCACGATTTTCAGTCATGTAGGGCAATACAGCCCCTCCCTAAGAGAGGTTTGCATCACCCAGCATAGGTAGAGGGTGTGACTACAGGCCTCAACATCAAGAGATTTACATACTAATGAGATACCTGAGGGTCAGAAAGCATAGCCAATTAAGCATTCTTCCCCAGACCCTGTCCCCTCCTCCCACCGTATTTAACTCAGGTATGCCCTGAGTTTCATGGGGGTGCCACCAGACCCATCTACCATCCTCCATGAAAATAAGCTCTTAAAAACCATGGACTTGCTTGTGTCTTCTGGGGCCCACCATGGGGAACCAGGAAGAAGGCCTTTAGTTAGCTGTTGTAGCCACAGCTGCTGTGCCTAACTTCCTGCCTGGAAGACCTCTCTGCATTGCCACCATGGAGGCCACTAATTCAACCAAGCTAGCCAACCCTGCCAAGTGAGTGACACTCACCCTGTGGGGCACAGCCGGAGCTCTCCCTCTTGCCCCTCTCAGCTGGGGGCTGGTCCAGCCTGCACGCCCCCAGTCTCAACTCTTCCTTGGCTTTTAGCTGCGCCTGGGAGCCCAGGAATCTGAGACCAGTCAATCCCTGCAAGCCTTCTTACACCGGGGGGTCCCCATCAAAGAGCTCTGCCCACCACGGAACTGAGATTCTCTCATGCCCAGGCATGAGCCCCACAGTGTCCACCTGGTGCCATGTAGAGGAAACTCAGTTGAATTCTCACACTTCTGACACTCTGAGCCATGACAGAGCTTGGGAACCACAACATCACACAACAGAAATCCATACCCACGCCCATGACCACGCATGAGCTAATCATTCCTTGAAACATGTTAATCCCTGCAATCAAGAAGTAGAAGCAAGAGGATAAGTAATTCAAGACCAGCCTTGGCTGAACATTGTGAGGCCAGGTTGTGTTATAGGAGACCCTATCTCAAAAGACAAGCATCAGAAAGATCCACCTATCAAAGGTATTGTCAAATGTCTTCCTTTTCTTTACAAGGTAAACCTCAGTACAGGATGTGAAAATCAACAGGTGCCTTTTCAACATCCTCATTCCAGCAAGTTTCATCAGCATCCATTAAAAGCAGTTCTCCTAAGGGTTGTCATCATTCTTGTTCACGAACATAATCAGTGACTTACCTCAGTGGGGAGTAGGTAATGTGTTTGCTTGAGTTCCCAGTGTACACAGAGAAGTAAATAAGGGGAAGAGATACTCACAAGGTTACACAACGTAAACATTCTAAACATGACCAAGAGTTGAGAACACAAGTATCATGGCTGTTCCAGTCAAAGCCTGTCCCATCCTCCAGACACTGAGCATAGGAAGCTTAAATACATTCTCCATTGCTCCAACCAATAGAAGGAGGATCATATTGTTACCAACTAGCAATTGTAATTCCAGAACAAATATCTCTGTGCAATATTTATGTACTCTTTCTAAGTTTATTCTCTTACCAAAAAAATACATTTTTCTATTTTTTCATTTTTATTTTTTATTGGATTATTTTCTTTACTTACATTTCAAATGTTATCCCCTTTCTCGAGCTACCCCAGAAACCCGCCAATCACATCCCCTATCACCTGTTTCTATGAGGGTGTTCCACCACCCATCCACCCACTCCTGCCTCCCTGCCCTGGCATTCCCTTACACTGGGGCATCAAACCTTCACAGGACCAAGGGCTTCCCTTCCCACTGATGCCCAACAAGACCATCCTCTACTATATATGCAGCTAGAGCCATGCAACCCTCCATGTGTACTCTTTGGTTGGTGGTTTAGTCCCTGGGAGCTCTGGGGTTCTGGTTGGTTGATATTGTTGTTCTTCCTGTTGGTTTATATTGTTGCAACCTTTTCAGCTCCTTCAGTCCTTTCTCTAACTCCTCCATGGGGAAACTGTGCTCAGTCCAATGGTTGGCTGTAAACATCTGCCTCTGTATTTGTCAGGCACTGGCAGAGCCTCTCAGAAGACAGCTATATCAAACTCCTGTCAGTATGCACTTCTTGGCATCCACAATAATGTCTGGGTTTGGTGACTGTATATGAGATGGATCATCAGGTAGGACATTCTCTGGAGTGTCTTTCCTTCAGTCTCTGCTCCACACTTTGTCTCCATATTTCCTCCCTTGAGTATCTTGTTCCCCCTTCTAAGAAGACCAGAAGCACCCACACTTTGGTCTTCCTTCTTCTTCAGCTTCATGTGCTCTGTGAATTGTATCGTAGGTGTTCCCAGCTTTTGGACTAATATCCACTATCAGTGAGTACATACCATGAGTGTTCTTTTGTGATTGGGTTACCTCACTTAGGATGATATTTTCTAGTTCCATCCATTTGCCTAGGAATTTCATAAAGTCATTGTTTTAAATAGCTGAGTAGTACTCCATTGTATAAATGTACCACATTTTCTGTATCCATTCCTCTATTGAAGGACATCTGGGTTGTTTCCAGCTTCTGCCTATTATAAATAAGGCTGTTATGAACAGAGTTCAGCATATTTTGGGTATATGCCCAGGAGTGGTATAACTGGGTCCTCAGGTAATACTATGTCCAATTTTCTGAGGAACTGCCACACTGATTTTATAGTGGTCTTACCAGTTTGCAATCCCACCAACAATGGAGGAGTGTTCCTCTTTCTCAACATCCTCACCAGCATTTGTCTCTGAGGAAATAGTGTCACCTCATAGTTAAAATAGTAGTTGTAGTCTTGAAATCAGGCCTCTCTTCTGCAGGGGCTTTCTTCACTGTCTGCAACATGACACTTAAAAGGCCATTCTCATCCAAGTGCCATAGCCAATTTCTTACTAGAACTAACTCCTACATTTACCATTCAGAATAACAAAATTACTTGGAATTCATACTGCAATGAAATGTTTCTCAAGACACAGGTGAAGACTATTGAGTTATGAACCGAATAGAACCAAATGGAACCAAATACAACCAAATTGTGAATTTGCGACCATCATGGCATTTACTTTTCTGTCTTCATGACTTTGCTTAGCTATTCATTATAACATGATCGCCCCACATTAGATTCAGAGTCAACGAGTGTTCAAATCACTGTCCAGACTCTAGAATCAGAAAACCTAAATAAGAATGCTTTTATGGCTGCTAGTGTTGCTTAAAGTATGCCTAATTCAAGCTTCCAGACAATGCTCTCTCCCACACTGAGACCATCCTTTACATTGTTGGAACAAAAGAAGTTGCCTGATCAAGTATGAACTCTCCTTAAAAGTGGCCACTGAAAGTTTCTTGCCAACAATGTTATCACAACATAGCCAATGAGATTAGGTGAAAAGCAATAATGTTACTGATTTAGCCAATGCTTCATGGTAGGAGAAAACTAGTCATGTCCCAAAATATGCACATGAGCGTTTACATACAGAAGGAAACAATGAGTATTTTTAATATATCAATACTTGAATAAATAAACTACTAAATGAACCAAGAATAGAATACCATATAGGTAAGAAGGAAAACCCATAAATGAATAAGACATAATCTTTGCTCTTTGAGAAAGTCAGGATATTTACATTTTACTGAATGTCTATTTTCTGCAAATATTATTTAATATCCAACATTTTATAGGTACTTTGCTAACTACTAAGTAAAACAACCATATTTCTTCCCCAAAACTAAAAAGATCTTCTCTATCAATATAAAATTATTTTTAAAAATTGTTATGTATATGAAGTTTTTGCCTATGAATGCATGTTTGTACACTGTGCATCAGCCTAATGCATGCAGAGGCCAGAAGACTTTAGATTCACTAGAACAGAGTTATAGATGATGATAAGGAGCCAAATTGGTTCTAGAAATTGAACCTGGGTCTTTTGAAGAGCAGCATGTACTCATAAATTTTGAGCCATCTCTTAGGCTCATAAAATTAAAATTATTTTAAGTGACATAAAGATTACCATGATATATATATAACCAGAGAGTTGAATGTAAATGAGAAAATTTTTATTACAGTGTCTCAAAGGTTGAAGGCTGACAGCACCGGCGCTGCCCGCAGTACCGAGCTTAGCCATAGGTCTGGAGGATTAAAGAACAACTCAGACTCGGGCCATTCGCTGTGAGAATGCCAATGCCTTTACTGGGTAGGTTCAATATATACACTAAGCCAGGGAAGGAAAAAACACAAACTCAGAAAAAAATAGGAACTCAACTGGGGGGCAATAGGATGTCAAGTGTAAATCCCCTTCCTGGGGCATCATCCTTCAACAGGATGTTTTGTTCTTAGAAAAACTGCAGAATGTTACTTTGCAGACAGCAGCACATGGAAAGTCTCAGCCAGGGAATAGCAGCCCTTCGGGGTCCTACAGAAGGCTTTCATGGAGAATAAAGAAATAGCCAACATAGCTGGGAGATTAAGAGGGATGCTGGCCAGAGATAAAGCAAGAGGAGTAGGAAGAATGTCAAACTGGAGGAAGTGTGGTCAGAGTCATATTCTACAGAGACCATTCCATGGACAGAACTCTGAAAAAAAAGACAATGGGGAAACACCTGGAGGAATTGGTGGCAAGCCATAGTGGAAGACATAGTGTTGTATAAGAAGCAACAGTGAACATGAATGGAAGTGCATATACGTTTTGGAAATAGAGCCAAGGGTTTTGGGGGTGGTGAGAAATAGTGCAGATGGTGATGATTGGTAAGGGTAGCATCAAGGTGAATACTATGATTTTGGTTTGAGCAATCACTTTGAAATAAAAAAGAAACTGAGAAAAATAAAGAAAAATATACTTAAGGTTGCTAATTTATTGAAATAAAAGCACACGGTATGCCATGTTTTTGATGCCCACAAGATGTCCTGAGGAAGATACCAAACTTCATATCCCTAAAGTTATTCCATTCATAAAGATCAATCCCCTCACATCCTTCATGTCCCCTCATGACTCAGGCCCTTCCTGTTTCCTTCATATCATTACCCACTTTTCTCTTTCTCGCTTTCCTCCAGGTGGACTGTCATGCTCAATATGTCAAACACATCAAACACATCAGCTCCTTCTTCCCTTAGATCCTGGCTCTGGAAATTCTCTCTGATTGCAGTGAACATTCATAGATATGCTCATAGTTTGATTCCTCAGTTACTTCTGTTCAGATGTTCTCTACTCATCAAAGCCTTTTCTTACCACTTTGTCATGAGTATTCCCACCTTTCATTATATTGTTTCTGTACTTCTCTCCATCAATTTGTCATCTGAATATTTTTATAGTCTTTAAGTATCATCTATTGTCTGTCTCCTCAAATAAATTGCAGGCAAGCTTCATGAAGCACAGACTTCCATGTTATTTGTATCTACTGATATATCACAAGACATGACTAATGTTTAACAGTTTTGTCGACTTGGAAAAGGTGGTCTGAGAATTTACCCTACTGGTTAGCTAAAACTTTAGCCAGCCATCATTTGGGGATATCAGCAGAAGCCAGACACCAAGTTCAGGCAGGTGACTTGTAACAATGGCTAACGTGTTATTATTTGTATCAAACAGCAATTTCCCAAAGATGATGTAAAGAGAACCATATGACTTCTGAATAGATGTCAGGAGCCATAATGGGACAAGCTAATAATGAGCAGATGATCATCCTGAAATGCTTGCCTCAGATTATTATATAATATACGACGAGTATGCCCCATTAGCAAGGCTGTGGTGGATGTGATTTTAGGAAAGATTCCTGCTATTAATATGCTTTTCCTGTTATTATTATTATTATTATTATTATACATATGCAACAATCACTAAGCAATAACACACCCCTCTGGAGCAGATCTCTGCAGATCCACAAAGATGTACTGTCCCATAGTGATACTATATAAACAAATAGATGACTTCTTAAGTCTTAATTATGATCCTATAAGAATTTCTAAAATTATATCAATAATTATTAAGCTCTTTTATAACGGGACTGCTATTAAGTCCCTCAGGCATAGTGGAAACTGCAAAGAGAACTCTTCCAGTCTCCCAAGTGTTATCAATTAATTGCCCTGAGAGAGATAGTAACTAGACCTCCTGCTCAGAGCACATTCCAATAAGTTGTTAAACAATTAACCTAGGTCACTAAAGGGAATCCACAATTTATTATATGTACCAGGACAGAAGAGAAAATATTGCCTGGGTTTATCTAAACAAAACTTCACTAATTTCTTAAGTTATAGTTTCAAACTTTCTGTGAATCTGTGGAGCTAGACAGGTGATGAATGTCTAGCTAGATAATTACTCCTAATGGGTATTCATGTAAACATTCTGTGTTGTAAACTTCCATTTCAATCTATGATTTGAATTTTGGTGTGAACTTGTGATGAACTTTGTTACATGTGACCATGTACTCTGAAAGATGCATAAGTACTGAAGACAAGGACAAGGGAGAGTGAGTCAGTTAGTTAGTTAGGAGCCCTTCGTCTTTTCCTTTCCTTTCCCCCCTGCCTAGAAGTTTTCTTCCTTAGAATTTTTACTTTGTTAGAATCTTTTCTTCTTCCACACTCAGGACCTTTCCATCTTTTCCCTCAGATAGCTTTCATAGGATACCTTTTACACTTAATAAACTCTATAGCAACTTTTCTAAGTGTCTTTTCTTCCAGTGACCCAGCCACAAGTTAGAGCCCAGCAGTTCCTGCTGAGATAGAACAAAGGCCACATTGCCTAATCCTCTGCTGTTAGGCTGCAGGTGTTAATCACCCTAGTCTGCAGTCTCTTACCCTCAGAAGAAGTTTTTAGGATAGTACAAGGCTATTTACTTAATAATACTTAACCCCTTGCTGGTCTTTGGGCTGGGATACAAGTGCCAGTTTCTGGCCACAGGGTCGCTGACTGCAGGTCATCTACAGTAGCATAGGGCTGCCTCAAGAAGAACCTACAGGAGGAGAAGAAAAAAGAAGCAGCTTCTCCCCATTCATCCATGCCGGGCTTGGCCCCAGGCAAATAGAAATTGTTCTGTGCTGTTAGAAAAGAACATCAAACTTTTTTTTTTTTTTTTTATGTCCCTAGTTGTTTTAGGAGGGCATTAACCCCACCTGAATGTTGCTGGGAAATATGTGTCTTAATTGATCTAAATAGAAAAACAAAACAACTTACCCTTTGTGAAGAAGAGAGACATGGCTTCATTTGTCAAGACTGTTGGTTATACAAACACCCTGGAAAAGATAGTCTGAAAGAACGTGACAGGATTTTTCTACTGACAAGGCAGAAAGAAGCATGAAAGAAAATAAATAAAAGGCTTGGTAGATACTCAGTACACATTGGTTATAAAAGAAAAAATGCATTGAATTATTTATTACAATTATTTTAATTTCCAATGCATAGATTCAGGCAATAGGAAAGTGAACCAATTTTCTAGAGGCATTCAGCTAATCTAGTTAGTACACACAGCCCTAAGACACAGGAGACAGAACTGAACTCTCCTTATCTTTTACCCCAGCCTGGCACCAGCCTATCAGGACTTAAGGAATGCACAGCAGATAAAGAGAAAAATGGGTAAAAACAAAAGCAGGAATGGAAGAATGGAAGAAAGGGAAAAATAGAAAGCATGTTTGAGATCTACATGTCTGCTCATCCATTCAGAACTATACAGGAGACAAACAAAACCTTTGACTTTGCAGAAAGATAAGAAAACCACAGCTCAGAAAGGGAGAAAGCTTTCCCAAAACAGGAGAGGATATCAGGAATCCAGCTAATTTCCTTTTCCTGGCAGAGTTTGGGTCCAATCTTTTCTGCCCTTTTATCTACCTATGTAACATTCTCCCCAGCCTGGAGGCCAGACAAGTCAATCAATAACCAAAAATATCTATTATTGGGTACAGTGGGTGGAGCCTGTATTACCATCTACCTATATGACCACTCCTCAGGTTCTGAAGAGAAGCACCCTACATAGTTCTTCTGAGTTTTGCATCCAGATCTGCAATCATGAAGGTGGCAATTATCTTTCTTCTCAGTGCCTTGGCCCTGCTCAATTTAGCAGGTAGGTGTGTTTGAATATTTTTCAACTATGAGTAAAACATTCGACCTGTTAATTTATACCTCCTGTAAACTAAGGTAGTCTAGCTAACTGATGCCAATGAGTTGAATAACAGAAATGTTTCTAGTGCAAATTATGGAGGAGAAGGGAGGTAATTGCTAATACAATGGAGGAAAGCTCCAGTAAGATCTCCCCAGAGATAGACATGGCTTGTTCTAAAAACAAGGCTGCTACTTTACTAGGGATGTGGTAGAAAGAAAAGGGTTTGATCTAAAATACTCTTTTACTGTAGAAAGGACTGCTAGACTATGAAAATCCAATGCCAACTTACAAAATTTAAATTCTTATAAACTTACATAAAATAAATAATAATGACCACCACTTAGTTTGGAGAAAATCATATTTTGAGTCATTAAATATTTTATATTCAATCTGTAAAAAACATCCTGTTTGAACATAGAAAGGAATCCCCAAACTTCTGAGAATGTCAGCATATGCTTCTGATTCTGAGGTCACCTTGGTTTTTGTAACTGGTACTAATTAATATTTTCACTTCTGTCACTCATTGAAGATATTGTGACAAAAGCCAAAGCTGTGATTTATTAAGAAGTGGAAGAACACTGCTTATTGTTTCAGATAAATGTTTCTGGAAGCAAGAGCCCCTTTGTCCCACCCCATGCCCTATAATTAATACAAGTAAATACCTGTAGTGAGCTTCTGCTCATTAATTTTTTAGCCTTATTTACATTCTGGATCCAAGGGGACCCCAAAAGCTGCATCTTCTTTGATGAGTCCCAGAGATATTTTTTTCCCTTAGAGATCACTGACTGAAAATTAAGTTTTGGAAACATTTCTACTTTAGAGGCTATCAGATTAGGTTCCTTTCCCTTGCAAATTCATTCACATTCACAGTTACCATCTATCTACTTTTTAAAAAAAGAATACTTTTTTCATATTATAATATAATTATAATTATATCACTTTTCCTTACAATTCTCTGCCAAATCCTCCCATGTACTTCCTTGCTGTCTTTCTAGTTCAGTTTTCTTTAATTGTTGTTACATATGTATATATGTATCATATGCTTTGATGTCTGCAAGATATGTTTTCTAAAGAATAAATTGAGTCTTTTCTGAAATATGTAAATACATGAAATACAAGTTTAAAATATGGTCAGTTGGTGTAATGCACCTGTGGGAAAAATTCTCTTTGAGAACTGGTGGTGAGTTGTCAGAAAAGTCCTATTTTTAACATTGTTTACAGAAGGAACTTAATTACAACAGAAGACCTGATGGCTATTTCCCATACTGCCACCAATACCCTGAGGTACAGATATTTATGGTTCAGTGACTTTGAGATGGAAATTCTATTGGGTACAGAATAATCAATGATGGACATGCCAAAGGTATCTGAATTGTTACTAGTTCCTACACATTTCAAATTCTGAGTAGATAATTTCTATTCTCAAGAAAATAGATCAAATTTCCTGAAATGCCAAATCGAAATACTCAGTAATGATGAACATTTTACTTAATTCTTTTTAAAATCTTAGCAGGCAGAGATGGAAAAAAACTTATCTGGTGTCCTTGAAAGTCAAATATAAATAAAAGATTAGAGAAGTGTACAGTGCAAGCAGAGGCATCATATGAAAACTATATTCTTTGACAACTAACAATAGATCTGGCTTCTTTATTTGAGATCCAGGTTGACATTTGATTTATGTTTTCTAGGTAACACTACAGCTAAGGTGACTGTAAGAAAGGTAAAGAGAATTTTATAATTTATTATAATTTATAACCTCATTGGGAGGGGTTGACAAATAATTTCTCTGTGTAGTCCTTCTCCTCCAGGAACTCACTCAGTAGACAAGGCTTCCCTCAAACTCACAGAAATCTGCCTGCCTCTGCCTCCCAAAAACTGGGATTAAAGGCACACACCACTGCCACCCAGCTACTTTTTAATTTCTTAATTCTAAAATTTCCTATGCAGACTGAAATTGTTTGATCCTGGAAAAGTACAGCTAGGATCTGAGCATGTATGATTTTGCTCATTGCAATCCAAAGCACTTGGGAACCTTGTTTATGAACCAGGTTTGAAGTCAGGTTGGACTACACAGTAAGACCTTGACATAAAGTCGGTTGGGGAATGTATACCCTAGCAGTTACATTTTTGGTAATTTAAGCCAGAATTGGGGGATCAACTGATAGGGAACCTCAGCTGCTAAATGTAGAATTCATAGTACTTTCCTAATCTGCATGGTTTTGTGTTCAAAGACAAGCCCACTGATGCCCCTGTAACTGTCTACATCCTGCTGTAAAGAAGATTTTTATACAAACACTAGGGTTGGCTGGTGGGACATGTAGTTTAAATGGAAGCTCTTGTGTTCATTCCAAGTAGCCCTTACTCCTGACTTGATCATGTTGGCTTTTATTGCTTCTAATTCCCAAAGTAGACTAGAGGAAATGCCCCTCATCTCATTACATAGGAATACCTAGGAGAAAACCAGTGATGAACTTGAAGCTTATAGTGAATAAACCATTACATTTTTGGTAAGCATTACAGAACAAATCCGACATCATTAGAACCTAAATCTAGTTCTCCAAGTACTGTTCCATGAAGAATAAAATTAACAAAACAGGGATGATGTCCTGTAATGAAGAGGTGTGGTAATGCCCAGGAACTGAGAACCAGGATCAAAGGATCACTAGATATGTGACTTTAAGTCAATTTGTCACTTCATAAATATTCCCTTGAAGAAGAGTGTAATGATAACTTTACAAGGTCTTTCAAGGATAGATCAATAAATGGATAACTGACAGTTTTGATTAAAGGGTAAAACTTTTCCAATAGAACAATACATAAAATATAAGACAGAGACATATAAGAAGTGTTTAATGAATATCAGATTTTACTGGAAAATACAAACCAAGAACTCCAAGCACAGATGATATCTAGGATGACTATCCTGGCAGCAGCTGGTGTTATCTTCCTCCTCTTATTTCACATCACTGCAGCATCATGTCTTAATTGGGCAAATGATAATTTTTCCTAACTTGCAGATGAATTGGCTGAAATCAAGGAAGGAACTGGTAGACCCATGATGTCATATAACATTATGGAAAGGACAATAATTTGGCTTTAACTCAGCTTTTTTTATTTCAGGGCATATTTATTTCTATTGTGGTTGTTGTTTTCCTGTACAATCACCAGTGTCATTATGTAAACTGCAAAAGAACTTAAAACAGTCTTAATATTTTATTATAAAACCAAACATTGAAAAATGACAGAAAATGACTCCTTAATTCTGTGTTTAGGCTAATTGCGATGCTACAACTCCTGGATGTTCCAGGGATTATGACCCTGTGTGTGGGACTGATAAAAGGACTTATTCCAATGAATGCACTCTGTGCTTTGAAAACAGGTGAGGATAAATTTTAATTTCAAGATATTTATCACTAGAATTACACATATGTAATCATCTTAAAGTCTAGTCAATAAATGGAACTTTCTTTTCATAAACTTGGAATGATACTATGTTTTTAAATTGCTTGGATGATAAAAGCCACATTTTTAAAGCAATACATAGATATTTGATTTTTAAAAATCAAATATCAAATACAAAATGCCTTTAATTTGAAAAAAACAAAAACAGATCAGTTCTTGATAATAGCAGAAATTGCATTTTCTAATGCACCCCCAAATTAACAAGTATAATTTATATAGTATTTAGTGAACAAACATGTACTATAACATTTGTATTCATGGTTTATGAGAGTTAGCTTCAATAAACTTTAATTTTCTGAAATATTTAATGTTGGGGAACAGGAAACAAACTCAGAACACTGGGACAAACAAATATGTCACAATGATTTTTCTCTTACAATATGATGGAGTAGTTGCTATATGCTAGTCATTATGCTAAGCCTTCCTTGTTTCCCATGTGGCTGTTACAAAAGTACAAACAAAAACACAAACAAAACACTCATGAGCACATGTAATCACTTCTTGTAAGTTGTGATGACTGTCAACAGAGTGTAAAGGGTTACATGACCAAAACAAAGATGGTAATAGCTTCTAACTGAAAGGGCCAAGAAAAGCTTAATAAAAGAATGCCATTTAAACAAGGCTCTGAATTTCAAAAAAACAAGAGACCCCAAAAGTGACAGAAAACTCTTAGATTTTCTAGAATTGACTCTATGCTAACAACTTCAGCTCAGTGACTATAAATTTTCTTCATTCCTCTGCATAAATCTCTCTTCTATGATGCAAATTCTCTTCAAGGATAGCTCTAAATGATTTCAGAAAAGTCTCTCAGTTTATCCAGGATTGTAGACATTGTAGACTCCAAACAGTAGGCATTTGGCTTTATAACGAGGGTGTGTCCAGTGTGTAAAAGTTGCCAGGCATGATAGCACAAGCCTGTTTCTTCCACACTGCAGGCTCAAGAAGAAGAAACCTGAATTCCAAGCTAATCTGTTCAGTCACCTGTCCATCTGGGCCAATGGTTTAGGCCCTGGCTCAGGGGTTTGAGAGGAGCAGGTGAACATTTTGGAAAACGTACACTTGAAACCACTTGTTAATTTTCTCATGACCCATGTTGTTGACATAAAGGTCAAGCATCATTATTTCCAACCACAGGGAGCAGGAGGGCCCCACAACACCCTGGGGATTTATGAAATGTCCAAGTGTGAGGTCTAAAGTTCAAAGGCCTTTGAAGTGAAGCATTCAGAAAATAATAGCAAAATGCTGAATGCTCATTCATCTGACCTATGAACTTACTGGTTATAGTTCACTCTTTGCATTCTTTCAAATATGTGTAGATGTAAGAGGCACATTCAACTGTCTGAGCATGCAGCATTTCACTCTGCGTTCTGAAATAACACTTAAGTCTAGAAATAAGTTTGGCTTTCTCAAACATAAGAGATATTCTAAGGTTTGTATAGTGCCTTTGTTTCTATTGTTCATTAAAAGTCCGAGAGAGATCCCATCCCTGATACTACCTGGAGGCCCAAGACCCAGAGGCTAGATAGTTCAGAGACCTAGGATAAAATCAAACATGATTGGGGGAAAAGTCAATAAAATGATTCCTAATAATATTCTGCTATACTTGCAAACAGAAACCTAGCATAAATGTTATCAGAGATGCTAACACAGACCCACAGCCAAATATTAGGCAGAGTTTAGGCAAAGGGAGTAGAAAGAATTGTAGGAGCCAGAAGGGTCAATGATACCACACAAAACCCCACAGAATCTACTAACCCGGGCTGGTAGGGCTCACAGAGACTGAAGCACCAACCAAAGGAGCCTGTATAAGATCGACCTAGGCCCTCTGCATATGCTACAGCTGTGTAGTTTGATCTTCTTGTAAAAGTCCCAACAGTGGGAGCAGGGGTTGTCTTTGATGACTCTCTTTGCTGGCTTCTGGGATGCTTTCTCTCATACTGAGTTGCTTTGTTCAAACTTAACACAAGAAAGGTGCTTATACCTACTGCGATGTGCTATATCCCATGTTTGTTTGGCTATTCATGGGAGGCAAGGCCTTTTCATTTTCTCTTTCTTTTTCTTTAAATAAATTTAATTTAAGATCTTTACTTACTCATTTTACTTCCTGTTCACTGTTCCCCTTCCAGTCAGCCCCTCCTATAATCCTTTCCCCCTCCCCCTCCTCTTCTCTCAGAAAGTGGGCTTCCCTGTGGAATCCCCTGACCTTAGCATTTCAAGTCTCCTTGAGGCTAGGTGCTTTTTCTCCCATTGAGGCAAATCAAGGCAGCCCAGCTAGAAGAACATATCCCACCTACAGGGAGATAACAGCTTTTGGGATTTCTTCTGCTCTGGTTGTTTGGGACCAACATGAAGACCAAGCTGCACATCTGATATACATTTTCAGGGAGGCCTAAGTCTAGCCCATGAAAGGTTTTTGGTTGGTGATTCAGACTTTGAGAGCCCCAAAGTGTCTGTTAGTTGACTCTGTTGATCTTCCTGTGCAGTTCCTATACCCATTCAGGCAGTAATCCTACCTTCTGTTCTTCCATTTGGGTGTCTGTATCTGTCTAAGTCAGCTGCTGGGTGGAGCCTCTCAGAGGACAACTTGCTTCTGTTTGCAAGCATAACAGAGTATCATTAATAGTGAAAGGGATTGGTGCTTGCCCATGGACTAGGTCTCAAGTTGGGCTAGTTATTGGTTGCCCAGTCCCTCAGTCTCTGCTCTCTCCTTCATGCCTGCATTACTGTAGACAGGATAAATTTGGGTTGAATGTTTTGAGAGTGAGTCGGTGTCTCTATCATTTCACTGGAGTTCTTGCCTGGCTACAGGAGGTGACCTCTTCAGGTTCCATATCCCCAGTGTAATGAGTCACAGCTACAGTCACCCCCACGGATTCTTGGGCACATGCTAGGTCTCTGTCTTATCCTGGAGATGCGCCCCCACCTCCTCACCCTCATCAATTGCAGATTTCCATTCATTTCCATGGGAAGCTAGCAATCTCTCCTGTCCTTCTGCACACATGATCTCAAATTCCCCATTCCTCTCTCTTCCCCCTCCCTCCCAGTTCTCTCCCTCTGTCTGCCTTTTGTGACTATTTTATTCTCCCTTCTAAGTGCGATTCATGTTTCTTCTCTTGGACTGTCCTTGTTTACCTTCTTCGGGTCTGTGGAGTGTAACATTTTACCTGTATATTATGTCTAATATCCACTTCTTAATAGAAGCAGAAGAGAAGGCCAGAGAAGAGTATGTTGAAGGATTGAAAGGAAGGGAAACTGTAAACAGTTTGGACCTAAAATTAATAATATTTTATACAAACAGCAAAAATGGACCCAGAAGGTTGTATTTTTACATTTGTGCACACACACATAACAATAGTAAACACAGAAAAAGAAGCTATCAATTTGAAAGTGAATGGGAGATGTAGAGATGGAGGGACTTGGAGGGTGTGGAGAGAGAAAAGAGAGAAGTGATGTGGCTATATTTTAATTATAATGCAAATTTTTGTAAGTTTCACAAAAAATGACCTGCATTGTAACTATTACCAGAGCCAGGATCTGACCCTAACTATTGGGGTTTGTGATGCTCTGAAAACACCAAACAGTGCTTTCTTATGATGGGCCTTGTAATTGTGAGGGTTGCCAGGTTTGTTAAATTAGGACATTATATGCCTTCTGTGCTTTGTTAGAGAAAGTGTCAATAACTCTTTTTTACAGAAAAGCAACTACTGACAGAACATTCATTGGTGCTAGAAATGTTGTCTGTTTGTTGTTATGGGCCGATACATGACTAATAGTCATTGGCTCTTAAACACAGATGGTACAGACTATCTATGTTAGTATCATAGATAGTATCTATGGTACTATCTCTTAGATAGTACACTGAGATACTGATGTTTAAATATTGTTAAATTTTTAAGACAAAACAACTAAGTGTGGCTAATGCACAGAGTGTAGCAAAGTGAACAGCAGAGCTGTGGATATCAGGCTTATGTACATGACATTGAACTGGGCACTACCATAGGTTAACATTAATGTTAAAATGAAGAAATAATGGATGCAAAAATGTATCTGTGAAAATAGATGAGTATTGCATCTTCTTCAACAATAAATAAAATAGAAAATTTGTTGCATGCCAGTATGGTCAAGATAACAATGAATAAAGAGAGGATTGTAGAAGCAGTCATGTAACTAAGGAACAATTTCAGAATTGGAAGGACATTTGGGTTTTGTGAGAGAAACTGGTTTGCTCAAGGTAACATGGGAACAGCAAAAACAGTTTTAAGTAAAGAAGTAGACCTTGGTACTGGTTGCTGTTAGGGGAATCAAGATTGGCTGGCAGAATCAAGCTCCCGTCTTCTAAGCTGAAATGTTTAACATCTAGAAAGCCCTGCAATAGCCTGGACAACAGACCTGGTCACTAAGCACAAAGCATCAGCAGTAAACGAAGCAGAGATGAATTTGAGATTCACTTCAAGGGTTGCCAGTAACACTCCATTAGGCTTATAAACAACAATGGCCCATAGTTTTTCTACTCTGTTGTATACCTTGTGGACATAATAATAAAAAAAAAAAGCAACAGATACTTAATGAATACATTGAGTGAATAAATGGATTAGAAAAAAGAAAAAATCAATAAATCATAAGCTTGTTCTTTAAAGAAAGGCAGAATTATTTTTAAGTTTCATTGTTATTCTCACATCATCATTTATTTGTGGCACTAAACTTCAAGCCAACTCTTAATTTATTTTCCTTAAATCTCTTTTACAGGAATCGTGACGTGCCTATCCTCATTGAAAAGGAAGGGGTTTGCTAAAATTGAAGATTTTGAGTTCTGTTAAGGCTACCATAATGTTTAGCAAGTGAGTTTGTTGAATAAATGCATTTGAACAAACCTTGTTCTTCTCAAAGCTTCCTGTTCAAAGGCATGGATGAATATATTGAGGACAGGGAACTGGGCAAAGACCCAGACTAGACTAAGCTTCACCAGTTAGTTCTTCATGCTCGTAATATCACACACTGCAGATGACAACAACACACAGCTGAGCATGAACATGTGTGATGAGTAGAGTTTGATTAGGATGCAGAAGGTAGCCCATGCCATGCCCAAGATGTAGCCTGACAAAGAGAGAAGGGGGTGTTCACACGAGGAAATGAGTGTGAGTGCTTTGTGTACTCCACATTGTTTCACTTGTGAGCCACCACAACTCTGCAGAGTTATTCTTGTCCTGTGAGTAAACATAGAAAAAATAAACTCAATTGACTAACAGTCTAGCAGACAAGCTGCCAGAGTGCTCTTTTAGATCTGGTGACCTTCCTTTAACCACAGCAAGCACTCCTTTTTAACACAATCAACTCTTGTGGATCATGCCTTGACTTTCTTCAATGGGAATTCTAGATAATAGTCACCTACTCTAAGATTCCCCCATGTCTATATTCAATAATAGAATAAAGATGTGATATAATAGAACATAATCAAATAAATTACAAATGAGGAAATGTTCTCAAGGAGGAAAATATCTATAATTACTTAAAAATAAAAAAGGGGAAGCATCTTGAGATTCCGAGTTTCTAAAAAAAATTTAGTCTAAGATGGAAAAATAGTAGAGAGGTAACACAAGTGAGACTGTGTTAGGATCTGTAATACAGTGGAGAATGGGTCAGCCACTGAGCCAGAAATAACAAGGAAATCAGAAATACATTAGGAAAGCATACTTACCCAGTTACCTACTTCTGGTGATATTCCAATATTCCTGCCTTGAAAAATGAACTCCTACCACTAGAGGGTGGTGTAATCTAGCAACTGACTCAGCTCAAACAGCCTGACAACTATCACCAAAGTACTGCTATCTCAAGTTATCAATGCAAGATGGCTCCTAGTGTCTGATCTGTGATACTAAAGGACATTTGTAGGGCACCAAACCTTAAGGAATTTCCTGATGGTCAAATTATTTTAATCAATGAATGTTGTGAGTTACCCTGTCTTGTTACACCAGTCTGTAAGTACACACACACAGGCAGGCAGAAAGAGAGAGAAACAGAAAGAGAGAGAGAGAGAGAGAGAGAGAGAGAGAGAGAGAGAGAGAGAGAGAGAGACAGAGAGACAGAGAGACACACACACACAGTTTTGTTTTTGTAATTACCTAATCTCAAATCTATCATTAGTGACTCTGCTCCCAGGTCCATCAGAAGCCAGGCATGTGGAGTCTGTCTCTTCATGTGGTACTTATGTTTCAAAAGGAGTATCTAATAAACCAGAACATGCTTAAAAGAGTGAAAATATCAACACTGATAAGAATATAAAGTTTCAATCTATGAAGAGTTGTTCAAAGAAGAAAAATTGACTTAAAAAGATTCCTCCAAATTTGGAGTGTCTTTTTAAAAGAACTTCTAGGATTAAGAATATTGATAGCAACTCAGCTCTAAATATAGTATCTGTATCACCTGGACTCCTTCCCTCAAACTCATTCTGAGTCCCCCTGCCCAAAGTTCCCCTTCCTAACATAATGTACTCTTTTAACAGCTTACAGAGTCCAGTTACTGCTGCTCACACAATCATGAGTGTGACACCATCCACTGGTACTGTCAATATATAAAAGGCCACACCCCTAATGAAAATTGACTCCTTTCCCAGAAACCATCAACTGTCAATAGCTCCTCTTTAGGGGTTGGTACTTCTGTGGCCCTCCTATATTCATGCTGGTATGCTGAATGTCTTCATCTTGTATAAGGCAAAATATCTTTCCATTTTCTGCTGGGAGAGGGAAATTCTGCTTTTCTCAGTGAAGAGATTCTGAGTGTGTTAATCACAATCCCAGGACAGGCCCCATGCTCAGAAGCAGTTAGCTAACACAAACAGAGCTCCATGTTATCTAGCTGGTTTTGGTTTTGGTTTTTGTTGTTGTTTTGTTTTCTTTAATTTTTGTTTTGTTCTTATTTTTAAGACAGAGGAAAAACCATGAAGATGAGTGAATAGGAGTAGGGGAGCGGGATCTGGGAGGAGTTGGAAGATAGGGAAGAATACAATAAAAATATATTTTATGAAATTCTTGAGAATAAATAAATATTTCAAAAAAAATTTCCACTAACCTTTTTCTGTTTTCTGAGCCTGGAAGTGAGAGGTGTGATATTTATGCACCAGTTGTAGCAGAGAACTCCACACAAATTTGTTCTGTGTATTTGGTTGCGAGTCTCTGTATCAACTGAACAAAAATGCTTCTTTTATAAGGATCGGGAAGTGCACTAAGTATGAATATAGATATGTGTTTTTAGAAAGCAATATTATACTATGTCCAGTATATTTAGTCCTAGAGCCTATCAGTTCCCCGAGTATGGCTTTTTGGACAGATTTATCATACCATGGATAAGTTTTCTCCTGTGAAAGAGGCTTCAAATTTAGTCGGAAAGTGTTTATTACATCATTAGCCTTCATGATGCTATCAGCTCTCAGCACTCAGAGCTGAGCAAGATGTTGCCTTTGATTCACAGCACTTACATAACTCTTTCTGGTCCTCTGTAAGCTGGCCAATATGAAGGAAGCTTCTAGGTCGGTTTCATCTTGATTTCTCTGTGATTAAATTATCTGGTATTTTCCTCTATAGAATCTTACTACCTAGTTATGGTGGGCAGCCAAGAACAATTGCAACAATCTGTATTATTTGGAAGATTTTTTCGATTCCTCAGACCAACAATTTTTTTAGTTTAACAACTTTTGCCATCTGGAGAAACATGACTCCCCATGTATGGTAACTAAATTTAAACAATATATGAAGTTTATGAAGTAGTGGGTTTGTCTATGGCTTTTCAAACATCCTCAGCTGCCAGAAGCTATGCTGTAACCTATGGGAACAGCTCATGAGTGTTTTACAATTGGAGCTCCTTGGGCAAGGCTCTTTGGAGATTGCCCTGGCCAGAACCTGTGCAGGAGATGCTGCAGACCCCTGCTCTGATTCTAGAGAAGGACATGAGCTTCAGGCCCTTCTTGCTCTTGCTTTGCTTATTATTATGGCAATTCTTAGTTTGCTTTGTCATTTGTGATGGCAGCTGAGCTTCCTGGGAACAAAAGCCCTATAGATGAGTCTGATAATGTTTCTAAAGATTCTACAAGGAAATTAAGCCTCTTTGCAGTCTACCACAGAAACTGGTTTCTTCAGTTACCCTAGGTGGACTCTGCAGTCATCCCAAGTAAGCAGTGGGAACTCACTAAGGTTAATGACTCCTGCTTCCTTAACTATTCTAAAAGAGAGATAACTATATTCCAAGATCTTAGTAGATAAATTCTTTAAAAGATGACATTAAAACCTACAGACCTCATAAGAAAGAAATAAAGGGCATAAAAGGTCAGACTTCCCTCCAATGCCAGAAAATTAACAAAGGAATCTAAATCTTCCAGTCCCTTTGGAGGTAAAAGTACAAGTAGATACTGACAAAAAGAATACACACTTGGTCCCAGCAGTTAAGGTTTAGATATTAATCATTATCATTGTGAGGATGTGTGAAGAAGAGGACCAAAAATACTGTTCACACAAAAGTCACATATAGGCCATAGGAATTAGACCTATACCTGAAAAAATATTATTCTAGATAGGGTATCATTCCCTCTGCTGATTTCAAAAATATAAAAGCAACATACTGTTTGAGACTAATCACAGAGCTTGAATCTTTCATTTCTGAAATGGCATGTCTGCTGCTGGCCTGGGCACAGTACAGATAAGAGGTGCCTGGCTAGATATAATCACTTGGCTTGCAATACAAAATTCATGCTTAGATATGAAGTAAAGGTTAATTAATGCTTAGATACTGTAAAGGTCAATTAATGACGACAATGGAGTAGGGAGGAGAAAAAGAAACTAAAATGGATAAATGTTGATGACTCTTGAAACATGATGAAAGAGAAATGGATTGAAACTGCTCATGCTTGAATGCTTTTGAGTTTGTCTTAATAAAGAGTGTTCGAGCTACTAGGGCCATCTGATTGAGAGACAACTGCTGGTAAGACTCCTCATTTTTGCCGACTCTACACATCTGTCCTGTGGTCTGGAACATCACTGGAGCCTCACTCCAGCACTCAGCAAGGGTTACTTCTTCCTCAACTTCTTTCTTTTCATTACACTCTCATTTCTCTATCCATCTGGATGTTCCTGTTGGTTCTGCTTCTCTCTTCCTAACACCTGTGTTCTACTCTGTCTCCTTCCTGATCATCTTTCTTTTCCACTCCCACTACCTATGGCCCCTTTCTAGTTTTCTGACTTCTATAGGTCCTCAAATATAAATGCACAAGTCTAAAGAGTCATTCAATCATTCAATGCTAGAAGGCCAAATGCCAAATATTCTCTGTCATATGTGGTCCAAAACTTCACTTAGCTTCACTTCATCTTAGATTCCAGGGACAGTAAGTCTTACCAACGGATTACTCTGAAACTCACCCTGACTGAAACCCACCTCCATGCCCAGTGCAGGAGACATTATCTAATATTGAAAACTGAGACTGCCTTTGAGCATCAGTGATGATCTTTTGACCCAAATTGTTCACTCAAGAAATGACAATTGTGACTATTTCTCTGAAACTGTCCAGGATGTAAGTTTGAGGCACTGTCTTACACTGCTATAAATAGACAGGAAGACTGGATGCCCCAGTGTGAAGGAATTCAAGGGTGGAAAGGGGGGAGTGGGTGGATGGGTGGGAGCACACCCTCAAGATAAGGGGTTTGTGGGGGATTGGGAAAGGGGATAACATCTGAAATGTAAATGAATAAAGTATGCAATAAAAAATTTAATAGCCTGCAAAGGAAAGCTCTCTAAATCATTATAAATTTAGTTTTATAAAATTTATTATTAAACATTTGCAAATAAAACAAGTATATACATCAAAATTAACCAAACCCAAGGACTATACATCTAAGTCAATTTCTATATCATTAGAATAGGCAATCTGAAGCTGTAGAGCTTCACTAGGGATTCGCACTTTCACTATTGAGTATATCTTGATGTACTCACCAGACACCAAAATCAAAAACTCCTTGACACAATTAGAACTAGAAAAATTAATTAGCTTTAGATTCCCTTTCCTATGGGTGTCTATTATCTGCTCATAATCCTTCCTCATATTTAGCCTTTCTTGTTCTCTTCTTACATGTTATACTGTACCCATATATCTATTTGTTTACATATGTCCATATAATCATACTTTAGGTTCATTATATGAGGGAGAATATATGTTTTTAATCTTTCTGAAATTGTTTGACATCATTTAATGTTGTATATTCTTGTTTTGTTTTGTTTTGTTTATCGAGACAGGGTTTCTCTGTGTAGCCTTGGCTGTCCTGGAACTCACTCGGTAGACCAGGCTGGCCTCCAACTCAGAAATCCGCTTGCCTCTGCCTCCCAAGTGCTAGGATTAAAGGCATGTGCGCCACCAATGCCCGGCACAATATTGTATATTCTAAGCCCAACCATTTTCCTACAAGTTTTGTAAATTCATTTACTTTAATGATTAGTAGTACTAATGTATTATTCATATATGTATATGAATATATATCATTTTAAATTATCCATTCACCTGTTGGTGGGCAACTAGGCTAATTTCAATTCTTTGCTACAGAGAATAAATAAACAGTAAATACCTCTATGATATGATGTAGACTTCTTAGTGTTTATCCCTAGGAATGAAGTAGCATGAAGATATGGTAGTGTCTTAAGGTGTCTATTAAATATGATTAAACACCATGACCAAAAAAGTAAGTTGAAGAGAAAAGGGTTTATTTGGATTATACTCCATATCACTCACTGTTCATCATCACAGGTAGTCAGGGCAAGAATTCAAACAGGGTAGGACCCTGGAGGCAGTAGGTGATACAGATGTTAAGAAGAGATACTGGTTAATGGCTTCCTCCACATGACTTACTCAGTCTGCTTTCTTATAGAACCAAGAACCACCATCCCAAGGATGGCATCACCCACAATGGGAGGGACCCATTGTGGGTAATTAAGAAAATGATCTTCAGGCATGCCTACCACTAGATATTATGGAGGTATTTTATTAATTGAGGTTCCCTCCTCTCAGATAATTTTAACTCATGTCAAGTTGGCATAAAACTTTCCAACACAGGTAGTTCTATTTTTAATTTTTGAGAAATCTCCAAAATGATTTTCATAAAGGCTATATTAATTTGCATCCCCACCAACACTGTTCACTCACAGATTAATCCACTCAAACCACCACATGCCCAGCACCTACTGGGTGCCAAATGTTAGTCATTGTTCTAATCAATGGGATTTAGTATCCATCAAGTCACAGAGGGATCTCAACTCTTTTAGAGCTCATATTCAAATGGAAGAGAGGCATTCACTATCAAAAGAAAGTAAATACAGGGAGAGTTTCAGGCAATGTTAAAGTCTACAGTAGAAAGAAATGTGGCAACGCAATATAAGTGATGGCAGAGCACAGAAAAGGAGCCATGGGTAGAGTAAACATAGACAAAGATTATTGTAGCAACTTCTATCAAGAGGCAGAGCTTATTTCTTACCCTACATCTTTGCTAGCTTTGTGATAAAGATTTTCCAAAAGAACAGTAGCTGAGGTGACAGATACTCAGTTTTAGAACCTCAAGGGATGTAGTTTCTGTTCTCACCTTCTTCAAACTAGAGCTGGCCTTATTGATGAAGTAGTACTATGGGTAAAACTGAGCCTTTTCAACAGATTTGCTCTGAAAACTCACAAACTGGTAAGTAAGGACATTTAAAAGCAACTTTATACTGACTTTCCAACTGACCACAGGCACCAACAAGATGCACCAGGCAGGCCATTCTTGCAAAGCCTGATTAGACAATTTCATTGAGTCAAGAGTAAATGATCAAGGCTATGTGACAACATATTACTGAATTTAAACAAACATCTTCTAGCTTTAACTGGGCTTGTCAAGAGATATATGCAAGGAGTTCATGTTTGAAAAAAAAATAGCCAAGCCAGTCTTACAGAGATTCATGAAACAAGTTTCTAGGCAAATGAAAATAAATTCCTAAGCCTAGAAGAAAAACAAGACATGTTACAAAAACAGGAACATTATGTATGAAGCAAAATGAGTACAAGGAAAGGCAACACTGGGACAGAAGATGAGGTGAAAGAGTGAGGGAGGCTTATCATGTAGACCTTGGTATATTCTGGTCTCAACTTTGGATTTCATTCTCCACAAAACAAAAAGTTCATGAGCGATTCTACGAGTAAATAAGAAAATATTTTTACAAATACATATTAGTTGAAGTATAGGTTACATAAAAGATGAATAAGACCAGTTAAAAGGCAGTTAGGTTATTTTAAACTACAGACGGAATATGTGCAGGGTACTGACTCTGGAAATGAAAGAAAAATTAAGAATGTATTTTGGATATAAAAGCTATAGGCATTGCTGATAATTTGGATGCACTGAGTGCCTGAGGAAGGAAAAAGGATTATAAAGAAAGAGTTTAAATTTGAGCCAAAATCATATTGAAGAGTCACCGAGAAATACATTGAGAGTAAGAAAGAGGCAAAAGATTACCTTTTGATAACGTTTGATTATTTGGTATGGAGATACAGAGGGAGTAATTGACTATCTGACAGGATACAGGGTAGAATACATGGAAAATTGAGTTTGGAATTCTTTAGCATGTTATAGTATGTAAAGCCATGTATGACCATAATTACACTGACTGTGTATAAATAAAGTCCTGATCACATAGAGATGATGTAGGAGTCACCTATTAAATTCATAGAAAATAACAACAGTATGAAGTCATAAAAATTATGCTGCAGAACATCAGGTTTTAAAGAAACTGGGTCCCCAGTAAGGTCTAATGATACTGAGATGTTTAATAATAGGATAGAGGGAGGCCTGGTGGACATAGTTACAGAGACTCCACTAGCTACAAAATCAAAAGCAATTTCAGAGAAATAATGATCAAACTAGAAGGCTACCATGAAAGGAACTGAATAATGAATGGGAAAGGAAAAGTGGAGTAAAGGTACCTATTTGAATAAATGTTGTTGATAAGAAAGAGAGAATTAGGGTTGTATGTGGAGTAAAATGAATTCAACAGAGGATCAGAGGTAGTTTCAAATCCCGTCTGAGCCTAACATACCTGCTGAGGTACCCCAGCATTGATATCTTGTGCAAACAGTCACTAAAAGAAATGGAATCTTCCATTCCATGTTGGACATTGCTAACATTTTTATTTAACATTTTCTTAGCTGTTGACTCCTGAGACCAATCAGCCCTAGGCTAGAATTCTGGCTGACTGACCTTCTGAGATCTTCCCCACTTGTGCTAAAGGTTTCATGTAATACAAATACTAACTTTGGACTCATTCACTGAGTTATAAGAACAACTGAAAAACATGACAGTGTGCCTAAAGAGTGAGGGTGGAGAACTCATCCACACATAGTACAAGGGTCAAGCATATCTGGGAAATTTTTGGGTAACTCTGAGAAGACATACAATGAAGTGAATGTGTAAAATCTTCCAACAGCCTGTGCCTGTAAAAGTCTAAACAATAGATAGAGTTTGAATGAAGATACTTTACATTAATGGAAAATATACTCCTTCAGGGAGGTGATGACATAAAATTATTAAATCAAAATCAGGAACAGGCTGATTAAAACAGTACCAGAAATAGGCTGTCTAGGAATTATTGGCTATAGAGGCCCTTTATTTACACCCCCCATACACACAAATAATAAAGACAGTTATCACTGCTCTTGTTTGCCTATCAGAACTAAATGGTAAATGCTACTGCTGAGAAACACTACATAGATCATGGAGAAATTAAGTTGAGACCAAACTGCAATTTTCTCACTGCTTTCCATATTACATAGTGTCAGAGCTTAATCTGATAGATGCTGGGGAAGGGGAAGTTACCAACAGTCCTACTTCCTTGTGAAATGTTTTTTTGCTACACTGCTATTATGCTGAGCAAGATGTTCCCACTCTTGAAATAGTGCAACCAATTGCTTTCTGATTCAATTTAAAGCCCATTCTTTGGAACGAGCTCATGTCTGATAGTGTAAGATGCTTAGACTCCAATGAAACTCATAGCACACTGACTCTTAGTACACTTACCTTAAAGATATAGCCACAGTCTCATGTGGAATTCTTTATGGAGAGTTAAAAGAAGTAAACAAATTCTAAGCACATTGTAGCTTTTTATGCTGTATTAGAATTAATCTACAAATGCATTAATTCAGCATTACAGCCATATTTAGAGCATGTTTCTTTAGGTGCATAGTAGAGAAAGAGGGACTTGTAACTTCCAGTAACTTCCAGTAGCTTATCTGTTTGAACTGCTGTTCTGGAGAGTTGGCTCAAGTTCTTCACAGGCTATTTCATGGTCAATGACTGTAATGTTCTTGCCATCTCATAAGCAGCTTGGAAAGAACATTGGAGACTTTGTTAAAAGGTAAATCCAGGAAAACTGCATATTGACACTTTCTAGGATGGGGATGAACTTTATTAAGTTCTGTGTGATTACTCAGGCAAAAATGCATACCCACTGCAGAAGATGTTTTGAGTAACAGTATAAACAAAACATGTAGTTTTGATATCAAAAATCTCTTTTCCATGGAACTCTGGAGATTATCCAATGAGATAAACTTTAAAACACCCACAACAAATAAAGAAGAAAGTTATGAACTGGTTCAAATAACATTGTTTGCCAGACCTGATGTGGCTCTCGCCATCAATGAGTGTTTCATATACAATGTCAACAGTGGTGTATTGTGACTGCATCATACCTGATGGACCTGATTTGGTTTGTCCTCTGCCATACCAGAAAGATGAGAAATAATCCTTCTGGGGAGTGGTGTTAACATTTGTGTATGCAGCAGCTTCTTGTGGTACATTAGGAACACCTAGTTTGGTGTAATAATATTCAAGATAATGAAGTTGCTGTGTTAGTTTCCAGTTGTTACTACTGAAAATACTACATGCTTAAAAGACATAGCAACAACATAAAATGAATTCCTTTAAATTCTAGGGATGGAAAAAAACTAAATTGATTTCAATTTATTGAAGTTGAAGTAGTCAAAATATCTTCAATGCTGGCTTCTCTCGAGAGTCTGGGAAAAGAATTTATTCTCTATCCTGTTTCTGTTTCTGTTTTGTTTTGCTTTTGTTCCAACTCCTTTGTTTGTCTTTCATATCCCTCTTTTAAGAACACTCATGATTAAATCACTGAATTACCTAAAGCATCCAAGATTCACTCCCCATCCCAGGAAATTTCACTTACTTACCATATGAAATTCCCTTTTTCACACTGTATATTTAGATGCTCAGAGATTAGGAATAGACATGTTAGGACATTATTACTTGTGCTCTTACAACTATTAATCAATAATTTACTCCACAGAAACTAAAGCATGTCAGTGAGCATACACATATGAAATTCACTTGTCATCATCCCATAACACAGAAGGTCTCATGCATGTGAATAAAATATTATAAATAATATGAAATATATTGCTCTTTGTGTTCTTGCTAGGATCCACACATATAAGGATAGAAAGACAGAAGCATACACAAAGACTATGTTGAACCATTATTATTATTATTATTATTATTATTATTATTATTATTATTTGTCTTTCAGAATTCAAGTTTATTTCTGTCAAGGTCTGAATTTTGAAGAGAAAATATTTCTACCACATGGCATGGTAGTTCTAGTGATCTTAGAGCCAGTACTATTATTCGGCCATTTTGAAAATCTCCCTGTCACCAAGGCAACAAAAATATGCAAAGCCAAAGTGAGGTAATTGATCACTCTTATTTTGGAAAAATAGAATGCTAGGAGACAGTGAAACAGGGTAAAGTATGTTTAAAACTCAGGTAGCCCTGAGAAGTTATCAGGCTATTTTTATATTAAATAATAATTGGTGAAAAACCACAGATACTGAACAAAAAACTACTAAAAACTTAAGTTTTGAATTATTCTAACAGGTAGAAAATGTCAACTAGAAGAGGTTGTACATGAGAGAGCAAGGGATCATGAAATTATTTGCAGAAGAAGGAATTACAACTATTACCATAGCATCATGATTTATTAGCAATTATCAAAGAAATGTTAATTGCGGCCATGGCACATGATTTTTCTTGCCCTTTCTATTATATTTGTTTGCATTGATCAACCATTTATTTATTCTCTTCCTTTTTTCTACTCTATAATACAACAGAAGTCGGAGCATAGGCAATTTTACAATTTAATATTTAAACTGTAGAATATTTATAACTAGAACATTTTGGCTTATAGGCAAAGTTATTCCACATATAAAAGCATGACATCATTGTTATTGAATGAAGTTTAAATAAGGATAAAAAAAAGCCGACTGAGCATTGCATCACCAAAGGATGAGGTTTGTTGATTATCTAACAGATGTCAGTCCTACTAGATTCTTTCATTAATGTGATTGTGGTTTTTTGTTTGGTTAATTTTGCTTCTCTGTGAAGTTGGTAGGAATAGGAACCAACAAACTGTATTTCCCAGGTTCCCTTGACAATGGGTACTAAAATGACATAGGATGAAAAGAAGAAGAATGCCATTTTAGTATTAGTTGTCTGTGGTAAACCAAAACATGACAGCAACACCAGTAAAGTATGACCTAGGTCCGTGCCCAGTTGAAGTATTGCATATCCCATTGTAGAAAAAAATCTTCCTTCTCCTCTTCCTCTTCCTCTTCCCCCTTCTCCTCCTTCTTTTCAGCAGCAGGAGAATTACATGCTTCTGCATCCCTGCTCAAATGCAAGGGTGCAGTCTCAGCACCTTAATCAGACAGTTGCCAAAAGCAGCTAGGATTCAGTCCAGCTGCTCTTCCTCATATCTATGTTAGTTGGTAGCAGTCATCTGGAACATGCACACATACACACACACAGAGAGAGAGAGAGAGAGAGAGAGAGAGAGAGAGAGAGAGAGAGAGATTATCTGGATTACCAGGATTGATAGTTGGCAGTCCAGTTCATTAGGAGCTTCTACTTCTAAGCTGCAGCCTTTCTTCTTTTGTTTTTTTCTGAGTTTATTGTAACTGATTCTCTGCACTAAATACTTTTCTCTCAAAGTACCAAGAATGTTCTATAAATTTTGGGATTTACACCAACTAACATAGATATGAATATCAGTTTTACAAAATACATAAAAAAATTTCTGAAACTGGGAACTCTTTCTGGCATTTCCTCTCTGAGACTTGACCTGTAACTTGGGAAAGTGAGCTGCCCACCTCATCTAGGGAGAGTAGAGCATGGAAGAGGAACAATTATGTGATCTTACACAAGTTAAATTATTTTTCAGAGCAGGACATCCTAAAATTAAAATTATAAACATAGGTTTGATGAAAGAATAAATGCAATGTTTATAACACTAATACACAAATAAACTGTAATATACAAAAAACTGTAATATGCAAATTAATGAGATTTTTACAACTGTAATATGTGGGGAGCGGAACTCAAGATGGCACCTGGCTGGGTGCCAGACGCCCCTGTCATGTTGGCTCACCATTTCAGGAAGCCTGGGTGGCACGTAGGCTAGGCTTTACTGTGCATGCATTTTGCTTGTTCATTGTTGCATAAGATCGGGCCATGTGACATATGTGCTCAGCACCAATCGGGAATGACCACATGACAGGTTCTGATTGGAGAAGACACAGAGATTTAAGGGCTGGGAGCTAGAGCTGGGGGGGGGGGCTTTTTGCAGTACTTCAAGGTTCCTGAATACACCATGTTGAGAAGAAGATCCCGTGGCTGTTGTCTGTTGTCTTCTGTCTGCTGGTCGGTTCAGGTATGGGGACTTCAGAACTCATCATGGTCAGGGCAGCTAGCTGTTAAGTTCCCAGGTAAGTGGGACAAGGACAAGTTCTCAGTTCAGAGACTATAAAGTTCCCAGGTAAGTGGAACAAGTGAAAGGTTCTCAGAAGAGACTATAAAGTTCTTGAGGATCAGGACAAGTTGCACCAAGCACCATGGGGAATTCTACCTCTTCAATTTCACTCAGTCAGGCACTCTGGGGGCTATTGAAAGCGAAAGGAGTAGGATTGAAGGAAGCAACTGTAGAGAAGTTTTTGTAGGCAGTGGATGAAGTTGCACCTTGGTTTTCTGTGTCAGGGCATCTCACAATGCCGAGTTGGGAAAAACTAGAAGACATAAGGTTTGCCGAGGAACAGGAAGTGCTGCCTACTGGCATGTTTCTGGATTGGAAGTTGGTACAATCTTGCATAGAGGATAAGGAAGAGAAATGTGCTGCAGAACTAGTGAAGGGTAGTGAGGCTTTAGAGCAGCTGAGAGAAGAGAGATCCCAAAAATCAGAGGCGGGGTACAATTCGGAGAGTGAGGAAGTTTCAGAGGATGAGTTAGAAAGCCTGGCAAAGAGCTTGAGTAAAACGAAACTAAAAGTCCAGCTTAGTGCTCTGGGACCACCTTGGCCACCTCCATACGCCCCGTTGTCATCGTGATGGAGTCTCAATCCGGAAGTTTGTATAGAGTTGAGGACCCAAAGTTATTCAGGAGTACATTGCTTTCCAGTGTTTCAAGATGCCCAGGAAAACCGTTACCTTGAGCCCCTAGATTGGAAGATTATTCAAAGGCTGGCCAAAGGGGTGTGGGCATACAGAACCAGCACAGCCTATGTGGTGGCTCAGCTGGAATCTCTGCATAGATATGCCATGACCCCCAGTGATTGGCAGAATCTTGCACAAGCCTGCCTGACGCCTGGCCAATATTTGGATTGGAAAACTTATTTCATAGAATATTCAGCTGAATATGTGGCTCAGAACTTGGCAGCCGGACAGCAACAATGGGACCAGGACATGCTTTTAGGACAAGGTAGATGGGCCAACCGTCAATCTATGTATCCTTTACAAGTCTATGAACAAATTAATCAGATGGGGACAAGGGCATGAAAGTCACTCCCAAATAGGGGAGAGGTTTTGGGCAATCTCAACAAGATCACTCAGGAGCCAGCAGAGTCTTTTGCAGACTTTGTGGCTAGGATGGTGGAAGCGGGAAGAAAAATTTTGGGGGACCCTGATACCGCTATACCGCTTATAAAGCTATTGATTTTTGAGCAGTGTACCAATGTACTCTCCCCCCATGAGCAGGACTGAGACCTTGGTTGCCACAGCAAGGTCAAGTGACGGGATCTAGGTGGAGTTACCCACCTTGGCTGCCCGGAACACAGCAGAACTGCCCCTGGGCTTGCCCTGAGACATCTCCGGTCGTGACCTGGAATGGACTATGGATTATCCCACCCATCTGAAACCAGGAGGGGTTGTGGGTTGGGTCTTCCCCTTTAAATTGAGAGCCGAACATTAAAGCTTTGGGCCTTGATCAGAGAACTTTGTCTTGGCCTCATCTCTTCTCGCCCTCCTTCCCCCTTCATTCCCAGCCCCCCTTTCAGGTGAATCCAGTTGACTTGTGGCCGCGGGCGGCTACAGATTGGCGCGCCATCGTGGGACTTGAAAACGGGGACCAGCTGAGGAAACACTGTCTTAGGTGGGGCCCCACGGGAAAAAGGTAATAAAAGAATGTATCCCGCGCACTTAGGAAGTAGCAAACAGTATTGAATCTAGCGCTAGGTAAGTTTGGGAGGCCATGTTTGCAGGAAGTGCGTTGTGAGGGATAGGTATAGGTCTAGGTCAAATAGGTGTTGACCCGATGCCTACTTTGCCTAGGGGTGACAGTGAATTCGGGATAGGAGACTGGCAGATGCCCGCAGCCTTCAAGAGCTGCCTCAGACGAGAAAGAGCAGGGTTAGAAGAAATTGGAAAACTAAAAAAGCAGCCACAGCTACATCTCCTAAAGAAAGGGATAAAGTGTTAGATCTTAAACTTCAGAGAGAGAACGGGTTTTGAAAAGCAGTTGTTCTCTCTCTGGGTTATGCCAGCAAAAAGAATGGAAAGGCTGTTTCAGAGCTCTCCTAGGAACAAGAGAAAATTCAGGAGACGTTTTAGACTAAGAGAAACTAAGAGAAATTCTTAGTTCTGCTTTCTTTGTTTATTGTCTTGTCCTTGGTGCACCAATGTCCACGTGTGTCTCATTGTGTTTTCTGTCCATGTGTCTCGTTGTATGAATGATTGGTCGTCTATGTTTCATGTTCTATGTTTAATGTTTAAAAGATCGTTAAAATTGCTTGATTCAACACTTGGTCTAGTTTAACTTGGTTTTCAAAGGCAGTTCTAATATGCAGAGCAGCGGCTAGTAAGTTTGCTTAACACCTGTAGCTAAAAGTTTGGGAGCTGAGCTGAGCTGGAAAGGCTGCCTTTTTAAGGGACAGGCAGGTTTCTTGGATTAAATAAGGAAGTTAAGAGTTGTTTGTCCTGGAAGAATCTCTGTGACAAGGTGCTTTTATTTTAGAATTGTGGCTAGAAAAAGCGAGAAATTTTGTTTCGTTTAAATATATAAGATGTGTTGTTACTTCATTTTTGTTTGTAATTGGTTTTAAGGTACAAATATGTTCATGTCTTGGTTATAAATTATTGGCCTAAAGTTATTGGGTTTGATTAAAAATTTACAACTTTGGTAACAAAAAGTTGGCTCAAAACTGGTAACACAGGGTTAGTCATTCAAAAACCAGATGTATAAAAGATATAAAAGCAATGTCTATTTAGTGAGATATTAAAGACTGCACTATCGTGCATTCATATATAAGAACTGCAGCCAAACTTTGTAAGGTAATCCACTTGGTGTTGATTTTAGAGAAAATAGATTGCTTACATTGTTAAAAATTGGTTTTGTTTCCAAAAATTATGGTTATGCTAATATTGCAAAGGAAACTTAAAAATGTGGTTAATTGCCAACATTCCTTTGGCTACAGCTGACAGGCAGTTGAATCATGAGCTTGAAATTTTTTGACTCGGTTATGTTTATAGAAGAAAGGCTATAGCAGGTAGAGTTAAATAAGAGTTAAAAAACAATTGTGGCACAATATGGGTCTACTGACCCCTTCACACAAGCTTTATTGGATACTGTGGTAGAAGCAAATTTAATGCTCAAATATTGGAAAACTATATGTAAGGCTACTTTGTTAGGAGATTACTTGCTTTGGAGCTCAAAAATGGTGTGATACCAGTAAGAAAACCGCCATGATGATTGCCCAGGCAGGCAATGCAGATTGGGATCTTAACATGCTTCTATGAGAAGGTTAATATGAAGGTAATGCTAATCAGGTTAAACTGCCTGCAGGAGTGTATACATAGATCGCAATGGTTGCCTGCTGTGCTTAAAATCAATTACCTACTAAAGGGGATCTTAGTGGAAATTTATTCAGTATTAAACAGGGTTCTGAGGAACCATTCCAGAAATTCGTAGACAGGCTGCTGAAAGCAGCTGGTAGAATTTTTGGAGATCCTCAAACAGGAATTCCTTTTGTTACTCATTTGGCTTATGAGAATGCTAATGCAGCCTGTTGCACAAAGCAAAGACAGACTTACATGGAGACTTCGTCTTTGCGCTAAAATTGGGCCCTCTTACCATCAGGGTCTGTCTGCCTTACAAGGGACCACTGTACAAGCAATGCTTGCACAGAACCGTAAAGATAAAAGATGTTTTTAAATGTGGAGATTCAAGTCATTTTTAAAATGACTGTCCCAAAAACAGGCACCAGCAAATAATCCGGTCACAAGACAGAAATTTGTCCTTGGTGCAGGAAAGATAATCTCTGGGCTAGGCCTCAGGATATAGGCCAAGATTAAAAACATTTACATCTGAATTAAGTTGATATACAATGGGTGCGGCAGAAGTTTGTGTGACAAATACTCTTTTTGCCTTGGTCATCCTGACCAGCCCCTTGAAGGGTGTTTTCTGGAATTTGTTTATTGCCTTGTTTGTTCCTTGGAAGGGTCAGCTTCAGGGCCAAGAGTTGTAATGATTATGCTGGAGAAATTTAAATAATGGCTGCTCCACCCATGGCATTGTAACTACCTGCTGGAAAAAAAAAAATTGTTCAACTTGTTTTTTTGTTCCTTTGCATCTAGTTCCTTCCAAATTGTTAAGAAAGAGAAAGGACAAGATGGCTTTGGTTCCTCTAATATATATTGGGTTCAGTCTATCACTAGCAAGAGACCTAATCTTAAGTTCTGTAACAATTAGAAGGTTGCCTTCAGCTTGGCATTCATCTGATACTCTCACTCTGCTAAAATAGATTGGTTATTGAATTAATCCAAAACAAAGTTTAAACTTAAGATTTATAAAACTAATGGGGCATCACAGCCTGACTTGCCTACTCCAGCTGCCATTTCAGTAAATATGTATATAATTATTATAGATCTAGAAGATTGTTTTTATACCATTCCTTTACATTTCTGGTAAGGCGTTAGGTTTGCATTTAGTAGATTTGCTGGTAATTGAGAATCCAAGGTTCTCACATTATTGGAAAGGTTTGCTTTTAATTTCATTTGCATTTAATGATTTTCAAAAGTTGTTAAGAGATTATTTGGCTAAAACCTCATCTTAAGCTTACCATACGAGGATTTGAACCTATGTTTGATATTCTCAAGGGAGATACAAGTCTTAATTCCCCTTGACAATTAACTAAAGGAAAAATAGCTTTGCAGAAAGTAGAGTAAGCTGTTAGTTATCAACAGATAAATTATATAGACTATGAAAGTTGTTGGCTGTTTGTGTTATTATTACTCATATGTCCACAGCAGCCCTTTGACAAAAAACCATTAATGTAGATTCATCCTTCTTCTTCTAAAGTTTGTGTTAATAAAAGATTGTAAGATAGAATCCTAAAAACATTTTCAATAAAAGGTTTATTTCTTATTCCAAATAGCAATTAAATTGGTTATTGAAAAATGATATTTGGCCTATTATGGCAAACATTTTAAGCAAATTTGGTGATCACTATCCAAAAGTTGTTACAGTTTTTCTCTGCATGCTTTTATATTTCCTGAAATTTACTACGCATGCAGCTCATAGAAAAGACATTTACTGTATTTACAGATGCCTCATCTATTGAGAAGGCAGTATATGTAATTAGATCACATATTTAGATCACATGTTTATTTTCTCGAGTTTTCTCTACTTGAGCACAAATAATTAAATTATGTGTTGTAGCCACTGTTTAAAATACTAGAAAATCAAGCTTTCAATTTATATACTTATAGCCAGTAAATGGCTCATAATTTATAATTGCTTAAAATTGTTCCTTTTTTAGATATTGCTAATTCTCAAATTTTATAGTTATTTATAAAAATACAGCTTAATTTTTAAAACATGTACTGTCTCTGAACTTTATAAGACATTTAAAAGCTCATTGGATTGCCTGAACCCCAGGGCAATGCCAGAGCAGATTTGTATACTAGACAGATTATAGGCCTTGCAAATAATTGGCCATACTATCTTATTCTTTACAGCATCAAAATAGTAATAGCTTGATACAATAATTTGGCATTTCTAAAAAGTGTGCAAGTTAAATTGCAAAAACTTGTTTTCAGTATTCTCAATTTTTTCATTTTGGTGTTAAACCTTGAGGTCTTATGTAATCAATTTTGGCAAATAGATGTTACTCATTTTGATTTTTAAAAATTAAAATATGTACATGTGACTTGACACTTTTTAGGCCTTTTAGTTGCAACTACTTTAACAAGAGAAGCAACTAAAAATGTAATTAGTTATTTATTACCTATATTATTTCCCTGTGCTTGGTGTTCCATACCAGACTAAGATAGGTAATGGAACTGGCTATTGCAGTTATTTGACTACAGTCAAACATTTGAGAGATTTTGTTGACAATTTAATATTGAAATTCCTTATTATCCTCAAAATTGTGAAAGAGGTTATGAGACTTTAATATCTTTATAACTCTCTGAGTGTGGGAAAAACAGCTATTGGTGCTTCTTCCCTGATTTTACAAATACTCTAAAAGGTTGGCTTTTTAAACTAAAAAGGGGGGGAGAATTATACCCTCCAAGATCACCAAAAGCACATCTTGCTTTTGTGTTATTTCTTTTAAATTTTCTGCAAACTGATGTTAAAGGTCAGTCTGCAGCAGATTGCCACTGGCATCCAGTCACTTCCAGGGTCTAATGGAGAGACCCCCTAACTAATTCTTGGAATGGTCCTGACCCTGTCTTAATTTGGGGTCGTGGATCAGTCTGTATTTTTTCAGAAAAAGAAAATGGAGCCCGACGGCTGCCTGAAAGATTGGTCCGTCAAGTAGACACAGATCTTGAGCCTAATAATTATGATTCTGATAATGAAGAATCTGATGACAAAATTTAGTCAGACACATTATCATGTGTTAGCCATGGAGGACCCAAGACTCTAGATAAGGTTGTTACTCTATCCAGGGTGTTCCCAAGTCTCATCTCCATCCAACCTAAAAGAGGGGACTTCCGCCCCAAGCGGAGAGGGACCACCCAGAACCCCCTCTGTCTGGCAATCTGAATTCTTGCTAAGGCTGCGAGGCTAAGCACTGCAAGGGAATATAAATAAAAGTTAAAAATATGTTTCTGGGTTCCCTGAGGGACAAGCCTGACTGCATAGGGGTTGATGTCAAAAGTATCCCCTCTCCAGGAAAAAGACATCAGGACGGGTATGACCTTCAGGCCTTACTGGACAACGACAGGAGGACTGGAGCCATTACAAGGTTCCCTTTAATTACTGGAGGTCAGGCCTCTATCCCCGCCTGGGTAAGATGAGAATTGCCACGGTCCTTCTATAATTGGAAAAGAGGAGACTTCAGGGACAGCCCTGCTTAACTTTGAAGGCCTAAAATCAGCTATAAGCCTAAAATTCAGCAATAGGCCTGGCTTATTTGCCCGCTCAAAGTCTTAGGTCTCCATGGAAAAACACTGAAACAGAGGGCTATAAAGTATTGTAAACAGACAGCTTTTGTTGATATCTACCAGCCTGAGTAGTCATAGACTTTGTATCTGATCCCTGTCAGTCAGCAGTTGGATGAGATACTAAAACAGTTCCATTTTCAACCTTATTTCCTACTCGGCTTGGATAATTATATTGCTGTTAACGTTTGAACCTTGTGTCTCAAGCAGATAAGTTGCCTTCACACAAAGATCTCTCCCAACAAGCCCGGCTACTCGGTACCTCAGATGGGACGAAATCGTGTACCTCACACAGCTGCTTCTACTGGACCTGTTCCTCCTGACCTATCCTCAGATGGGCTCCATAAACCCTGGACAGCAGGACACAGCCGACTCTCCTATATCCCCCATACCCATTCTTCTAGGTTCCCCCTAGAGACACGTCGCCCCCAATGTCAGCAGGAAGTAGCCAGATATCACGACGACGACCCTATTCCTGTTTCACCTCTCTCTTTTCTTTTTAAGTTAACCAAAACGGGGGAAACTGTACTCTCCCCCCATGAGCAGGACTGAGACCTTGGTTGCCACAGCAAGGTCAAGTGACGGGATCTAGGTGGAGTTACCCACCTTGGCTGCCCGGAACACAGCAGAACTGCCCCTGGGCTTGCCCTGAGACATCTCCGGTCGTGACCTGGAATGGACTATGGATTATCCCACCCATCTGAAACCAGGAGGGGTTGTGGGTTGGGTCTTCCCCTTTAAATTGAGAGCCGAACATTAAAGCTTTGGGCCTTGATCAGAGAACTTTGTCTTGGCCTCATCTCTTCTCGCCCTCCTTCCCCCTTCATTCCCAGCCCCCCTTTCAGGTGAATCCAGTTGACTTGTGGCCGCGGGCGGCTACATACCAAGGTATGTCGGCAGGCCATAAATCCATATAAGAGCAAAGACCTTGAAGTGTGGATGAAAATTTGTAGGGAAATAGGAGGACCTCTATCTAATGCAGGGCTAGCCGCTGCGGTGATGCAAATGACTCACGGTACAGGTGCAGCAAATAATAATGCATGTTTTAAGTGTGGGCAACCAGGACAGCTGAAGCGTCAATGCCCACAGCTGCAGGGTAATCAGGGTCAAAGAAGTCAAACCCCAAGTTTATGCCCAAAGTGCAAAAAGGGAAATCATTGGGCTAATGAGTGCAGATCAGTGAGGGACATAAATGGACAGCCTTTAAATTCTGGACAAGGAGGAGCGCGTCCAAAAAATGGGATGCAGGGCCCCCGACCTCAGGGCCCTCAAATATATGGGGCAGTGGTGGAGTGGCCAAGTCTGAGACCGCCAATGCAGTGGGACCACCCCAGAGGGCCACAAGGGGGAGTGCAGGACTCGACCTCTGTTCCACCACCAGACTCATATTAATGTCCCAAATGGGTCCACAGCTAATAGAGACTGATTTTAAAGGACCTCTACCTGTTGATACAGTGGGGCTGGTGTTAGGAAGGAGTTCAGTTACTATGCAAGGACTTATTGTTCATCCTGGGGTCATTGACCCTGATTATACTGGAATAGTTAAAATTATGCTGTCCTCTCCCTGAGGTATTTCTGCAATTTTCTCAGGAGATCGTTTAGCTCAGCTTTTGTGCCTTCCCACTTGTCATGGTCAGTTTCCTGCAAAAGATGCTCAGCGAGGAGTTAAGGGTTTTGGATCCACAGGGACCTCACCTGTATTCTGCTCCTTAGACCTTGATACTAGACCGTTATTGTCTTTAGCAGTAGAAGGAAAAAATATTTCTGGGCTTTTAGATACGGGTGCCAATTGCAGCATTATCAGCATGAAAGATTGGCCCAAAGGAGGGCCCCGACAAAAGTCAGTGCAATTACTTAGGGGCTTGGGATATGCCCAGGAACCAGAAATGAGCTCTCATCTTCTAAAGAGGAGGGATAGTGAAGGTCATGAAGGTACCCTTCAGCCTTATGTTCTGGAGGTTCCTATCTCCCTTTGGGGCAGAGACCTTATGAAAAAAAATGGGCTATGTTCTCACAAATGAAAAAGATTACAGTCCTCAAACATATAAGATGATGTCCGATATGGGGTATATCCCTGGGAAAGGACTTGGGAAAAAACTGCAGGGCAGGATTCTACCTGTGTCCGCTGTTCCAAAGAATGATAAATCGGGAGTGGATTTTTCATAGGGGCCGCTATGGAAGCAATTCCCATATCATGGAAGTCTGAGGAGCCTGTGTGTGTTCCCCAATGGCCTCTTTCCTCAGAAAAGTTGCAAGCAGTGCATTTATTAGTCCTAGAACAATTAGAGTTGGGACACTTACAACAATCTACACCCCCCTGGAATACTCCAATTTTTGTTATTAAGAAAAAAATCAGGAAAATGGAGATTGTTTCATGATCTAAGAGAGATTAATAAACAAATGATAATCATGGGTCCGGTACAGAGAGGCCTTCCATTACCTTCTGTTTTACCTAGGAACTGGCCTGTAATTGTATTGGATATCAAAGATTGCTTTTTCTACGTGAAAAGGATACTGTAAGATTTGCCTTTACTGTTCCTTCCTTGAGTCACTCTGAGCCAGATCAGCGGTATGAGTGGATTGTTTTGCCTCAGGGCATGGCAAATAGCCCCACTATGGGTCAGCTGTATGTTGATGCAGCTCTAAAAGAAGTTAGAAAGATATTTTTAAGACTGAGAATTTATCACTATATGGATGATATTCTTGTGGCTGCCCCAACTGATCAATTATTGGAGGATGCCTATCATGCCATTGTAGTTGCTCTTAGAGAAAAACATTTGATAATTGCCCCCAAAAAGGTGCAAAAGGATGTAGTTGTTAATTACTTGTGGACTAAAATATTTCCCGAGAGTGTTACTCCTCAGAAGGTACAAATTCGTACAGATACTCTGCGCACATTGAATGATTTTCAAAAATTATTAGGAGACATTCAATGGTTGAGACCTTACTTACATTTATCTAATAAACAGTTACAATCATTGTATGATATTCTTCCTGGAGATCCTGATTTGAATTCCTCCTGACAATTGACGGATGAAGCTAGAAAAGCTTTGATGCTAGTGGAGGAAGGTATTCAAAAGGCAGCTTTGGGGTGCAGAGATGAAACACAGGGGGTGTTGCTATGCATATTACCTACTGAGGGACAACCAACAGGGGTGCTTTGGCAGGGAGCTCCCTTATTATGGATACATCCTATAAAAACAGATAATGGCCCTGCATATACTTCCAACTCCTTTTTAATTTTTTGTCAAATGATGGGGATCCATATAACACATGGATTACCCTACAATCCTCAAGGACAAGGCATCATAGAATGAGCCCATCATACTTTTAAAAAATGTCTTGTTAAACAAAAAGGGGGAGTAGCTCATGGGTATTCTCCCTGAGAGAGATTAGCCATTGCTTTATTTACTCTTAATTTTTTAAATCTAGATAAGCAAGGACACGCAGCGGCTGATCAACATGTTGCATCAGATGCACCTTATAAAGGTCATGTAATGTGGAAGAACATTGTAACTGGAAAATGGTATGGACCAGACCCAGTATTAGTATGGGTGAGAGGTTCTGTTTGTGTATTTCCTCGGGATCATCAACAACCGATTTGGGTCCCTGAGTGCCTGACCAGAAGAGTGCAAGAACCTTCAAATAAAGAAGATGATGGGAGTGGTGTGCCTGCTGATGCTCTTCATGATGATGCCCCTGATTGAAGGACAGGATCTTTGTTGGGGAATCTTATCAGTATTCCCTAAATCTTTGCCTATTATGCATTCTGCTATCTTACAGGAAATTGGTCCGGGGCGATGGATGATCTTCTTTGAAAACTACGGCAGTCTATTGTTACCATCAATTCTACTTGAGTGGATGTGTCCTTTGCATCTGGCATGGCTGATTGGATTTTACGGACAGTTTTTCATCTGAGGGAATGGGCAGGCTTGGGGGCCTTGGCTCTGTGTCTTCTACTTATCAGTTGCCTAGCATTCTGGCATCTGTGTCTGTGTCGCGTGAGAGTTAGACATGCCCGTGATCAAGCCCTGATGGTACAGGCATTTGCAGCAGTGGAGCTGGGACAGTCACCGCAAGTATGGCTAAATATGATTGGAAAAAATTGATATGAATATAAGGTTTGATGAGGACCATTGCCCAGCAGTTTTGAGGAGGGCTCTGTGTACCAGTAACCACAAGGTGTCAGGTGGCACTGCAAGGGATGTCCTTGAATTATCTCAAGGTAGATTCCCTGAGGGATATGCCTGATTGCATGGAGATTAATGCCGAAATCCTTCCCCCATGAAAAGGCATCGGGACGGGTATGATTAGTAAACCTACTGCACAACAACAGAGGTCCGAAAATCATTGCAATGTCCCACACTTGTCATCTTGATGGGGATCAGGCCTCTATCCCCCCTGTTAGAAAATGGTAATTAGTACCCTATCCTCTTTATGTCTGAGGTGAGTGAGACTTCTCATCAAATCAATAAAAAAGGGAGAGATGTGGGGAGCTGAACTCAAGATGGCGCCTGGCTGGGTGGCAGATGCCCCTGGCATGTTGGTTCACCATTTTAGGAATCCTGGGTGGCACATAGGCTAGGCTTTACTGTGCATGCATTTTGCTTGTTCATTGTTACATAAGATCAGGCCATGTGAAGTATGTGCTCAGCACCAATCGGGAATGACCACGTGCCAGGTTCTGATTGGAGAGGACACAGAGATTTAAGGGCTGGGAGCTAGAGCTCGGGGGCTTTTTGCGGTACTTCAAGGTTCCTGAATACACCGTGTTGAGAAGAAGATCCCATGTCTGTTGTCTTCTGTCTGCTGGTCGGTTCAGTAGGTGACAATAATACACAAATTATTTGGTTCTGTAAAACAGTAAATGATTTAAGCTAACATAAAATCAGTAGGACATTTGGAATTCTCTGACTGCTATAAATGTTTAGAAGTTTCTCTCTGTTCTATACCTTATTCTTTAGCTTCCTTTTCCCTTTTTCCATTTCTATCTCTGTCTCTTCAGCTATATTATTTATTATTTTAAAAATTAGCCTGAAATTATAGATTTTATTATGATACTTGCATATCATGTGGTTTGCTCATTCATTCTCTAATACTGACTGTTGTTCTTTCTTCTTCTATTGTATTCCTTCTCCTGCCAAATAGTATTCATCTGGAACATGCACACACACACACACACACACACACACACACACACACACCATATGTTTTAAACACTTCAGAACTGGAATTCAAATGCTAATTCATTATCTGGATTACCAGGTTGATAGTTGACAGATCTGGGGACTTTTCAAGAACACAACTAAGAAAAACCTTCTTCTGGCTAAAGGTAAAGGGTCTGATATGAAGATGAAGTTCATATAGTGATGGGCCTGAAGACAGGTAAAAGCCATTGTTCCCTCTGTTGGACCAGAATTCTTTTAAGTAAACATGAACAGAATGAAAATTAAAGAATATGGTGGATCTGTGAGATAGTACACGGAGTGGAATGCAAGCCTAGGAAAGAAGAAAAATGCATATTGTACCTTTCAACTATGCAGAAACTTCCCATTTCCACAATCATATGGCATGAGAGCAAACACACAAATTTCATTTTTCTGAATCTGACCGAGATATTCAGCCTCTACAGTCTCCTCTAGGACAGTTACTGATAACTGCAACCAAGTAAAATAATTCAAGCACCTGTTTGAGACTGCTTCTTTAAAGGATTGAATTCTGAATTAAAAGACAGAAAACATCACCTAGGGCAGTGATAATATGGCTATTCTGTGTCTCTGACTAGGAAAAATATACTTATTGAATCATGGTTTTAGAAAACTATTTAGACTTTTCCTTAGGCTTCAAACATCAGAAATTATTCATCTTTTATAAAATTTTCTCTTTTTCATTTTCTGTAAATGATTTAATGGAATGAAGTTATTGCACATAGACATCAGAGCATACACAACTGTTTTGTAGCTTTTCTCATTGTCAGTATAGGCATGATAGCCAATATAAAAGTACCCTAAAGATTAATCAATAAAAGTTAATAAAAACTGAGACAATTATACTTTCATGATTCCTTCTCACAATTCACATCTAAGTATTGTTATAATACATCATATTATGTTCCTAAAATGTATGAAATTATTTAATCTATTTTTTATCTTGTATATATCACCAAAATACCATTTTTTAAAGTTGAATTGAAGTTAAAATTCCCTTTAACAGTTGATCTGATTAGATATCCCCATTGGTACAACACTGTCACAAATGTAATGGCAGTAACCAATGACTTTTGTATGGCTACACTTCATGAGATGGAACCATGAATAGCACTATTGATAAAACTAAGAAACTATGATTAGATAAATCACAGGTCCTACTGGAATAACCCAGTATTATTCTGCTAAATGGACATAGTATCAAAACAACTCCTGAACTATTATTACTATACTATAAATAAGTACAACCTTTGACAAGTAAGCTTCTTTTTGCAGTGAATGGCAATTAACGGAGACTCTACCGGGTCAATGTGCTGAGAATAAAGGCTGTATAATGTTTAGCCCTAAATGAGATATGCATATCGATTGTTTCTGACAAAGATCAGAGATCTTAGTGGAAGAAAAGATGGAAGGATTATAAAAGGTAGCAGTAAGGGGTGACTTCAAGGCAACAGTGTTTACCAGACACAACAAAACAGTCGAATATATGAATTCAGTAGTTATGACTGCAAGACTGACACATACAAGCTAAAAGCAGAAAAAGAAAAAAAAAAAAGAAAAAGAAAAAAAATCCAAGCATGAAAGAGGGTAGAGAAAAATGTAATGTAGTTTTTTAGTGATATTGTTGAGATTTGTACCAAGGATGCTAAATTCTAATAAAGAACAAAGAATGAATTGGTCTAGTTTAAGAAGCTTTTATAAAACACTCTCTTTGAATACCTCTAAGGCAGACAGAAGCAGAGACTGGGAAAGAGTGTGGCCTTCTTAATATCCAGTTAGCACTCAATTTCTGAAGAGACTCAGAATCTATCTCAGGTGATCAACAAGCCTAAGGGATAGCTCTCACTATGGCAGGATCCATTTTACAGTAAGGACAGTTCTGAGAGTGACTTAGTCACTTTTCATCACCATGACAAAATACCTGAGATAAAGGAAGAAAGATTTATTCTGACTCACATTTTGAGAGATTTGAGTCCATAATTGGCTGACTGCACTGTAGGGATGAGGAATAAAAACAAACAGAAGGGACTGGTGATAAAAGAGACTGTTTATCTCATGGTGACCAGACAGATGAAGAAAGGAAGAGATTGGAAGAAAATTATACTCTTCAGAAGTACCCTCCCAGGAAGCTGCCTCCTCCAATCAAGCCCCACCCTCTACATTACCCACTAATCTGAATAGTCCACTCAATTATGAACTCACCAATGGATTTTTTTCATTGATTGTGCCAAGTAACCTCATGGCTTAATCATTTTCCTAATGCCCAAGTTCTGAATCTTGCATTTGGGATCAAACCCTTCAACATTTGCATTTTTAATTTGAAGCTTGAAAGGCAATTTTGAACTGACATACAAGGGGTGAACTTAGCAAAACAACTTAGCAAAATACATAACTAAAATAACACTGAAAGTCATTAATTGCCCCGATAGAGCTTTTATCAGAACCCAGAATTCCTCAGGAAAAAGAGTAGTGTTCTTGACACCAGTCAAGTTTCCATGTAATTATCTATAATCTTTTCAAATGAAGGGAAGTTCATGAATCACTTGTTTTTTCTTTCTATAAATGGAGGACAGATAGTTAGGCATCAGATAGAAACACCTGTTTTTGTTTTTATTTTATTTCTACTTTTTGGACACCCTCAAATCCTCAGATGTTTGACTTCTTTAGAAAGAAAGCAAGACATATACAGAGATACTTTCTCAAATTTACTCTCATTATACCTTCACAAAACTGAGACCAATTGGACACACTCTAAGATAACCACCTTTAGGTTGGTAAGTTAACTAGGATCAACCATGCATCTCAAAGTGGAAGAGATTGTTTTACATATGAAAACCCCAAAAAAGGCAGATTCAAGGACACCAGGCCAAGACAAAGTGTATAAATATGAAGAAGGTCACAAATCAAGTACTATGATTCCTTGTTCTTAGATCACATGCTAAGTTCCAGGTTAACTTTAGGTACCCCTTGACTCAGTTTCTAAATCCCATCTTTATCTATTTATCCATCTGCTTTCTTTTTTTTTCTGGATGGTCATATCTCTTGCTCAATTAGAGGAAAAAGCAGTTATAAACACTTACAGTTGTCTCTCCACCTAAATTCTTTCCACTTTTTGATTAATGTATTTATTCACTTCACATCCTGATCACTGTGCCCCTCCCTCTTCTCCTCCTGGTCCCTTCATCACATTCACCAATTTCCCCATTTTTCTATGGGAGATCCTTCCTCCTTGAGTTCCAACCCACCCTGGGACTTCAAGTCATAGAAGGACTAAGTGCATTTTTTCCCACTGAGGCACCACAGGGCAGTCCAGCTAGGGCAAAGAGATCCAAAGATAGCCCCCACTCCAATTACCAGGAGACACACATGAAGACCATGCTGATCATCTGCTACATATGTGTGAGTGGCTTAAGTCTAGCCCAAACATGTGCTTTGGTAGGTGATTCAGTCTCTGTGAGCCCCCATGGACCCAGGTTAGTTAACTCTATAGGTCTTCTTGTGGAAGATAACCTAGATTTTAGTAGATATGACCTCCTTGATACACATAGATAATTTTTATTAGTTAAAAATAAACTGAACCGACCCAGTTGTTAGATACTTCCATAGGAATTGGTCAGGGAGGCCAAGGTGTCATTCAGGCTGCTGAGAGACATTCACATTTCTTATCCAGCTATGACCCTTGTGGACCACAGAACCAACATGCCAGGTGATATGTGTCTACCTGTAAAATAATTTCATGACTGTTAGGAAGTAACCATCTATTCCCATTTGATTTGAGTCTTGCTTTACAGGAAGGTGCCTCTTCCTAGTATTGTAAGCCTAGTTAACAGCTCGTAGGGAGGTTCTAGTCCCAAGTAAACAACTTGCTGTTGTTTTAACTAAGTTACTGCATTATGAATATGTATGCTTGTATTAATAGATGAAAGTAATTCTTGGTCCTAACAGAGAAGCTTCTTTTTGTAGTGAATCATAGTGAATGTAAAGACTCCTGAGTCCATCAGGCTCCAAAGGAGAGCTCCAAATTGATGGTCATACAGACAACCCAGGGTAAACTCAGTGGATCATCACAGAACATGATGTGAGAATCATGTGAGAACATGATGTAATGAATGTGAAGAAAAGATTCATGGGGATAGAGAATAAATAGGGAAGTAAACAAGGGTTAGATAGGAGGGTGGTCTTTATCTTTTATATACATGTGTGATATTGTCAAAGGAAAAATTTAACCAATAAAAAATTTCGAAGTTGAAAAAATAGAAAACTGGACTGGAGTCACTTCTAAAATTGAGTTGTATGATTATTTACTCACAGTTGTTAGGAAAGAGCAGTTGATCAACTAGTTTTCATTTTTTCGAACATCAGTATAATGAGCTTTGCATCCCATGTTATTATGTCCATGTGTGTAGAAAATGAGGAAGACTGATGACTACAAGATAGATTTGTTTAGGTGACCTTATTTACTTTCCTGCTAGCATTAGCTCACAAATAAATGCAGCCTTCTGGTTTTTGAAAGAAGTGTGAATTTTACAATTATTAAGTAATGCAATATTGTTAACTTACAATAGTTAAACCTGGGATAGCTAAGTACAGTGAAGCATACAAAGATTTACATCTTACTAGTAATACTAACTCCCAGGCCTGTGAAATGACTACACACATGGACTAGAGGTTTTGATAATGTATTTTTATTAAAAGGATTTGCATATATTTTAATATTACTTGCTAATTTCACACATGAATACAATGTATATAGGCCATACCCACTACAACCCTCTTCTTTTTTCCTCTAAATCCATCCAGTAATCCCTTGCTCCCTTTGTCATTTTAAGTCTTCCTCTCTTTCTTGTTCTCTATGTCTGCCCGTTCTCATTTGATAATTCACTAAGTGTAATTAGTGATGCCTATAGGCACATAGGAATAGGGTACCATCCAATAGAGTATAGAAAACTGTCATGGGTCATACCTATAAAGAAAAGTGGCCCTCAATTTCCTAACAGTACCTTCACTGCCAACAGCTCCTCAGTTAGAAGTAGACTTAAGTGATTACCTTCCCCATCTATGCTGATATGTCAACTGAGTTGATGTTGTACAGGTATTGTGTCAACAACCATAGTTGCTGACTGAGAGTTCAGGAGTGCAATGGCTTTATCACATCCAAAAAAAACTTATTTTATGGCCATCTTCTTCAACCACTGGCTCTTAAACCCCCCCCCCCCCCACGTACACAATGCTCCATGAGAATTGTTGGAGATGTAATGTGTTATAGATGCCTCATTTAGAAGCAAATACTCTACAGCCCTTTATTTTCAGAACTTTTGCCAGTTTTAAATCTCTGTATTAACCATCACCCACTGGATAAAGATGCTTCTGTGATGAAAAGTAGTGTGCACCACTCTATGGGTATAAGAATAAAAATGTACCAGGAAGTCTGACAGTATGTCTCTTTAGAAAAATAGTATCAGGGCTTTGCACAACATTTCCTGTGTGATATTGTATAATTAGCATCCTGCAACAAGCCTGTCCTCAGGTTTCACTTGTTTCCACCATGTCTGCTTACCTTAGTTATATTAGCTTCAGGGTTACAGTCACTGAGAATTTTCTTCTGAAATTCTTAATTGCAGGGAACTCTCTTCCCTATTTAAGGAAACACATTTCCAATGTTCTCATACTTAAGATATTTTCCTTGCAATGTGGACTAACAGAAGATCACATCAGTGTCAATGCAGTGAGATTTCTGAGTGGATAAGAAAAGCAGACTGAGCCTATTTTTAAAGTTCTCTTACATAAGCATAAGTCATGCAGAGTATTTGAGTTGAAATTCTTGAAGAAAAATTAACAAAAATAACGTGACAATTATTACTACAGTATGATTGCTAAAATACATCATAGCCACTGAAAACTTGTGTGAGCTCCACAACCTGAGAATTACATAAGCAGGGAGATTTCTCATTTCCTACCTTTTCTAGATCTTGCTTTCAGTTTCTTGGAACTAGGTGCCATTTCCATTTGTGCTGCTGCAGCAAAATACCACAGGCTGAACAGTGTCCTCATAAACAACTGGGATTTGTTTCTCTTAGCTCTGGAGGCTTGGAAACCTAAGGTTGCCATATAAACAAGTTTAACATGTGATAAGGGCCCCTTCTCTACTTCCAAGGTGTTATCCCTCTGCCCTGGTAAAAGATAGAACAAGAAGACAGGAAGCCTTCCCTGTCCTACAAAGGTCACTAATCCCATTCATGAGAGAAAATGCATGACCTTGTATCTGCTAGAATGATGCCTTTTACTATTGATTATGCCTATTACTATATGATTATCGATGGTTTAAATTTAAGCACCTGGAGTTTAGGCAAACACTCAATCAATTACTAACTGTGTTAGTAAATTTTATTCTATTCACGAACATTTATTTTATTCAGGAATTTGTTCATGGATATATTGGATAGCTTCATTGTCTTTAAGAGGTCAAAAATTAATAGAATTAAATGCTGAACAGGTTACTGTCCATGGGCTCTAGGCCTTCATATTGTAGAGGCTTTGAGAAGCAAGATAAATACACAAATCTAATACTTACAAAGCATCAGCATATTAGAAAGTAGTTCAACCTCTACACTGAGAAAGGGTTAATAGATGTCTGTAAAGAAACCATTGTTTTAAAATGTTGCAAACACTGGGCATAGCTTGGCCAACATTTGAGCAAATGAGTCTATAAGGACCTTTCTATTCAAACCACTACACATGAAATGTCATTTTCTGAGAGAGGAAGAAATGAAGTCAGTATAGCCCAAATAGTTTTCTAAAATTGGCTTCAGAGATTCACTTTGCCACCAGGCAAACTTACTGAAGTGTATGTTTGCTTTACCATGGAGGTGATAAAATCTTCTAGTTTCACATATAACTGGGTTTCTAGTAGATCTTTTGTAAAGGGTGCAGAGTAGGAAGTAACAAATGTATGCAACTGGTTAGAGATATGCAACTGAATTTTAAATGTATATGCATAGATTTTGTATTGTTTTATTTTGTTTTATGCCTAAAGTGAAGTATGCTCTCCCCAAAATAAAGAGAAAATAGCTAAGTATAAGATTTGTTCCCCAATAAGTTTTGATTTCTTATATAGGCTTTGAACCCCAAAGAAAACACCAGTGCAGTGCTCAGAAATTCCAAAAGGGTCCCATAAAATTATACTTTAATTTCTTTCCTTAGCCTTCTCTATAGCAAATGTATGCCACAAAACAGAGACAGAAATAGAATAGAAAGTCTCTGAAGCAAAGTAAAGCCTTCTGCTCTACCTAGCAATGACATCATCTATGCTGAGACTTAAAACCAAAGACCAACAGCAAGCATGTGCATTCATCATCTTCTTCCTAATTTGATTTGTTGACCATACTAGGCTATGAATCATGGGAACTGGCAAGTTGTTGAAGATGTTAGTAGGGACAACAGAGCAAACATTATATATGCTTAAGAATGCAAAGAAAGAAGATAAAGACCTCTTTGTAGTATCATTTCTTTAACTGGACCACAAAGATCTTTCTGAGAGAGCTTTATGGGCAAGCAAAGGCCGCATAACACCATCCTTTCTTGGAATCCTTTATTCCCTGCATGAGTCCTTTCCCATCAAACACTGATGATGATAATGACTTTTTGCTTTGTTCTTCCCTGGTTCACAGTGGTTAGATTACTTAAGCTAGGATGAAATGATTGAGTGAATGCATTGAAGTTTAGTGCACATAACATTTACCTTCACTTCCTCTGGCTCCAGCTAAACCCTGTGATTCTGAGAATTAAAGCACCACATGTGTTGTCACTGGAAAGAGTAGGCATTATTTCTAAGATGTTAGATATCAACCACCCCAAAGAAAATTACAGAATTAGATAGTCTTTAAAGTTCTTTGTTTAATTTACAAACCTGATTTTCTATGACTGCCATACAAGAGAGATGAGACCCAAAGGAAAATTTGTTAAATGAAAATTGGTTTGTTTGGGGGTTATTTTGTTTGTTTGTTTGTTTTATAGGTCATAATAGTGTTGTGACTGGATCCCATTCTGACAAAATAATTCATTGCCCTGAGATTCAACTACAGGGCCTGAGAAGATTTATCATCAGTTAAGAATACTTGTTGCTCTTCCAGAAGACCCAACTTCAGCTCCAGAGGAACAGATGCCCACTTCTCATCTCAGCGGACCACATAGGACTAGTATACAACCAGAAAAACACAGACATAAATAAAAATAAATCTAACAATGTTTTTTTAAATTAAGCAATAGAAAGTTTAGATAAGCATAAGGTTGTAATGAATTCTTCACAGAAGAACCTCTTATTTTAGGGACTGACTCATGTAAGTTCTTCCCAAGTATCTGTGTTAGACTTTAAGAGGATTTCAAGAAATAATGCTTTCTTTTGTCTCATACTCTGCAATCTAGTCATTAAACATGAGTGCTAAGTATACAGAAATGGCAAGTAATAAGGGCATCATTTGAAGCAAATTGCTCTTCCTTTTTTTTTCTAGGTATCCAATTATGTCAAGGTTCGAGAAAATTGGGGGAATAAAGGGACACACTTAAAGTTGCAATGCGCAATTGTAGTTTTCTTAATTCTGCTTCTTTAAACTGGACATGTTGAAGCTCACCTCTATTTCATGAGTTCAACAGAGAGCACACAGTGCAGCTCTTATTTCCCATACGATGATATTCTTCCAGAAGACAGACACTATAAAAAGTAAAACTCATTCCATAAGGTCAGTGACAGAGATCTGGTTACACCCTTAGGAAGGGATGGCTTCCTTGTAATAGAATTATCTGGCATCTAATAAAGTCTTCAGATGATAATTAAATGGTATCTAATACTCTTCCTTAGGCAAGTCTATATTTGTATATTATAGTTGATCCCAGAAGTATTGACTTGAAAACTTTTTGAGTATTTTATAGACATTTTTAACTGTAATAATAAAACATCTAGTATATTCTCTATGAAATGGAATGGGATCCTAGAAATTTGGGGAACGTCCTGGCCCAGATACTGGTGGCTGGAGCAGTCTCCCAGCCGATCTACTCCCCTCTGGAAACTGAGTCTGGAGGCACCCTAGGGAGGGCACTGACAGCAGAGCAGCAGGTAGGAGAACCCACACACTACCCTAGGCCTTAGAAGCACAACTGGCAGTAGGGAGATGCCAGGGTGTACCTGGCATCCAGACCCCGCCCCTGCGGAGAAGGGGAGCCACTCCCCTTCTGCCCCTGGCCCGGATACTGGTGGCTGGAGCAGTCTCCCAGCCATTCTACTCCCCTTTGGAAACTGAGTCAGGAGGCACCCTAGGGAGGTCACAGGTCACAAACCGCAGAGCTGCAGAGACACCCAAGAGAGGTCAAGGACTGAAGAGCTGTAGGCATCCTAGAGAGGACACCGCCCACAAAGTTGCAGAGCAGGGGACACCATATCCTGAAGCATGCTAGAGGAACAACTACATTCAGAGCAGCAAACACCTAGCTGGTCTACTACTGTGGAGACACCACATCCTGAAATATCCTAGAGGAGCCACTGTACCCAGAGCAGCTGGAGCTCAGGATCATAGAGTCATCCAGACCCCGAGGAGTTCTGACACAACCAAGATAACTGGAAAGGCAGACTCCAGTCAGAACCAGTGAGTGGGAGTAGCACTACAGCTAACCAAATGACAAAAGGCAAGCGTAAGAATGTAAATAACAAAAACCAAAGTTACTTGGCATCACCAGAACCCAGTTTTCTCACCATAGCAAGGCCTGGACACTACATCACACCAGAAAATCAGGACTCAGAATTAAAATCACTTCTCATGATAATGATAGAGGACTTTAAAAAGGACATAAACAACACTCTCAAAGAATTTGAGGAGAACATAGGTAAACAGGTAGACGTCCTTAAAGAAATGCAAGAAAACACAACCAAACAGGTGAAGGAATTACACAAAACCATCCAGGATCTAAAAATGGAAGTAGAAACAATAAAGAAATCTCAAAGGGAGACTACCCTGGAGATAGAAAACCTAGGAAAAAGATCAGGAGTCATAGACACAAGCATCACCAACAGAATACAAGAGATAGAAGAGAGAATTTTATGCACAAAAGATACCATGGAAAACATAAACACAACTGTCAAAGAAAATGTGAAATGTAAAAAGCTAACACAAAACATCCAAGAAATCCAGGACACAATGAAAAGACCAAACCTAAGGATAATAGGTATAGATAAAGGTGAAGACTCCCTACTTAAAGGGCCAGTAAATATCTTCAACAAAATTATAGAGGAAAACTTCCCTAACCTAAAGAAAGAGATGTTCTTAAATATACAAGAAGCCTACAGAACCCCAAATAGACCAAACCAAAAAAGAAACACCTCCCGTCACATAATAATCAAAACATCAAATATACAAAAGAGAGAGAGAGAGAGAGAGAGAGAGAGAGAGAGAGAGAGAGAGAGAGAGAGAGAAGATGCTAAAATCAGTAAGGGAAAAAAACAAAGTAACATATAAAGGCAGACCTATAAGAATTACACCAGATTTCTCACCAGAGACTATAAACGCCAGAAGATCCTGGACTGATATCATACAGACCCTAAGAGAACACAAATGCCAGCCCAAACTACTATACCCAGCAAAACTCTCAATCAATATTGATGGAGAAACCAAAATGTTTTAAGACAAATCCAAATTTACACAATATCTTACCACAAATATAGCACTTCAAAGGATAATTGGTAGAAAACTCCAACACAAGGAGGGAAACTACAACCTAGAAAAAGCAAGAAAGTAATCTTCTAACAACCCTAAAAAAAGGTAGCCATACAAATGTAACTCTACTGCCAATAACAAAAATAACAGGAAACAACACTCATTTTTCCTTAATATCTCTTAATATCAATGGACTCAATTCTCCAATAAAAAGATATACACTATCAGACTGGGTACATAAACAGGACCCAACATTTTGCTGCATTCAGGAAACACACCTTTATGGAAAAGACAGACACTACCTCAGAGTAAAAGGTTGGAAAACAATCTTCCAAGCAAATGGCCCCAAGAAACAAGCTGGAGTAGTGATTCTAATATCAAATAAAATCGTTTTTCAACCAGAAGCAATCAAAAAAGATAAAGAAGGACACTTCATATTCATCAAAGGAAAAATGTACCAAGAGGAACTTGCAATTCTGAACATCTAGGCCCCAAATGCAAGGGCACCCACATACATAAAAGAAACTTTACTAAAGCTTAAAGCATACATTGCACTCTATACAATAATAGTGGAAGATTTCAACACCCCACTCTCAGCTATGGGCAGATCATGGAAACAGAAACTAAACCGAGACACAATGAAACTAACAGAAATTATGAACCAATTGGACTTAACTGACATCTATAGAACATTTCATCCTAAAACAAAAGAATATACCTTTTTCTCAGCACCTCATGTTACCTTCTCCAAAATAGGCCATATAATTGGTTACAAAACAGCCCTCAACAGATACAAAAAGATTGAAATAATCCCTTGTACCCTATCAGACCACCATGGACTAAAACTTGTCTTTGACATGGACAAAAACAAAGGAAAGCCCACATACACATGGAAACTGAACAATGCTCTACTCAATGATAACTTTGTCAAGGAAGAAATAAAGAAAGAAATTAAAGACTTTTTAGATTTAAATGAAAATGAGGATACATCATATCAAAATTTGTGGGACTCCATGAAAGCACTACAAAGAGGAAAAATCATAGCTCTAAGTGCCCACAAAAAAAAAAAAAAAAATGGAAAGTGCATACATTAATAACTTGACAGCACACTTGAAAGCGTTAGAACAAAAAGAAGCTAATATGCCCAAGAGGAGTAGACGGCAGGAAATAATCAAACCCAGGGCTGAAATCAACCAAGTCGACACAAAAAGAACTATACAAAATATCAACAAAACCAGGAGCTGGTTCTTTGAGAAAATCAACAAGATAGACAAACCCTTAGCCGCACTAACCAAAGGGCGCAGAGACAGTACTCAAATTAATAAAATCAGAACTGAAAAGGGAGACATAACAACAGAAACAGAGGAAATTAAAAAAATTGTCAGATCCTACTACAAAGGCCTATACTCAACAAAATTGGAAAATCTGAATGAAATGGACAATTTTCTAGATAGATACCAGGTACCAAAGTTAAATGAGGAGCAGATAAACCATCTAAACAGTCACATAACACCTAAAGAAATAGAAGCAGTCATTAAAAATCTTCCCACCAAAAAATGTCCTGGGCCAGATGGTTTTAGCGCAGAATTCCATAAGACCTTCCAGGAAGACCTAATACCAATTCTTTTCAAACTATTCCACAGAATAGAAACAGAAGGAACAATACTCAATTCGTTCTATGAAGCTACAATTATGCTCATACCTAAGCCTCACAAAGACCCAACAAAGAAAGAGAACTACAGAACAATCTCTCTTATGAATATTGATGCAAAAATACTCAATAAAATTCTTGCAAACCGAATCCAAGAACACATCAAAGCAATCATCCATCATGATCAAGTAGGCTTTATCCCAGGAATGCAGGGATGGTTCAATATTCAGAAATCCATCAATGTAATCCACTACATAAATAAACTCAAAGAAAAAACCACATGATCATCTCACTAGATGCTGAGAAAGCATTTGACAAAATTCAACATCCCTTCATGTTAAAAGTATTGGAAAGATTAGGAATTCAAGGTCCATACCTAAACATAGTAAAAGCAATATACAACAAGCCAGTAGCCAACATCAAACTAAATGGAGAGAAACTTGAAGCAACCCCACTAAGATCAGGGACTAGACAAGGCTGCCCACTCTCACCTTACCTATTCAATATAGTACTGGAAGTCCTAGCTAGAGTGATTAGACAACAAAAGGAAGTCAACGGGATACAAATAGGAAAGGAAGAAGTCAAAATTTCACTATTTGCAGATGATATGATGGTATACTTAAGTGAACCTAAAACTTCCACCAGAGAACTCCTAAACCTGATAAACAACTTCAGCAAAGTGGCTGAATATAAAATCAACTCAAACAAACCAGTAGCCTTCCTATACTCAAAAGATAAACAGGCTGAGAATGAAATTAGGGAAATGACACCCTTCACAATAGTTACAAATAATATAAAATATCTTGAAGTGAATCTAACCAAGCAAGTGAAAGATCTGTATGACAAGAACTTCAAGTCTCTGAAGAAAGAAATAGAAGAAGATCTCAGAAGATGGAAAGATCTCCCATGCTCCTGGATTGGCAGGATTAATTTAGTAAAAATGGCCATTTTGACAAAAGCAATCTATAGATTCAATGCAATACCCATCAAAATTTTAAATCAATTCTTCATAGAGATAGAAAGAGCAATTTACAAATTTATTTGGAACAACAAAAAACCCAGGATAGCGAGAACTATTCTCAACAACAAAAGAACTGTTGGGGTCCACACTAGTCCCATGTTGGGGTGGCCAAAAACGTCGCAGCCCAGGCAAAATGTTGAGGCCCGGGCCAACCCACATTTGGGCGGCCACTGTATCCCGGCCCAAGCTGCCACTCCGGTCTGCGGGTCGGGGTTCAGCAAGAGCGAGGGTGAGGGCAGACTCTACCTAATGTCTGATGTGTCTGATTCCTGATTCGTCTGATCTCAGTCTGATTCTGATCTGTTCTGTCTCTGTCTTTTATATGTCTCACTTCTAAGCCACGCCTCTAAGTTACACCTTTAATCATGCCCTTAGGTCTTGTCTCTAACTCTGATCTCTATACTTCTAAGTCATACTCTTAAGTCACACACCTTTAATCTCACACACCTTTAATCTCATGCACTTTTAATCTCAAGGTATCTAAACCAAGATTATCGGAGTGTGCTCAGCTGTTGTAGGCTATTGTAATCCAAGTCTCATGTCAGGGTATATGGCTCAAGATGGCTGCAAAGCTGATAGCCACTTTCTGCTAAAAGTCGGCCCCCAACAAAGAACCTCTGGGGTAATCACAGTCCCTGATCTCAAACTATACTACAGAACAATAGTAATAAAAACTGCATGGTATTTGTACAGAGACAGGCAGAAAGATCAATGGAATAGAATTGAAGATCCAGAAATGAGCCCACATACTTATGGTCACTTGATCTTTGACAAAGGAGCTAAAACCATCCAGTGAAAAAAAGGACAGCTTTTTCAGCAAATGGTGCTGGTTCAACTGGAGGTCAGCATGCAGAAGGATGCAACTCAATCCATTCATATCTCCTTGTACAAAGCTCAAATCCAAGTGGATAAAAGATCTTCACTTAAAAGCAGATACACTGAAACTAATAGAAGGGAAGTTGGGGAAGACCCTCGAATACCTAGGCACAGGGGAAAAGTTCCTGAACAGAACACCAATGGCTTATGCGTTAAGATCAACAATTGACAAATGGAACCTCATAAAATTGCAAAGCTTCTGTAAGGCAAAGGATGTTATCAATAAGACAAAACAGCAACCAACAGATTGCGAAAAGATCTTAACCAATCCTACATCCGATAGAGGGCTAATATCCAAGATATACAAAGAACTCAAGAAATTAGACTCCAGACAACCATATAACCCTATTGAAAAATGAGGTACAGAGCTAAACAAAGAATTCTCAACAGAGGAAACTCGAATGGCTGAGAAGCACCTTAAGAAATGCTCAACATCCTTAGTCATCAGGGAAATGCAAATCAAAACAACCCTGAGATACCACCTCACACCACTTAGAATGATCAAAAACTCAGGTGATAGTAGATGCTGTCGAGGATATGGAGAAAGAGGAACACTCCTCCATTGTTGGTGGGATTGCAAGCTGGTACAACCACTCTGGAAATCAATTTGGCGTTTCCTCAGAAAACTAGACATAACATTACCTGAGGATCCAGCTATACCACTCCTGGGCATATACCCAGAAGATGCTCCAACATATAATAAGGACATATGCTCCACTATGTTCATAGCAGCCTTATTTATAATGGCCAGAAGCTGGAAAGAACCAAGATGTCCCTCACCAGAAGAATGGATACAAAAAATGTGATACATCTACACAATGGAGTATTACTCAGCTATTAAAAATAATGAATTCGAGAAATTTTTAGGTTAAGGAATGGATCTAGAAATTATCATCCTGAGTGAGTTAATCCAATCACAAAAGAACACACATGGTATTTACTCACTGTTAAGCTGATGTTACCACAAAAGCTTGGAATAGCAAAGACTCAACCCACAGACCACATGAAGCTCATGAAGAAGGAAGACCAAGAGGGGATGCCTCATTTCTACTTAGAACGAGTAACAAAAATACTCAAGGGTGCAAATATAGAAACAAAACATGGGACAGAAACTGAAGGAGGAGCCATCAGGAGACCATTCCACCTGAGTATTCATCCCATGTACTGTCACCTAAGCTAGACACTGATGTGGATGGCTGGAAATGCATGCTGTCAAGAATATGATATAGATGTCTTCTACTTAGAGGTCTGGCAAAGACTAACACATTCAGATGACGATGCTCACAGCTAACCACTGATATGATCAAGGGTTTCTCAATGGAGAACTTAGAGAGAAGACTGAAAGAGCAGAAAAGGTTTGTGACCCCAGGAGGAAAGCAACAATACAAAACAACCAGAGCCCCCCAGGTTCTAAACCACCAGCCTGGGAGCACAAAGGGAAGGACCCATGACTCCAGCAGTATATGTAGGGGAGGATGGCCTTGTTGGGCATAGGTGGGAGAGGAGTTTCTTGGTCCCATAAAAAATGAACATAGAGTGGAGTGGGGGCAATCTGAGGGTGAGGAGGGGGTAGTTGGCGGGTAGGTGCGGGTACTGCCTCATAGAAGCATGAGGAGGGGGGATGGGAAAGGAGGTTTCTAGGTGGTGGGAGGAAGTGGGGTAAGGGGATAAAATCTGAAAGGTAAATATTACAACCAATTTTTTAAAAGGGAAAATAAAAAAAAAGAAAAGTTGCTAGAACCAACATCTTTAAAAAAATGTCAACCCTCTAGGAAAAAAATTTTTTTTTCTTGATACTAAAACTTGTTCTGAGAATTGTATATTGCAGAATATACAGCCTTGGTATATCTACTCATCAAGCATACTGAGCAGACCTGCCCAAACCTCCGATGTCCTGGAATTCCATCTGGATGCAGTGAAGACACAGCATCAGAGGCTTATCAGTTTACTCTTCCCTCCACCCCTCTTCTAATATCTCAACGTCCTTAATCAGCTTGAAGAAGTTAAAGAAGAGTCAGCACCCCTATTCCCTGGGTTTGGGGACTAAAGTGGTTAATATTGGTCTGTCTTTCTAGGGAAAAGTAGTGGTTTTGTTGGAACAGGGAGGATTACCTAAGACTCATTGCATAGCCATAACTGTTGATAGAAATCTGTATAATTAATATCAAGATGAAGGTATAATTTCTTAAATGGTACAAAATTTACTTTGATTTCAAATTTAAGGTTTTCATTGATATGAGCTTCTTATTGATATTTTGATTAGAGACCTGTCTGCTCCTGACAGCTTCCTGTCATGAATTCTAAGAAGAAATTGAGCATCCTTGGAGTTACTCCAGTTGTGCGGTGACAGCCACTAGGCAAGAATTGCCTCTTTCCATCTACAGACAAATTACTGTCCAGAAAAGGACACACTTGCAGAATAGTCGACTGATTATATCTGCCTAGACAGAGTAATCAGCCCTTAATAATTCTGCATCACTAATGTCTGTCAGATGATTCTGGGCCAGAAGGCTGAAGATTTGATGCTCCAACATTTGATACTATAGGGGCTTCCCGGGTGTTCAGAGGTCTCTATAAATTGGCTAAGTTTTAGAAGCTATGTTTAGTGCTTCCCATAATTTCAGCTAGGTGGATGAGAGAGAGAAAGAGAGAAAAAGCGAGGGGGGGGGCATGGAGGCAGATGTTCACGTGTCTCCACCAGCCAAAGATAGTTTATATATCTAGGTTGGGTATTGGGTTACACTTCTGATTGAGCATTACCAAACTTATAAAGCCTTTGATTAACATTTTTAAAAAATGTATAAAAGCAAAAAGGAGGAGGGGGCATGGGATAGGGCTTTCTAGGGAGGGGAAATGGGGAAAAGGGATTGCATCTGAAATGTAAATAAAATATAAAAGAAATAAAAAAAGAAATTCACAAAGGATCAATAAAAGTTAAAAAAAAAAAAAAAAAAAAAAAAAAAAAAAAAAAAAAAAAAAAAAAAAGCAATTTGGGGCACACACAGATCAGAGTCCCGCTTATCTTGGAAGTAACATGAAGCTCATTCTGTAAGGTTGAGTGTCATGCTAGAATAGACACCAGGAAGGTTCCTGTAACACTGTGAAGGGCTGAGAGAAAGCAATGCAGGATCCCTCTGCTCCAAATCCAGTTGATGCTGCTTTGCAGACAACCAATCTCTGATGCTAATAAAGGACATTGAAAGGGATCTATTCCTTGTCATTTTCTTTTGTCTGAAGGTTCTTGTAAACATTTCTCAACATATTCTCTATCAGATCACAGCAATTCCTTACATGATAGTAGACAGTTCATACCACAATATTAATAACTGCAAGATCAGGCTCACCCTACATGTGACAGGCAATCACACCAACTCTCCAAGGTTGTATAGGGTCTAGTCAAAGGCACCATGAATAGCTGAGAAGCTCACCTTCCTAAGAGACTTGAATGTAATTCTAAGTCCACTCCTCCAAGCATCTTTGTTTTAATAATTCCATCTCTTCCCATGTTCCACCAATTTCTTGGAAACTAGACCTATACCACATACACATTTTTAGCAAATGTGCAGCTTGGTCTTTATATGGGTCACTTAACAACTGCAGTGGGGGCTGTCTCAGTCTCTGCTTTCTGACATTGTATTCCTACCACCCCAAGGGGAGGGGGCAATGGGAGGAGAGATTTGTAAGTGTGAGACTGGAAGAAAGAAAAGAGGTAGTTATGATTGGTATGAAAGTGAACAAAAAGAAAGAAAATGATTTGTATGACTAAAGCTTTGTTTTTCAGGTTTTCCTGTAAGGAAGGGTAGGTGTTTCTGCAAACACTATTCATATATATTTTATTATCTATGGAAAGCCAAAGGAGAACTGATACAAATTTCAAAAGACACATAGAGCCCTGTCTCCAAGCCCAGACCTTAAAATTAGATATTGGAAAATTAAGATTCCTGCAGGCGATTCCTCTCCCATAGGAATGACACACAAAAAGTTACCTTGAACATAATTTGAAGAAAAATGGAATCTTGAAAAGATGGGTGTTTGACATGAATGATTCTATTATTGTTCTTTGTTCTTTCCTCAAGTTTGAGATCTTTGGCAGAAGAAAAAAAAATGTTACTATGCTAAGAAATAGGTAAAAGTGTTAGGATCAAGCTCCATCTTACTGAATATTGCCATAGCAACTTGTTCACCTGAATATATATGTTAAAACCCAACCCAGACACATTACCATTTAAAAATTCATGAAGAATATATATATATATATATATATATATATATATATATATATATTTATGCATGTAGCCGCCTGCAGCCACTGATCAACTGGGAATGAAAGGGGGACAGAGGGCGAGAAGAGATGAAGCCAAAACAAAGTTCTCTGATCAAGGCTCAATGCTTTAATTTTCAGCTCTCAATTTAAAGGGAAAGGCCCCACCAAAACCCTTTCTGGTTTAAGCCAGAGATGGGTGTGATAATCCTTTCTTGGTCACAGTTGAAGATATCTTAAGGCAAGCCCAGGGGCAGTTCTTCTAAGTTTCATGCAGCCAAGGTGGATAATGCCACCTAAATCCTATCACTTGGTCTATTGTGGTAAACAAGGTCTTTCAGGCCTGCTCAAGGCTGGGGGAAGGGCACGTATGCCTAAACTTATTAAATCATCTTATGCTGGAATAGTAGCAACAGTTGTCTCACATCGGAGAGGATGAGAGCCCCATAGTTTTTTTTTGTTCTTAGGTACTAGACAAGAAAGTTCCCTGGTGGCTGTCTCACCCAGGAGATTGACAACATGGCAGTTGATAAGTTCATGAGGCCCATTGCTTCATCAGTCCCAGTTTGTACCTGAAAACACAGAACATTCGCAGGTAGCTGCTGGTCTGGTTCTTGGTTAGCAACAAAATCCTGGAAAATGGGGTTCCGATAACAGCAGCAGCAACAGAGTAAATTCTCATCAACAGGGGAAGCCAGCAAGCCAAAAGTCAATAATCTACTTTCTGCCATACCCTTTTACATCGGGGCAGCTACCAAGTGATGGCACCTACCTCTAAGTGTGTCTTCCCTCAGCGGTTAAGGCAACCAATTGTTCAAATGAAACTCCATACTCAGTAGACTTTTCTCTGCAGAAAGTTGCCATTAAAACCAACCACCACAGGTATCCAGTGGGAGAATATGTGAGGGCTAAAAGCAAAGAAATAAGACAATTTAGCTTAAGCTTAAGAAATAGAAGAAAAAGCAGGCTTCTATGTCTGGCTTCCTAGAGGGGTAACGTGAAAGAGTCACAAGTTGACTAGGTTGGAAAACTTAGCAGAATCTTAGGAAGTAAGTAGAGGACTGGGGACTTAGCTGATGGTAGAACTCTTTTTTTTTAACATGTAGGAGAGGCCATACTTTCAATATCCAGTGTGAGAGAAGAAACAGAAAGATGAAGAGGAGAGGGAAAGAGAAGGAGGAGGAGAAGGTAGAAAGAAGAGATAATCACAAAAATATATTAGTCTTCTAACCATGAAGCTAGTTTTTGCCATCTCAAACTATTTGCTCTGAAAAGTTCTCCATATAGAGTCTTACTTAAATTGATTTGAGGGACTGAGATTCAAAAATAAAAATGAATTTTCATCCTATTTTTGGTTCAAGCCATCAAAAAAGACTATTCCTAGAGAGCTTATTGAAAAGGTCAGACTTTTGGAACAGTATTTAAGATAAAGAAGCCACAATTAGGCACTACATATTTTTTTCCTAAGTCTGATGTGCTTGGAATAGTGCTGGAATATGAAGCTGTCCATTCAGAGAAAAGCCAAGAAACAAATCTCTCATCCCTTATACATTACTATATAAAGTCAGAGGCAGACCACTTTCCAGGAAATCCTATGAAACCTTGACATTGTACAAGGTAAATCACTTGCCTCCCTTGATATCATCTTGGAATAATGTATTTGGGAACAAATGATCATTATGAAAGAAAAGTCCATACATGTTAATTTATACCTATGATTCCATGTCTTTAAAGGCCCAGACAAGGGTATGGTAAATGAGCCCATTGCCAGTTTTGGCTACATAACAAGTTCTAGAGCAGCTTGAACTCAACAGTGGGATCCTGTCTTAAACAAGAGGCCAAACAACACCCAGTCAGACAGAGTGGCACAACATATGAAATAGGCCACAAACATAAGAATGGAGACAGATTTGACTGACAGTAAGATGCACAGCTGTGTGGAGTCCCACAAGATCTCCTGGAGGTTCTAGAAGCAAGAAGGATGCCAGAGATAATCCTGGGTAGGGGCATTATGCATAGACAGCCACAGCAAACAGCAGCAGAGGTAGGATGAACTTTGCTCATGGACTGCTATTGTAGACAATAGCTGGCTCTCAGAGGGAGACGAGATATAGAGCCTGCAGTACTGTATACCTGTCCCAGAAGAAAATATGACTATTCAACCATGCTACTACTTAGCCCTCTTCTTAATATTATAAAAACCTCTCCTGAGGAAAGAAAGCTAACTTAAATTAAGCAAGGACACCAACAATGGATATGCTAGAGGACATGGGAGAAAGTCCACAAGCCTCCAACTCTATACAGGGGACAATAGGCAACCAAAGAATTCTGAGTGGGAGAAAGAGCCTTCCCCAAGGAAGAGCACACCAACTGATCATTTAATAGGGGAAGAAGAGGAAGCGGAGGAGGAGGAGGAGGAGGAGGAGGAGGAGGAGGAGGAGGAGGAGGAGGAGGAGGAGGAAGAAAAGAAAAAAGAGGAGGAGGAAGAGGAAGCAGAGTTAAGGAGGAGGAGAGCAAAGCTGCTAAAGGAAGAAAATGCAATTAAATCACAAAAGAAAATAAGTATTGTGCTGCAATCACAGTACTACAAGCTCTGACTTGATTAGGCAATTAATGATGTCTGACCTACTCATGTGGACAGGCCGCATGGCTCCTCGACCACTTCCCTGACAATATTTGTGTGTACATATGTCACAGCATGAGAGTGAAAATCAGAAGGCAGCTTGTGCAGTTGGTTTGCTCTACAATGCCAGTTTCAGAGATTGGTTATGGGTTGTTAGGCTTAGTGGCAATCACAGAAAGATCGAGAAATATATTTATTTATGCCCCATAACTGTGGCAAATACCTGACTAAAGCGGCTTAGAGGAGAAAGTGTTTATTCTGGATTACACTTGCAGTGGGGTGGTGTCCATCATAAAGAAGACATGGCACCAGTCGGAGTAGTCACAGCAACAGGAGCAGAAGGTTGGCTGATCAAATTTCATCTGTGTACAGGAAGTAAAGTGAGAGAATTGGAAGTGGGGTATAAAACTTCAAAGCCTGCCTCCAGCATGATTCAACCTTGTTAATGTCCTAGAATCTTCCCAAACAGCAACACCAGGTGGGGACTAAGTATTCAGACACATGGGTCTATAGGAGAAATAACAAAAAATATGGGTACCAGGCCTCATAGTTACAGGATATGAGTAAGGACTACAGAGAAAGAACCCACATTAGTTACAGTGGGGAGTTAGAATTTGCAATGTTGAGAGAGCCCAAAAAGAGGGCACTCTCTTCTTTACAACCAACTTTCCTTGAACCTTGGAATTTTCAGAATAAAAAGTCTGGTGTTCTAAAGCCTGAGGTAGTCTCCTCAGCCACATTGTTCTCACTGTGACAACCCAGAAATTCAATCCACAATCGTGTTTCATAGTTCCAACTGTAAAATATTTGTGAAGTGCTTCAGTTTTCTTCACCTGCATAGATACCACACTGACCATTACCATGCAGATGCAGCCACATGATTCAGCACTAATTAATTTTCTATGGGGCCTTTAGTCAAATACAAACTGCATGCCAGGCTACAGGGTGCTGAATATTTATCCCTGTCCACCTTCCCATATACCTCTCATTACTAGTTTGTTGTTGTTGTTGTTGTTGTTGTTGTTGTTGTTGTTGTTGTTTTTATCACTATGTCTCACCTACACTAAACTTTCAAATATGTTCCTCATTTCTGGATTTTCCCTAGGTTGGAGCTCATCTTTCAAACCAGATCTCTTTTTTGTCCATTGTTATATGAAAGTACAAGCCAAATTTCTTTCTCTAGTCACCCATAGATGTCACAGTGTCATTATCACTTTCTGTGTTCTCAGTCCTTAGTCGAACTCTTTCTTTCATTGCATCATCGTACATAGAAAAAATTGCTGCCATGTTGTAGTTAATTTTCCCCTTATTCTTACCCCTAGACTCCAAACTCCACAAGGGCAGGAAGGGTACTGACTTTGCCCCTTATGGGGTGTGTGTACTCATTGTACACCAAGACTCCTGATCTTATATTTTGTATTGAAAAATGACCATGCAACTTTGGGGGCAATAAAAGTGCTATGAAAAGATTTGTACTTCCTGTACATAACTAAATTATGAAGTAAAACTTTCATATATGCAGCAATTGGTTTACATTGTTGATTTTATGGTTGCAAATCTTAGAAAAGACCATTAAGGCAGAACTGCTTTTATGCCCTTTACTTCTGTGCTAGTTTATATCAACTTAACACAAGCTAGAGCCATTTGGAAAAGGCCAAACTCAGTTGAGAAAATTCCCCCCTCAAAGCTGGCCTGTGGGTAGCCTGTGGGGCTTTCTTGATTAATGATTGATGTAGGTGGCATCATTCTGTTAGGGATGGTGACACCCTTGGGCCCATGGTTTTGGATGGTATAAGAATGAAGAATGACCAGGACACGGTTAACAGTCCTATAAGCACGTACTCCACTGTTCCGAGCCCCTCCGAGTCCCCTTCACCTGCGAAAGAGACACGTGAGGCAGTGTTCGGGTAGTTACCACAGCGAGGCTTTACTTCTTGTATAAGCAGAAGCGGAAAAGATGGAAAGACCGGAAGAGGCACTGCTTAAATACACCCTAGAGTGACGTGTTCACTTCTGATTGGCTGTTCACTCAATACCCATAATATGCCCCGGGATGGGCAGTGACTTTGGTGTGCTTTTTGCCTTTTGCACCTGCGCAGTCCGTTGTTTACTAGTGGGAGGAAAGGATGCCTGTGCCATCTTGGAATGGCAAATGTTTCACCACTAACCGCGGCTTCCTACACTCCACCATAGTGTCTATATCGGTTCCTGGCTTGAATTCCTGCACTGACTTCCCTAAATGATAAACTGCTAGGTATGAGATGAAATAAACACTTTTCTCTACATGTTGATTTTGGCCATAGTCTTTTATCACAGCCATAGAAACCTCAACTAAGAGTCCTTGATTTGTTGGTGCTGTAAACTAATATCATCTACGATTGACTCCTCTCTAATTGCCCAAAATATTAAAAGAAAACCTACTTCTTGTTTCCACATCAGAGCAAAGATTATATTGTAAAATGTAGTTTAAATCTGTAATATAACAGCCATCACTGTCAGGACCTCAGGTCTCTTTTTGTACTGTATGAAAACTAAACGTTGGATTGCTTCTCTTCCTTTTTATCCTAACAACTCCATAGCTCCTTAGATATTGATAAATTTTTATCTTCCAAACCAATTGACAAAGGAAAAAGCAGAGGAAAGAAGTTGTATGTGTGTTAAGAGTTTCAGAAGACGGACCAGACCTCTACCTGGTCTGCTGTTGTGTGGACCCCGGATCCTGCCCAAGACATTCTGGAGGCTCCATGGATCCCACAGCCAGCGTTAGGTAGGAAGACCCACATACTGCACTGAACCCATAGCTGGGTGCTGTGAGCGATCAGATTCCAGCAGATACTCCCCCCCACTCCCTGCCCCTGTGGACTAGCACTCCCCTTCCACCCCTCTCCCAGCTCTGAGGCATTGATCAGACCTCTGCCAGGTCTGCTGTTGTGTGGACCCCTGATTCCGCCTGAGACATACTGGAAGAGCCAAAAAGGAACAACTGAACTCGGAGCTCAGACAACATATCCGGAGATATCCTAGAAGAGACACTGCACCCAGAACAGGAGACACCTAGCTGGACTGCTACCTTGGAGGCACCATATCCTGAGGCATCCTAGAGGTACCACTGTAATCAGTGCAGCTGGAAAAGATCACAGAGACATCTGGACCTCTAGGAGATCAGACACAAACTAGATAACTGGAAAGACAGGCTTCAGTCAGAGACAGCAAGTACAGGCAGCACTAGAGTTAACCAGATGGCGAAAGGCAAGCACAAGAACATAAGCAACAGAAACCAAAGTTACATGGCATCATCAGAAAGAACCCAGCTCCCCCATCAGAGCAAGCCCTGAACACCCCATCACACCAGAAAAGCAGGATTCAGAATTAAAATCACTTCTCATGATGATGATAGAGGACTTTAAGAAAGACATAAATAACACTCTCAAAGAACTTAAGGAGAACACTGGTAGACAGATAGAAACCCTTAAAGAGGAAACACAAAAATCCCTTAAGGAATTGCAAGAAAATGCAACCAAACAGGAGAAGGAATTAAACAAAACCATGCAGGATCTAAAAATAGAAGTAGAAACAATAAAGAAATCACAAAGGGAGACCACCCTGGAGATAGAAAACCTAAAAAAATGATCAGGAGTCATAGATACAAGTATCACCAACAGAATACAAGAGATGGAAGAGAGAATCTCATGTGCAGAAGATACCATGGAAAACATTGACACAACTGTCAAAGAAAATGCAAAATACAAAGAGCTACTAACCCAAAATATACAAGAAATCCAAGACACAATGAGAAGGCCAAACCTAAGGATAATAGGTATAGATGAGGGGGAAGACTCCCAACTTAAAGGACCAGTAAATATCCTCAACAAAATTATAGAGGAAAACTTCCCTAACCTAAAGAAAGAGATGTCCATAAATATACAAGAAGCCTACAGAACTCCAAATAGTTCAGACCAGAAAAAAAAAAAAAACTTCCTGCCACATAATAGTCAAAACATCAAATGTACAAAACAAAGAAAAAATACTAAAAGCAGTAAGGGAAAAAGGCAAAGTAACATATAAAGGCAGACCTATAAGAATTACACCAGACTTCTCACCAGAGACCATAAAAGCCAGAAGATCCTGGACCGATATCATACAGACCCTAAGAGAACACAAATGCCAGCCTAGACTACTATACCCAACAAAACTGTCAATCATTATTGATGGAGAAAACAAAATATTCTAATGACAAATCCAAATTTACACAGTATATCAACACAAATCCAGCACTTCAAAGGATAATTGGTGGAATACTCCAACACAAGGAGGGAAACTACAACCTAGAAAAAGCAAGAAAGTAATCTTACAAAAACCGTAAAAGAAGGTAGCTACAAAAACATAGCTCCACTGCCGATAATAAAAATAACAGGAAACAACACTCATTTTTCCTTAATATCTCTTAATATCAATGGATTCAATTCTCCAATAAAAAGACATAGACTATCAAACTGGATACATAATCAGGACCCAACATTTTGCTGCATTCAGGAAACGCATCTTTATGGAAAAGACAGACACTACCTCAGAGTAAAAGGTTGGAAAACAATCTTCCAAGCAAATGGCCCCAAGAAACAAGTGGGAGTAGCGATTCTAATATCAAATAAAATCATTTTTCAACCAGAAGTAATCAAAAAAGATAAAGAAGGACACTTCATATTCATCAAAGGAAAAATGTACCAAGAGGAACTTGCAATTCTGAACATCTAGGCCCCAAATGCAAGGGAACCCACATACATAAAAGAAACTTTACTAAAGCTTAAAGCATAATTGCATTCTACACAATAATAGTGGGACATTTCAACACTCCACTCTCAGCTATGGGCAGATCATGGAAACAGAAACTAAACCGAGACACAATGAAACTAACAGAAGTTATGAACCAATTGGACTTAACTGACATCTATAGAACATTTCATCCTAAAACAAAAGAATATACCTTCTTCTCAGCAACTCATGGTACCTTCTCCAAAATAGACCATATAATTGGTCACAAAACAGGCCTCAATAGATACAAAAAGATTGAAATAATCCTTAGTACCTTATCAGACCACCATGGACTAAGACTTGTCTTTGACATGGACAAAAACAAAGGAAAGCCCACATACACATGGAAACTGAACAATGCTCTACTCAATGATAACTTTGTCAAGGAAGAAATAAAGAAAGAAATTAAAGACTTTTTAGAATTAAATGAAAATGAGGACACATCATATCAAAACTTGTGGGACTCACTGAAAGCAGTACTAAGAGGAAAAATCATAGCTCTAGGTGCTCACAAAAGGAAATTGGAAAGAGCATACATTAACAACTTGATAGCACACCTGAAAACATTAGAACAAAAAGAAGCTAATATACCCAAGAGGAGTAGACAGCAGGAAATAATCAAACTCAGGGCTGAAATCAACCAAGTTGAAACAAAAAGAACTATACAAAATATCAACAAAACCAGGAGCTGGTTCTTTGAGAAAATCAACAAGATAGACAAACCCTTAGCCAGACTAACCAAAGGGTGCAGAGACAGTATTCAAATTAATAAAATCAGAACTGAAAAGGGAGACATAACAACAGAAACAGAGGAAATTTAAAAAAATCATCAGATCCTACTACAAAGGCCTATACTCAACAAAAATTGGAAAATCTGGATGAAATGGACAATTTTCTAGACAGATACCAGGAACCAAAGTTAAACAAGGAGCAGATAAACCATCTAAACAGTTGCATAACTCCTAAAGAAATAGACACAGCCATTAAAAATCTTTTCTCCAAAAAATGTCCAGGGCCAGATGGTTTCAGTGCAGAATTCTTTCAGACCTTCCAGGAAGACCTAATACCAATCCTCTTCAAGCTGTTCCATCAAATAGAAACATAAGGAACACTACCCAGTTCATTCTATGAAGCTACCATTACACTCATACCTAAACCACAGAAAGACCCAACAAAGAAAGAGAACTACAGACCAATCTCTCTTATGAATATTGATGCAAAAATACTCGATAAAATTCTCGAAAACCGAATCCAACAACACATCAAAACAATTATCCATCAAGATCAAGTAGACTTTATCCCAGGAATGCAGGGATTGTTCAATATTTGGAAATCCATCAATGTAATCCACTACATAAATAAATGCAAAGAAAAAAACCACATGGTCATCTCTCTAGATGCTGAGAAAGCATTTGACAAAATTCAACATCCCTTCATGTTAAAAGTATTGGAAAGATCAGGAATTCAAGGCCCATACCTAAACATAGTAAAAGCAATATACAACAAGCCAGTAGCCAATATCAAACTAAATGGAGAGAAACTTGAAGCAATCCCACTAAGATCAGAGACTAGGCAAGGCTGCCCACTCTCACCTTACCTATTCAATATAGTACTGGAAGTCCTAGCTAGAGCAATTAGACAACAAAAGGAAGTCAAAGGGATACAAATAGGAAAGGAAGAAGTCAAAATTTCACTATTTGCAGATGATATGATAGTATACTTAAGTGACCCTAAAACTTCCACCAGAGAACTCCTACACCTGATAAACAACTTTAGCAACGTGGCTGGATATAAAATCAACTCAAACAAATCAGTAGCCTTCCTCTATTCAAAGGATAAACAGGCTGAGAAAGAAATTAGTGAAATGACACCCTTCACAATAGCCACAAATAAAATATCTTGGAGTGAATCTAGCCAAGCAAGTGAAAGATCTGTATGACAAGAACTTCAAGTCTCTGAAGAAAGAAATAGAAGAAGATCTCAGAAGATGGAAAGATCTCCCATGCTTCTGGATTGGCAGGATTAACTTAGTAAAAATGGCTATCCTGCCAAAAGCAATCTACAGATTCAATGCAATACCCATCAAAATTCCAAATCAATTCTTCATAGAGATAGAAAGAGAAATTTACAAATTTATTTGAAATAACAAAAAACCTAGGATAGAGCGAACTATTCTCAACAATAAAAGAACTTCTGGGGGAATCACCATCCCGGACCTCAAACTGTACTACAGAGCAGTAGTGATAAAAACTGCATGGTATTGGTACAAAGACAGACAGTATGATCAATGGAATAGAATTGAAGACCCAGAAATGAACCCGCACACCTATGGTCACTTGATCTTTGACAAGGGAGCTAAAACCATCCAGTGGAAAAAGGACAGCATTTTCAACAAGTGGTGCTGGCTCAACTGGAGGTCAACATGTAGAAGGATTCAAATTAATCCATTCTATCACCTTGTACAAAGCTCAACTCCAAGTGGATAAAGGACCTTCACATAAAGCCAGAAACACTGAAACTAATGGAAGAGAAGTTGGGGAAGACCCTCGAATACCTAGGCACAGGGGAAACGTTCCTGAACTGAACACCAATGGCTTATGCTCTAAGATCAACAATCGACAAATGGGACCTCATCAAATTGCAAAGCTTCTGTAAAGCAAAGGACACTGTCAACAAGACAAAAAGGCAACCAACAGATTGGGAAAAGGTCATTACCAATCCTACATCCAATAGAGGGCTAATATCGAGTATATACAAAGAACTCAAGAAATCAGATGCCAAACAACAAAATAACCCCATTAAAAATGGGGTACAGAGCTAAACAAAGAATTCTCAACATGAGGAAACACGAATGGCCGAGAAGCACCTTAAGAAATGCTCAACATTCTTAGTCATCAGGGAAATGCAAATCAAAACAACCCTGGGATACCACCTCAAACCACTCAGAATGGCTAAGATCAAAAATTCAGGTGATAGTAGATGCTGGCGAGGATGTGAAGAAAGAGAAACACTCCTTCATTGTTGGTTGGGTTGCAAGCCGGTACAACCCATCTGGAAGTCAGTCTGGCGGTTCCTCAGAAAATTGGACATAGCACTACCTGAGGACGCAGCTATACCACTCCTGGACATATACCCAGAAAATGCCCCAACATATAACAAAGACATATGCTCCACTATGTTCATAGCAGTCTTATTTATAATAGCCAAAATCTGGAAAGAACCCAGATGCCCTTCACCAGAGGAATCGATACAAAAAAAGTGGTACATTTACACAATGGAATATTACTCAGCTTTTAAAAATAATGAATTAGAGAAATTCTTAGGTAAATGAATGGAACTATAAAATATCATCCTGAGTGAGGTAACCCAATCACAAAAGAACACACATGGTATTTACTCACTGATAAGTGGAGATTAGCCCAAAAGTTTGAAACAACAAAGATTCAACTACCAGACGACATGAAGCTCATGAAGAAGAAAGAAGAAGTGAGGATGTCTAGGTCTTTCTTAAATAAATTAAACTAAATACCCAAGGGAACAAATATGGAGACAATGTGTGGGACAGAATCTGAAGGAGAGGTTGTATGGAGACCATTCCACCTGGGTATTCATTCCATGAGCAGTCACCAAAAATAGACGATGATATGGATGTCAGGAAGGGAAAGCTGACAGCAGCCTGATAAGCCTGTCTCTCCTTAGAGGTCCCCCAAAGTCTGATATACCCAGAGGCAGATACTTGCAGCTAACCATTAATCTGATCAAAGGTGCGCAATGGAGAAGTTAGAGAGTAAACTAAGGAGCCTAAAGGGTTGGTGGCCCCATGAGGAGAGAAACAATACCAACCAGCCAGAGGTCCCCAGGGTCTAAAGCAGCCTAGGAGCACATATGGAGAGACACATGACTCCAGCTGTATATGTAGGGGAGGATGGCCTAGTTGGGCATAGTTGGGAGACGAGGTCTTTGGTACCTTGAAGGCTGAGCACTGAGTGGGGTGGGAGGAATCTGAGGGTGGGGAGGGGGATTGGGGGGTAGGTGGGTAAACATCCTCATAGAAGCAGGAGGAGGGGGTATGGGATAAGGGGTTCCTGAGTGGTGGGGGAATGAGGTAAGGGAATACAAATTTGAAATGTAAATATTATATCCAATAAAAGAGGGGAAAAAAAAGAAAAGCGGTTATAACCAACATCTTTAATAAAATGTCAGCCCTCTTAAAAAAAAAACTATCTTGATACTAAAATTTGTTTTGAGAATTGTATATTGCAAAATGATCAGCCTTGGTGTATCTACTCATCAAGCAAGATGGGCAGACCTGCTCAAACCTCTGAGGTCCGGGAATTCCATATGGAGGCAGTGAAGACACAGCATCAGAGGCTTGTCAATTTGCTCTTCCCCCCACTCCTCTTCTAATATCTCAATGCCCATAATCAGCTTGAAGAAGCTAATGAAGAGTCAGCACCCCTCTTCCCTGGGCTTGGGGACTAAGGTGGTAAATGTTGGGCTGTCTTTCTAGGGAAAAGTAGTGGTTTTGTGGGAATAGAGAGGATTGCTAGGATTCATTGCATAGCTTTACCCTATTAGTAGAAATCTGTACAATTATTATCAAGATGAAGATATAAATTCTTAAATGGCACCAATTTACTTTGATTACAAATTTTAAGGTTTTCATTGGTATGAGCTTCCTATTGATATAAAAGTGAGATGAATATTGTTACTCTCATAGGCATTGGACCAGTATAACACATTTAGGAATACAAGACTTAGACCCAGTCCTTCTTTAACTTTTTTAACTGATTTGAGATGAACAGCCTGTGAGTTAAGGGACTATAGCAAATTCATGGCTTGGAGTTTATTGTTAGGGTGTTTCCTATGTTTTATTTAGAGATAGCTGAGTGGAGTTAACAGACAACAGTCCAGATTACCTTACATGGATAGCTGGTTTTCAAAACATCAGAAATCCACAGAATTGACATGACAAACATTTCTGTATTAATGTTCATTTTGATTAGAGACCTGTCTGCTCCTGACAGCTTCCTATATGGAATTCTAAGAAGAAATTGCGCATCTTTGGAGTTACTCCAGTTGTGGTGAGACAGCCACTAGACAAGAATTGCCTCTTTCCATCTACAGACAAATTACTGTCCAGAAAAGGACACACTTGCAGAATAGTCGACTGATTATATCTGCCTAGACAGAGTAATCAGCCCTTAATAATTCTGCAGCACTAAGGTCTGTCAGATGATCCTGGGCCAGAAGGCGGAAGAACAGATGCTCCAACGTTTTGAAGTAGAGGGAGTGTCCAGGTGTTCAGAGGTCTCTATAAATTGGCTAAGTTTTAGAAGCTATGCTTTGTGCTTCCCACAATTATAGTTAACTCAGTCATTCTGGATTTCTGACAGGGTTGAAAACTTATAGCCTCATAGCCAATCCTGGCTATTTACCTTGAGAAAAAAGATTTGAGTGGATGGTCATCAGCTGACATTCATCCTAAAGCCAGGTTCAGAACTAAATGTTTTAGTTAGGATAGATGACAGAGGTGCTGGTTAGTCAACAAAATGATGGACTGGGTATTAGGACTATCTTGTACCTCACTGGTACAAATCGGCATAATTATGCTCTAATTGTATTTTGAGAGAAAAGTTTCATTTTAACAGGAAGGGTGATATGTAGGAGGAGCTAAGGTGGGAGGAGTACTGAGAGGAAGAGAAGGAGTAAGAAGAGGAGGAGAAGAAGGAGAGGAGAAGCTAGGTGATGAAAGAGAGAAAGAGGGGGGAGACAGGGAGGCAGATGTTCACGTATCTCCACCAGTCAAAAATAGTTGATATATCTAGGTTGGGTAGTGGGTTACACCTCTGATTGAACAATACCAAACTTATAAAGCCTATGATTAACATTTTTTTAAATGTATAAATGCAAAAAGGAAAAGGGGGCATGGGATAGGGGCTTTCTAAGGGGGAAATGGGAAAAGGGGATGGCATCTGAAGTGTAAATAAAATATCTAATAAAAAATGGAAAAAAATAAAGACATCAAGGAAAAAAAGAGTTTCAGAAGACAATATATTTCAACAAAATTCAATTGGTATACCATGTGTACCAAGCACATGTTATGAATAAGCATGATTAAAGATTAAATTAAAATTAAGAAACAAATAATATTCTATACTTCAGGGTCTGTAAACACACACACACTCACACACACACACACACACACACACACATATATACACACACACACACACACTGATTCACAAAGCCTGATCCACCCCATCCACAATTCCCCCCACCCCAATAATATTTTCCCTGCTTTCCCATGGAGATTATAATTATATCCTTCTCTTATCCATCAGTGGAGCTCCCTGGTCTGAACATCATTTTTAACTTACTCATATAATTATCATTAGACTTTAAGCTTCATGGAATATTCATACTATGATTTGGGAGTAGAATTAGTGCCAATACACAGTAGCAGCTAGCAGTTTCAGCTATTAAATACATGCATCAATAAACCAGTGAGCATCATTCCTGATCTCAGTACTAACAGTAAAATGGGAGTGAATAATCAAGAAAGAAAATGTACCACTCACTCTCATGAATATATTCCTTACGATGTCACAGATGATGGCTTAAACTGATGTCAGAGTTTGTGTATATGTGTCTCCCTCTGTGAAGATGGGGGTCTCCTATTGAGCCTAGGGGCTTCCATTACAGCTAAACTGACAGCCAGAAAATTGCAATGATCTGGTTATATCTGCCCTCAGTGCTAGACTTCCAATTTCATGGTTCCACATCCAGCTTTTATATAGACACTGAAATCTGAAGTCAGTTCTCATGCTTGTTCAGCAAGGATATTGACCACTGAGTTTTCTCTAGCTACATTGGTATTTATATACTTGTTTGTTTATTCTGTGTATTCTGAGGTGTGTGTGTGTGTGTGTGTCTGTGTTTCACAAGAAAAGACCAGAGGACAATTGGCAATTGTAGGAATTGGTTCTCTCTTTTCATCATGTAATAATAAAGATCAAATTCACTTTATCAGACTTTGTGGTTGTGGTGGACTGAATAAAAATTGCTCCCATAGCCTCATATGGAATGGCACTATAACAAGATATGGCCTTGTTGGAGTAGGTGTGACCTTGTTGGAGGAAGTGTTTCACTGAGAGTGGGCTTTAAGGTTTCAGATGCTCAAGCCAGCCTCCATCATGTTCCCTCTCTCTTCCAGCTGCCATTGGATCTGGATGTAGAATTCTCAGCTACTTCTTTAGCACCATGTCTGCCTACATGCTGACATGATTTATGCCATGACCACAATGGGCTAAACCTCTGAATTATAAGTGAGCCTCAAATAAAATGTCTTCCATTTTAAGAGTTTCTGTTTTTATAGTGTCTGCCCACAGTGATAGAAACCATAAGACAATGGCAAGTGCCACCTCATCAATTGGTGCTGTTTTGGCATAGTCTCACTCCATACAACAGACTGCTAGCTTTAAATTTGCAGTGATCCTCTTGTCTTTCCCTCTCATGTGCTAGGATTATAAGAAAAGAACACCATGCCTGGATTGATGTCAGTGACAATGTTTACCTTAGTGTCAAAGAAGCCTGAAGTTATTGAAGCTCTCAGAGGTTAAACAGACAAGCCAGGAAAAAAAGACTTCTTGAGGAAAGAGAGAGTGCAAAATGTACTCTTCAGCTTCATGTTACAATAAAGGAATACCTGAGGCATTTAATGAAGAGAAAGTAATCTTTCAAGTCTTCTCTGGAGTGTTCTCCTAGAACCAAGCCTACTTTACCAACAATACATTCCCAGGTCTGGCTCTGATATGGAACTCATTCACTAGCTGTGTCTGATGAGCTCCCCAGAACCTCACCCTCCAGCACTGTCCTCACACTCCCGGGTCTGGCTCTGTTCATGAGGCTCCTACACTCAACTTCCCCAGTAAACATAACTCTCACACCTCATTAAAGGTTCTTTTTAAGTTTTAATATTTATTTATTTATTTATTTATTTATTTATTTATTTATCTTGGTTTCCCCTCCCTCTTCTCCTTCTACTTCCCCACCCCATTCACTCCTCCTCCATTTTTCTTCAGAAGAGGGCAGGCCTCCCCTGGATATCAATCAGCCATAGCTTAACAAGTTGCAGGAAGACTAGGCATCACCTTTCCTATTAAGGCTAAATGAGTCAACCCAGTAGGAAGAAAAGGTCTCAAAGGCAGGCAACAGAGTTAGGGACAGCCTCTGCTTGTATGGTTAGACATCCTATCAGAAGAACAAGCTACATAACTGTAACATATGTGCAAAGGGTCTAGTCCTGCCCCAGATAGTCTCCCTGCTTAGGAGTTCAGTCTCTATGATCCCCTTATGCACCTAGGTTAGTTGATTCTGTAGGTTTTCTTGAAATGTCCTTGACCCTTCTCGCTTTTATAATACCTTCTCTCCTTCTGTAGGATTCTCCAAGCTCCACCTAATGTTTGGTTGCTGGATTTGTTTCCATCAGTTGCTGAGGAGAGCCTCTTAAATGTCATTTGGTGTCCAGCTTGAGATCCATGCCTTAAGAGGGCCCACGTCAACACTGTCTGGGTGTCTAGGAAACAGAGAATTGATAGCCAAGAGACCTAGGATAGAGCCAAACATGAGTGGGAAAAAAAAAGTCAAAGAAATGATCCTATGTATATTGTGCTGTACTCATTACTCACAAAGATTCTATTTGCAGCAAATGGAGACATTTAGAGATATTCAAAACTACTCAAAATATAAAGAAAACTCACCTGTATATTGACCAATGCCAACTGGTTGATCTGTAACACAGCATCTACATCGAGGACTCAGAAAACACTGTAGAAGAGGACTGCAAAAATCCAGAACAACAAGATGTCTGCTACAAGATTCTGTATATGACAGTTAAGCTGTACCCATGAATTCTCAGCAATCTGGTCATCTAAACAAGACATGCATAGTAACAGCATCAGCTGACATGCTAATGCAGGTGGGTTAATCTCACAAGGTCCCTCCCCTAGAAGAGCTATAGGCAATTAATGACTGCTAGAGAGGAAGATTCAGTCTTCTCTGGGGTCAGGTTCTATGATAGATTATTCAATTTAAGGTATCAGCCATAACCAAAATGCATATACATACAAGCAACACTAAATGGATTAAACACACACATTTTTGTTGAGGCCCGAGCTGCCCCACTTTGGGCAGCCAAAAATGTTGAGAACTGCACTAGCCCACGTTTGGGCGCTAAAAATGTTGCGGCCCTCTCCACTCCATGCTTGGTTGCCACTGTTTCCCGGCTCAAGCTGCCACTCCAGTCTGCGGGTCAGGGTTCAGCAAGAGAGAGAGTGAAGACAAACTCAAAGAATGGAGACCAGACAGAGTGTGATTCAATCTCATTTATTCTTCAGTCTCTCTTCCTAGTCCAAGTCCCAAGTCTTGAGTTCCTAGTTGTGCTCCTCCTAGTTCCTAGTTGTACTCCTTGTTGTTCTCTTCCGAGTGTCTAATGTCTACTCCTATTCCTAGTGTCTGAATCTCTGTTACTCCAAATTGTTCTGAACTTTCCTGTCTGCCTCTCACCTTTTATATGTCTCACTTCTAAGCCATGCCTTTAGGTCACGCCTTTAAGTCATGCCCTTAGGTCTTGTCTCTAAATCTGATCTCTAAGTCACACCTTTAAGTCACACACCTTTAATCTCACACACCTTTAATCTCACACACCCAAGGTATCTAAACCAAGATGTTATCAGAGTGTGCTCAGCTGTTGTAGGCTGATGTAAAACAAGTTTCATGTCAGGGTATATGGCTCAAGATGGCTGCAAAGCTGATAGCCGCTTTCTGCTAAAAGTCGGCTCCCAACATATTTTATATCTGTATATGTACATAACATTTATCGTACATACATTACATAAATATGTGAAACAATAATTATAAAAGAAAAGGTGTTCATAAATTTGAAAGAGTGAGAAGAACAAAGGAAGAGCTGTAGTGGAAAAAGAGAGTGGTAAAAATATGAAAATACAGTATTCATTATTGAAATGGTCAAAAAATTTTAGCTTAAGGAAGGAAATATTTAAAGGCAAAAGTTAATTATATAGTACATAATTAAAAGTACATGGTACCTTATATGTGCTGTTAGAAAATATACTATAGTAAGTACATTAACCTATATTATAATTTGCAGTTTATTATAGCATGCTATGCTATAACTAATATAACACATTGATATGATATATCTTATAGCATATTAAAATAAAGGAATATATAACAAAATGAAGGGAAATTTAATTTTTTTCTTGATTAAAAGCATTATGAATACTTGGGTTATTTTACTAAGAATTGGCTTTCAGATTCATTCTACACTGTAATTACTTTTTTTCCTTTTGTCTGTTGTTTGGTTTTGATACACTGTCATTCTTCACAGCTAGGTTGGCTCTAACTAATAATTCTCCAGTCTGAGCTTCTTTTCCTGAGTTTTTTGGCTCTTGGACCAATCTCTTTAACTTTCCAAAATTTTATTATGGTTTGTTGAAGTCAGGAAAAATAAACCCTAACAGATATAAGGTAAAGTAAATCATAATTTTCTAAATGTTTAAAGCAAATACTAAGAAATAATGATAATGTTGTACACAGTTAGGAAGCAGGAGGATGGGGCACAGGGGGAGCAGGGGAGGAGGGAGGGAGTCTTAAAGTGGTTAAGCTTGTAAGTGGTTCAAACATCAGAGGCCCTCAGGGATCCCTGGTCAGGGTCAGCTCTTGGTGTAGGTGGTGATGCTATGTCCATGGTAGGGCTCTGCCATCCCTGCAGTCCCCACTTTACAGCCAGCAGCTTCTTTCTCTCCTTTCTCTTTGAGACCACCTCTGAGGGGGACAGAATAAAATCAAAAACAGAGAGGACAAAAAGAAACCAAAATGTGTATACCCATTGTCTCCTATGGTACCATACTTATGTGTTAAGTTTTGGAAATGTGAGAAGGCCTCGTGTGGCTACTGAGGCTTTGGCAGGAGATAAGGGCTGAAATTTTCCCAAGTCAAGAGGCAGGCTTTCTTTTGGAGGGGACACAGGTATCAAATGCTAAGAATGAGCTGTGCCCTTCCCTTGACCACATGGTCATCTTTAATGTTCAGTGTTGTTAGAATGTGCCTGTGGCACCAAAGTTCTAGCCAGAAAAAAAAAATCCTCTTAAATGTTCAAACTGATGCCTATGAATAAATAGCATTAATTACAGACAATATTTGATGCATAGGTACTATGCATTGGACATTGTGCCAATGTTTTACATACATCAATGGACTAGGTTCCCATAATGAATCATGAGAATTTATAGTACATCCATAATATAAACAAAACAAAAAAGATTGCTACAGGAAAGTTAAACTTGCCTTAAATAATAGCTTTAATTTTGTGTTTAGTGTCTTGCTTGTTCCTTGACTGTTTGCATCTATTGTGTTGCTAGACCCTCAACCTAGAATTGACCTTAACACATACATGTAATTAAAATGGTATAAAAGCATAAAGGAGGAGGGGGGTGGGATAGGAGGTTCTAGGGTGGGGAAATGGAGAAAGGGGATGACATCTGTATTGTAAATAAATAAGATACCCAATAAAAAATAGCTTTAAGAAATAACAGAAACAGAAATGGAGCCTGGAGAACTAGTATTCCTGAGATCTGTGTCTGTTCACTTGAACCTGTAAGTAACTGCGTGAGTTAAACATAAAGATGAACTATTCTTCAGTGGAATGGCAGGAAAGGGGACACAGGAACAAATCGAAGTGTTAGACGACTCTAGTTTTTAATTACCATGTTGCCATTTATTTTATTTGTAAGTCGATGTTCAAAATTAGCTGAATTCTCTAAGATTTACAATGTTCTAAATTTTCAAATTTAGAAAACAGGAAACTTTTTAGAATATTCATGCTTTGGTCACCACGGCCGCCACCATCACCAGCCATCACAGTTATCAAGCACTTAGTATTTTCTTGTCTACCTGGAATTGTTATACCCTTCCTTAAAGCTTTTAGATTAAGTGATGTCTACAGTGTACCTCTCTACAACTCTTGCTAATAATAGCAAATATTTACTGTGTGCTTACTACACGCCAAGGGCTTTTAGTGCATTATCTCAATCAATCTTTACAACTACTGCCCGAGACATATCCTAGTGCCATCTATAATTTATAGCAAGAAACAGAACTCAGCACTGCACAGTCTCTTAATTTTCTCGTACCTACAACCCTAACTGACAGCTGACTTCAGAACTCTGAAAGGACATCCATGAAAATAGCATGGAATTTCTTGTGAATAATGCTAGCTCCAGGAGTGAGAAGCCTGATAGGTTTGGAACTGTCCACTGTCTAGTGCTGCTGAGAACTGTGGTTGTTCATACGGATTTCCGGTTTGTTTTGTTCCAAATTCCTTTTCCTCAGGGGTGTTGTCAATATTGCCAGGTCCTTTTTTCAGGACAACTTGCAAAAATGGTGGAATCAAATGATCTGAGAACAAACTTATGTTCTCACGTGTAAAGGAACGTAGCAGGCACCAGGTTTATTACAAAGTCCAGCAGGTTTTTGCTTTATTATTCGTTTGTTTTAAATTAGCAGCCTCCAGTAGCACTGAGCAAGAGATGGTATCAAGGATGCACACCTTTGGAGTAATAACAATCTCTGACATATTTTTTTTAGTTTATTTCTTCCAATAGAAAGTGCAGTATATTTGTTTAAAATCTATAGATAGTGCAAATAAATGTCAAACTGTTCGGTATATTTCAACCTATAACTTAGATTCAACTCTAACTGTTCTTTGCTGGTACTTTTTCACCCTTGGAGCCTCTCAATGCGTCCTAGAGTTTAGATTAGGAGAGACCAAGAGCATCTCAGAGGCAGGGACTTAGTTTTACTCCAACCCCTGCAGCTTGCTTAGTTCCTCTCCCCTCCCCCTTAGCTTGCCACTTGCAATTGGCTATTGCCATGACAACCAGCAGCTGCCGGGGCTGGCTGCCTCTACCGCAGCAGGGGTGGGGCTGTGGGGGTGGGGAGGGAAGGAGGAGCCTGAGGAGGTGTCTGCTGCAAGTTCCTGGCTGATTCTGAGCTCACACCATCCTCCAAGAGGGAGGAGGCTCAAGTGATGCTGCTGCTGTTGCCGCCTCTACTGCTGGTACTCTAGTGGAGCTGGAAAGGGTGGCTCCTATCGCACCATCGCCAACCAGAGAGGGAGGGGGAAAAAAATCCCGGCAGCCGCTGCTGATGTTGGGTTCAGAGGCTGCATCCGACCCGGTCACAAGAAAAATGGATTCAGTGTGTGGCTCTCCCTCCTTTCAGCATCTTCTCTTGGTCTCAGCATGGTGAGTAGGAGGCAGAGGGGCTACCCTCTTGATCTAGCTGATTATTAAATGACTTGTGTATATATCCGTGGCCTAGACTTAAACAATGACTCGCGTCTCTCAGACTAGGAGGGGGTTGGGGGTGTGGAGACAGAAATGAGGATGGAGAGAGAGGAAGGTTGTCAGCGGAGAAGTGAGAAGGCATCCGCTTGTGTTTTACGGGGAAAAATGATGTTTTGATTTTTATCACAAACTGGCTCAGAATACTAACTGAACCGCCGGATTCCTTTCCTCTCAAGCTTAGCAACAAAATCAGGGGGTGGAATGGAACAAGCAAGAAGAGGAGGTAGTTGAAAGCAATCGTTTCGTTTGCAGGTCTCACAAACAGGGCTGGGCCTTCCCTCAAGAACACATTTGGTGTCTCAACCTTGTTGGCCTAATTGTAAGGTGATTTTACTTATTTGCTCTAGTGCTAACGTGGTCCCAGAATTAGGCATTCTGCTACACACTTTAATAACATATTCTTGTTGAAAAACCATTCTCGAGATCCAGAGTTTCTTTTTCAGGATGTATCTTTAATAGTGAACACATCTGCATACATACACATCGTATGTGCACAGGCTACTTTGCAGGTGTGTTGCATTTATGTTGCCTATTTCTATGCACAGCATGCTTGGTTTACTATCATTTTTATGGGTTATTGATGCCTTTGCATTCTTGGAAGTAATTGCTGTTTTAGGAACCAGACTTCTGGTTTTGTATTATTATTCATTGGCTTCATTTGGATTAATGTAACATTTATTCTTGTTATTGTCCCTTAGGTTCATTGTGGCCAATTAGGACAGATGCCTATCGTTTCTTCTGTATTAGAGAACTAGATGCCAATTTATAGCCTGGCTGTTTTAATTGGGTTTGTGGGCCTATGTTGAGGGCCCCAAATTTACAATGATGAGAAAGGGAGGTGGCTTGGAATATTATCTAGCATATTGCATCGTCTCTAATAAATGTTAAAACAGATAGGTTTTCTTAAAATTCTGATCTATCCCTTTCATATCCTTTCTACCGTACAGTTCAGTACAGCTGAACTGGCAGGTGAGAGGCATTCATTTTATTTAACTGTGTAGATATTTGTTGCCCATTCCTTCAGTGTCCACCACCATTTTATGGTTCTCTCAGAATGTTCTGTTCTTGAGTGGCTTCTCTAAGTGATTAAGTAGGAAGCAGGATGGTTTTAAAAACCCAAGAGTTCTCAAGGACCCCAGGATGAATTCGTCTGCTCATACAATGAAACGAACGAGAGCAAGGAGAGCTTGGCAGGAGGATGTGGCTTGTAGCTGAAACAGGGACGATTGTACTTTATAAATGCTTACTGGTATCTCTTTGACCTTTTACTATGCTAAGGCTTTAAGGCAGCTCAGGAGACTAAAGATGCCTGAGATTGAAACATACAAGGCTCCATTACCACCTAGGATAATGGATTTCATTGAACTAAAGCCAGAAAAATCCTTTCAGGTAAAAATATATTAGTACTATTACATGCATCAAATACATGAATTGTGTCTACCCACCTTCCCACCATCACTACCATTGAGGACGTATTTTATAGTCTAAAATAATAAATTTTCATATGAATCTTTCATCTTATTTTACATATTTACCCCTAATTTGTAATTTTATATCATTGGATTTTAGTTTTGTTTTTCTGAGGCTTATTTGGTTTATAGATAAGAATGATGCTTAGTGACTTAACTTAACATGCTCATGTATCATGTGTATTCACAAGTATAAACTCTTGCTACCATGTGCCTAATTATAACAACTCTATAAAGTAGGTCAAGGAAGTAGATACTGGGCTTGTATGTCATGGCAAAAAGGATTTATACCACAATATAAAGATTTTAGAGTGTATTAATAAACAGAACTTTTGATTTTCAAAAATAAAAGTTCAAATATTTCTACAGTAAATTTACAAAAATGAAAAGATGCGATATGACAGCTGGACCTGTTTTATAAATGGAAAGCAGGTACCCTGGCCCTTTGATCTATTTCCTGTCTACTGAATTTGGATGTGGTTTTATGGGCAAAGTTGGTAGACATTGGAGAAAGTTCTGTCACAATAGGTCATAGTTTGGAAACTCATGATTGGTAGTCCTAGTCAATTATAGGTCTGAACCTCATAAAAGGACAAATAAAGCAGAACTACATAATCTGGAGGAGAGGAAATTGAGATGTTAGCATCACTTGTTTTATATAAGATTCTGCTTTCAAGTAGGACACTGACAATTGCTACTCTTTAGAATCTGGAGTATGATCAATGGGCTTCAGCTTCATGAAAAAAATTAAGATTAGATATACAAAGGATAAAAAGTCTTCAAAGTAAGTGTGGATGGGCATGCACTCTCTTCTGGCATTAAAGGGTACCAGCTTATGGTCTAAATATGCAGTTGTCTGGGATGGACTGTGTCTTTCTAAAACTGCACCTAACTTAATAGAGTCAACTATCCTGTGAAGGGTTCAGATTAGCTGTTTAACAAAGGATACTTTGACATTTGTGAATGTAGACTCCATTTTGTAATGTGCTTCTAATTACCAAATCTAGGTACTCTTGAAGAAAGTGATCGATTACCTATCTGGAAAAATTTTTATATAGTCTTAACAGGATGCAGGGATTCACCTGTCTTTGCTTATCAGTAGCTTCACAGAGTGTAATGTCAAGTAGTGGTATTAAAATGACTCTATTGTATGGCTGATTTTGAAAACTGTAGTATTTCGTAGAATAATTGAAGAGCTACTAAGCTAGCATTAGAAAAAAATTTATGAAGACTATATACAATTTATTGTTTCAAGGTGTGTTTAAAGGAAGTAGGGAGAAAAAGCTTGTTGACTTTTCCTCAGACTATGTCTTGAACATACCACTCTTGTCAGAATATTAAAGTTAAATACTTATTGATATGTGAGCCTTTATTAAAACTTGTTATAATTGAGATACACATTTAGTTTACTGGTCATGATGTGGTCTTTCCAATCTCTTCCAATGACCTCAGAACGTTCTGTAATTTTGATTTCACACTGTGAGTGTCCTTCTGTGTAGGTGGCTGAAAGTTTATATTTGGATAGTAAAATCTACTTCCTGTGGTTATCATTAATGCCTTAAAAGTTTAATGCTTTTTTTTTATTTTAATTCTCAAAGTAAGAGCTTAAAAGAAACCGAATTTACATTGGAAGTTTCAATACTAGTTGGCATCGAAACAAATAAACTAGATTTACACTTGGTTTTTGGTCAGAGAGGTCAGTTAACAGCCCCATTTACACATGCTTCTATTATCCCATTAATTAAAATGTATTTTCAACAGAGCGAATTAAGCAATTTACTAACAACTATTTGTAGAGCACTTATCTGATTAGCAGAATTTGCATATACTAGCAACATAAAATTTCCTTGGAGGATATAAGATACACACATATGAAGCTGTTAACAATGAAGCTCTACAGTTACTATTCTAATTACCAATGCACTTCATGTGAATACAATGTGAGTATACGTCTCAAAAATTACTTTAATTTAAAATTCCAACACTCTTTGATAGAGTCAGGATAGACTCTTTTTAAAATTGTTGTTTTGATTGGTTTTAGTAAGTGAAAATCGATTTGGACAAGCTAAGCTTGTCTGTGTTTGTGTTTAGCAAACCATCCAACAGTTTGGGTATTTGGGTGATACCCAAAGTCTTATGAGCACTAGTCTTTCATGTTTGAAATCCCAATAAATTAACTTGAAGATTTGACTTACATATAGAATATACTAAACATGCATTATATGATTCACTTTTTGGGATTTAGATTAGAAGATTCCAAGCACTCTAATTGGATTTTGATGACAGTAATTTTATAAATAGATTAAGTGTGTATAGGGGATTTAAAAAATATAACCCTGATATATTTAAGAGAAAAACTGAACTTCTTGATAATTCACAGAAGCAAAGAGACAATTTCCATGAGAAAGACAGTTTTTCACTATGCTGATATGCACTTATTTTATGACAATGAAATAAGTTGTTTTGGTTTTTTAATGACATACAGATTGGGAAGTAGCATTGTTTTCCTTGCACATGGAACCAAAATAAGACTCTTAAGAATCCTGTATCTTAAGAGCAGTTGTGCCATTTTGTTTATGCATCTTTGTACCTACTTGATCTTTAAAAAATCTTATAAAATAAGTTACCCTAAGTTTGATAATTCAGGTATTTTCTAAGACAAACAGTTTTATACATTTTAAAAATATAAAACATCAAAATTGCTTTAAAAGCAGTCTAGTATATATAATATATAGTTTATAATTATTTATAGTATATAATCATATACACATATGTTCATGTATATACATACACATTCATATATACCCATATATTCATACATATATACACACATGTATTTTTGTGAGATGGTTCTCGTTACTTAATATATGATAGCCTTGAAGTTGCTACACAACTCCGCCTAACTTTGAAATTGCCCTCCTGAAGGCAAGGCTGAAAGCAGGTAATGGGAGAAGTAGTGAAAGAGGATTTGAGGCCCGTTGCTTTCCAGTTCTCTTATGAACATTTTGTTTTTGATGGTGGATAAGTGCATAGACTATATTTGATGCTGAAAGTGTAAAATTATTGTAAATTTGCACAGCTTGCATTCCGAAAGCCTATTTTAACTGTGTTAAAGTTTGTTAAGTTTTATAGACTTCAAATCTGTTTAATTGTGGTGTGTGATTTTTTTTTCAGGATTTATTTTTTTGTGGTAATGTTTATACTTTTTAAAGAAAGAAATTGGTATCATCCTGACTCAATACTCTAGGTTTTAGGATTATAGAAATCTGCCACATGGCTGACTATTCTGTTATTATTATTGCTGTTACTATTCCTAATAATATGGCATATATTTTATGGGATAGTTGGTAATTCAGCTGTAGCCAAGTAACCAATTGTGCTTCTTAAACTACCTCTTTGGGAAAAATACTGTTTGTAATGAATCAGTTTTAATAAAGCTGAGATCATTCCAATTAAGATATTCTACTTAAGACATATTTTACTAATACAATTTACTTTGTCTTTTGGTGACTTTGTTCACTTTAAAATTGTATGTTCTTATTGTGAAGGAAAAAACACAGAAATATATAAAAGGAAAATGAAGTATCATCTGTAAGCTTCCTATTAAGAAAGAATTGCTGTTAGCATATGGGGACATTCACTATCCATTTTCCCCATATTCACTGTCTGAGTGATAAACACTCAGACATACAGTTTCACAAATGACCCATATTTCGTTCACTTTATATATGGTGGTCATCTTTTCACATCAATGAGTCTCTGATAAAATTTCAATTTGCGTATAGGTTTTGATAATTGAATTTGTTTTATTTTGTCCTTTACTACTTAGGAGTCATTATACTTTGGTTTTAAATACTTCTTATATGGGTAGGTCCTGCTTGATTTAGAGCAACTGTAAGGCAAGCATTATTCTAAGAAATACTAGCTCTGTGTCCTACCTGCCACTGGATCTTACAGTGAGTGTTAAATTAACCTTGGTCATCTCTTGTCTGCTGACAATGAATGAATGTTAAACCCAAGCCAGTGAAATAAATCCCTGCTTAAATCACCAGAAGATTCACAAAGTACATGCATCAGCAACGATTAAAGAACAAAATCCAGAAGAAATCTCTTTGAGAGTCAAGCTAATTTCTTCAGTGTGATAGCGCTGCATTCTGTAGTTTTAACCTCTGTGACCAGCTCAAATGTTTTAAGGAGCTATATTCAAACAACATACATCAGCTGTCACCGACTTTCCAAAATAAACCAAGACCCATTTTTATTATTTGACTTTCACTGTGTTCATTAAACATGTATAAGTTTTCCAGTGACAACCTGGTTATCTGACTCCCATCTTTTTGAAAAACAAGTGTTTGAATTCTCCAACAGTTAGAGTCTAAATGTCAATTGGCAATTTCTTTGTATATTTTCAATCTGAACTATGTGTAAAGATTTCCTAGGTATACCCCACACAGTGTTCCCTGCACAGTATTTTCTTTATAGTACAGAATAACCACTGTAGTTTTGGAAACAGTTGCTGTCCATCCACCAGCACATAAGCTTTCAGAGCCCAAAGAACTAAAATGTCATTTCCGGTACTCTTTATCACATATGTGTCCAGTAATGACTTGTTGACTGTTTGACTGGCACACTGAGAAGCTGACAGACTGATGGACAGACAGGTCATAGGCCTCTGATTTCAGAAGAGATATCCACTACAGAATTTTTAGATTCTCATCTTGTTAATGTGACCTATAATGCTGGGGATGTCACCCAGTGGAAAGAACTTAACGTGTAACAGACCCTGAACTCATTCTCTGACACTGCAAATAAATAATCTGTGAGAAGAAAATAGATAGTATTTATATACATGAGGAATAGTCTCAGGTTGCTGCTAAGATTTTGAAAGAGAAAATCAAACTGTTAAAGCTACAAAGCACAACATTTAGAAATCCTCCCTGAAAGATTGTTCTTCACTGTGTGCTCTGACATAACAAAGGCTGTCAACACCTCTGTGGCTCCTTTTACTTCCCTTTGAAACTGACTTTTAAGTTGAACCTGACAGCATTAAGGCTGTGCCACAATTTGCTATAGTTGATTAAAATAAGCTAGTAATTTAATTATTATTAGCATGGGCTGGTATGATACACATTTACATTTCCACTACTACTGAGAAAGCCAGTCAGTTAAATTCACTAATTAAAACATATTCTTTCATATCTATATTCTAAAAGCAAGTCAAGACAAAAATGTATGCTACAACTTTAATAAATAAATGCAGCATTCTGTTATCATAAATGTTTTTGAAGTGAAATATAACGAGTGACCTGAAATTGATGGTTATAGGCAGATATGGAAACAGACCATCCAACTATTGGATCCCATCTATATTAGAGGAAACTTGTCTGTACAACAAAACCTAAGGGAAAAGAAAGGGTCTTTATACCCTTTTTAGGATGTTTGTCTCATCTCATAGTGTTTACTGTCATTCCTGGAATCCTGGAATTGAACTGTAGTTAAGTTACAAACAGAGTTAAGATATAAACAACAATAACAACAAGACAAAAATCTAACAAAGTTTAGTTAACACTATAATAAACAACTCATTACTGTTATTTTGAAGAAGAAAATTTTTCTGAGAGTATTATGTCTAAAAAAGCCTGTGGGCATGTGCTTTAGGGGGAAAAAGGTGGTATTTTCATCCTGCCATCTGATTAAAACTGGAAATATTCCTCCTGGAAATTACTTCTCAGTATAACCACATTACAAATGTAAACCCAGCAAATCTTCCTCACCTTCAGGCCTTCTCTAGCTTGCCTGTGCTGGATTATACAAGAGGGAAACACCTTCCAAAAGAACAACAATGACAACAACAGCAGCAACCTCATAAATTTGTATTCTATAGTAATCACTGATCCCTACTTGTGACCCTAGAATCAATGTTAAGGTTAAAGGTAACAAATTAGAACCTACTATCCAAAACAAAAGAGTATTAGAATTTTAATGTTAGAATATGATAGAAACATTTAAACTTTAAAAATGAGTGTGATTTTGCAAAATCTAGGTTATGATATAACCTAGATTTTTAGTCTTTATAAGAAATAAAGACTTGCTTTATTTCTTTTTTCAGTGCCTGGTGTCAAGCATAGTCCCTTTCATGTAATGTATGATATTCCACTGTTGATCACTATCTTAAGCCCTGGCTTCCTCTAACTTTGAAAGAATTTCATTTAGTACAATCACCTATAGCATCTAGAATTTTCAGTGTTTTGATTCAGATGCCCAAACTCTAGAAATAACTTAAAAGGAAACCCAAGATTTTAAGGATAGAGTTAGTAATGAAGTTCTGCCTCTGGCTAAAATTCTATAGAAGTAGTGATTTTCCATTTGCTGATTTTTTAGCTAGATTGTTTGCATTTTACATCTGTGGTTGCAATGCTATACTCAGAACTGAGGGGAAAACGAGCATCACCATGCAGCAGAGGGTATTGATCCTTTGTGACCTTCAAGAGTTTATTCTGCTTAGATTTGAAAGAGTTCATTGTCCAACATCAGGTTAGAAAACACCTGGCTCATTATGATGTACCTGTATCATGGACTGTGCATATGATGTCTCTCTTCTGCAGATGATGACATATACTTTTCTGTTTTTTATTTATAGAGTAGAAAGTCAAACCCACATGACTTAGCTAGAGACCTTGAAAGGTAGAAAGGTGGTGTGTATGTCCAGCTGCTAGTCACCTGCTTCTTAAAGTTTCACTACCACACGTACAATTGGAAAACACTAGCTAGCTTTATATAATCAGTCTTCTTGCTTTGGAACATCATTCTTCAACTATATAGCCAAATGTAATCTAAGCAGAATCTATCCGTTCTCAGTTTAGGTGGTGCCATTGCAGACATTTTGAGTCACTAAGAGTTCATTGTTGAGAAGATGGGCTTCTTACAAAGATTTCTTCTCCTCTGAACTCTCTGAAGATTGTTTCAGACTCAATATTGAGTCAACTACTCTCCTTAGAAGAAGAAAAAGAGATCCATAGTTAAGAAGATTCTGAATAATCCAAGTAAATCACTTCATTCCAATAAATATGAGGGTAGATATGGCCCCTTTACTAACAAATATAGCTGGCATATGCTAAATACAATGAATACTAACAGACAACGTACTTCTTTTCCTTAGGTTTACTCAGATTAGGAGAAAACAATTGTTAAGTACTTAATTCTTTTTGACTTTGTGCAGAATGTGTATTTTCACATTGTTTAATGTTTAATGTTAAATAAATTACTTTTTATTTATTGCTTTTACTCTTTGTCACTATATACTGATCAAATCTATAGAACAAATTACCTGTGATGAATAAAAATGGAAATTCAGTTGAGCTATTTAAATATATATATAAATGAAAATACGATTTTAGAAAAACATGTCAAATAATACTTATAATCTTAAAATCCAATAGAAAAATCAAAATGTAGAATTAATCCCAATTTTGTAAAGAAGGATAACTTACACACACACACACACACACACACACACACACACACACACGTTACAAACAATGGAATGTAAATCAAAATATTAACAGGAATTAATTAATGATATTAATGTAATAAGTTTTACATTTATGTTTTCTATGATTTTTAAATATAAAGGAAACATTTTATTACTGAAATATGTAAAGAATGTGACCACATAGAGAAACTATGAAAAATGGAAATTTCATTCTTCCTAGATTATAGGTTTCCAGTCTGGGCTCCATAGTCAGCCATGGTGTTCTGTTGAACCTGACAGGTTCTAGACCCTACATCCTGTCACCTACAGGGTGTCCTCTTACAGTTTTTAGAAAAAAGATCCTGTCTCCAAGACAACTTCAATCCCAATGATATAATTTATGTGGTATTCTGCATGCCAAAATAATGCATTTCCTTTAAACTGAAAAAAAAATACAGATTTTCCTTCAGCTTTCAGTCTTCTTTGTATTATTGTCATGATTTTTGATTTAGTGTCATGAATTTTTGTTGTTGTCAGTAATTATTAGAACCCTGTGTATAAAAACCTCATTGTGACCCTTTGAGGCTTGGCTAAAATCCAATTTTAGGGCTTTAAAAAAAACATTTATTCGTTCATTATATGCACCTCTCTATTTCTCTGTCTCTCTGTGTATGTGTGAATACTCAAATCTTTTGTTTTGAGCATTTGACGTGTCTTTATTCTGGAAAGCTAGAAATGGATTATTGGCATAGGGTGAGGAGAAACGTTTTTGAAGGAGGGACAGGAGAATACCAGTGCAATAGAAGTACAGACAGGGTAAACTGAGGGCAGAGAGATCAAAAGAGTGCAGAGTGATGATGGTGGAGACGTGAGGGGCCAGGGAAGACTTAGAAAAAGGGAAGTGTGCATGACAAAGTTACTTGGAAGCCTGTGATCTGGCAATCTGAGAAAAATATGTAAGAGGATTTGATAGAACATAATGTGACCTGAAAGAACAGGGGAGAATATTTGCTAAGTGAGGATGGGGAGAGGAGGAGGGTTAAAGGAAGGGGCACAGGATAGTTAACCAAAACCAATGATACATGAAGAAGTCATACAAGGTGCTGGTACTTTGTAAGCTAATCACAAAAATATATAGGTGACTGAGCAGAAGTATCCCACATTAGTGAACCATGTACCCCTCAGAAGCCATTAGTTTTATGAAATGAAAATCTCAGTAACAGGCATTGATAAGCTCCCTGTGAGTCACTGGACAGGGAGGCCCCAGAGGCATCCAAAACAGTGCATAAAATTGTCACCCACAGTTATATAGTAAGACCTTGTAGCCAAAGATATCATGTATCTCTGCTTAAAAACACAGAGAAGTCAACCTTTAACTGTCCATGAGAGACTTCCTTTTGCTTAGATTACAGTACTGGAAGGTACTATGTAGACACAGGAAGATAAAAGACATCAGTGGTTTTATCCAGAGCTGTATCTCTCCTGCTATAATACCCACCCGCAGGGTAAGATGTGCCCACTGGTGCAATAGCAGCATGATTTTAAGGGGTTAACCAATCACCTTTTAATTGGATTTAAGGTTTCTTTCACAACAGGGAGTTTATTCCTAGTACTATAAACATTGTTAAAAAACAGTGGTCAGGCAAGCCATATGCCCTAAGGGAGAACCTATTGATGTTGATTTTCTCCAGATGGTGATATTTTCAAACTGTCTTCTAAATGTCTGTGTTTATATTCATGGATTTGTGTTGTTCCCAGTTTTGGTCAGAGAATATCACAGGTAGTGGTTAATGCAGATATACTACTGTTTAAAGCACTATGAATAAGTGATTGTGTGTTCCCAGATATAGATAGATGGGACATTTATACCAACCTACCCCGACACAGCTCAGGAAACATGCAAAAGAAAGGGCAGAAAGAATTCAGGAGTCAGAGCAGGGAGAGTACTGTGAGATAAGCAGTGTCTTTTTTATTTCACATTCTCCTAGTAAACATGTTCAATTATGAATAAGATAAATAGCTGAACATTTTCAACTAAAATAGAACTTGAAGATATTCTTTCAACCAAATTCAAATATGTTTTCTCTAGATTTCTGCTCCTGATTTATAATAAATACAAAAATTGAATTTAAAAATGATCCTTGCACCTAACAAGTATGTGATTTGAGTCACATACTTGTGGAGGAATTCAGGAATGAATGGGGAACCTACGAGGATGATTCAGACTCCAACTCAAAGTACAACGCTCAGGAAGCATTTAGGCACCAAAAGAGACCTGGTTGCCTTTATCATTACACAGGCATTTCTGTGCATTAGTTATGGAGAAGGAAGACATATCAGGGAAACATGGCAAGGAGAGATTACCCAGGCCTGTGAATAAAAGGTAAAATGAGTTTGTGAAAATTCCTAAATGGGTATCAGGATTGTAAACTACCTTGCCTTACCATTAAAATGAGATGGTGCAGCCATGCAGACTCAAGTCACAAATGCCTATTATTCAGGAAACAATGCAGAATGTGACATTTAAATCAGAATGACACGATACAGAGCCCTTGGCAGCACTGGGGTCTTGCCATGTTCTGAATTCCAGCATCCTTGAAGCACTATCACGTGGTTGTGCAGGGAAACAGGCTGTAAGATTGAAATGAGATCAACTGTCACATCCTACAAGAAAAATTATGAATGACTTTCTACAGCTACTTCCCTCTTAGAGCCCTCCCTTACTTGCATATGAATCTAGTGAGAACACATGAACAGTAAATATTAGAAAGCACATTAAATACATCGATTCTAGTCACAGTCAAGGGACTCTTTCATTATTGTTTGTTTTCTTCATTTAACACAGAAAGCATAACCCCTGAAAGTAAGAAAAAAAATGGAAGCCCAGAGGGGGTAAGGTCACTGAGTATTTAATAAGATTATTGATCCTGACTCTTGCTTCTACCCTGCTGGTTTTTCTTCCTTGAGTTATGATTCTCAGATCCACAACCTCAGTTTTAAATAGTATGTACCTTTTTTCTGTCTTTCCCCAAATATCTTTGAAGCAGAAGTCTGTAAAACCAATTTAACTTCCTTAAACTCCTTATTTCTGCTTGACTACAAAGAAAACTTTAGGTTAGGGTATTTACATGGCTCCTCTAACTGTAAGTCTGTTTGTAGCTTTGTAACTGTCACAACTGTCTAGTACAGTTTTTGACTGTCCAATGTCTTAAATAGATCATTCTCATTATAATCAGGTAGTACTGGATTATCTTTCAAAGTGTTTGTCCGTGTGTAGAGAGAGGCAGAGAGACAGAGAAACACAAAGACAGAGCCCAGAGAGACAGGAGATAGTGAGATTAAAGAGACATAGATACAGACAGCAAGGGAAGGGGGAAAAGAGGGAGGGAAAGGAAAGAGGGACAAAGAAGAGAAGGACAGGGGTGATGGCAGAGAAAGGCAAAGAGACAGAAGGGGCAGAGTAAGTTAGAGAGGATATTACCATCCAGTTTAGCAAACACAATATTAAGCACATCCAAAAATGCAGATGCCAGGCTAATTAATCAATGCAATATTTCAAAGGATCTGAGCTTAACACATGTACCACATCCTCCTTGCACAAGGTAGATGACACATTGACAGAAACACTGATGCTTTACCAAGCTTACTTTAAGAGTTTACAGGAGAGAATGTTTAAGGATTCTTTCTGCACTACCTTGGGAAACTTAAATGCAGCCTCAAAGGAAAGCTCTTTCTCTGCCCTGCAGACTACCTGTGCTTGCACATTCAAAGAGTCACTGTCAACCTTTCCATTTTTAGAGGCCAGGTGGGAAGCCAGCTTAGCCATATGTGTGATATTTTAATCAAAGTATGAGCATCGCTCCGCCTGCATGAAGACATCAAAGAATATGTTTATCTCCTTCCTCCTGTCACCTTTCTGGACATGCACTGAGGTCATATTCAGAAGTAGAATGTGTCTTAAAACCAGAGTCCCTTGATTAGACAAGGACCCTTTCCTCATGGCTGTGGTTGAAGTAGCACATTCTGTTCAGGATGTGACATTTTCAAGATGGAGCAGTAGGATACTTACTGCAAGGGAACAACTGGGGTTCCTTGGTCCTAGGAAGCTAACTGAGTGACATAAACAGGCAGTCTATTCATTCTGGGTTTTGTTTTGTTGTGTTTTGCTTTTTTTCTAACTGTGAAAAGACAGAAATAAATAATCCCAGTTCTTTTTTTAAAAATTATTCTGAAAGCAATTTTTTTTAATGTGCACAAAGGGTTTCCCAATTCTTTGCTTTCAAACATGTAGGCCGATTTGTCAGTGGATTAATAAAAATCTGAGTCTTCTATAATAGTTTGCCCCATTATTTTCTAGTTATTTTCAGTGAGCATGATTATTTGAGAGGCCCACTTGATTCTCTCATTAGCCTACAATCTCCTTGAAGGAACTGAGATGGGATGCAGCAGGAAAAGAAGGTGGAACTCTAGGAGTCTCAGGAAATTTACCAGAGCCTGAAGATGGTTCAAATCCACATCAATTTTCTCCTTCTATTTGTAAAGTACAGCTGTTCCAGCTGTGATACTGGTACACTGTGAGACAACCTCACAGAGAGGTGTGGGCTGTGAATGTTCTAAGGACTATCATAATGTGAATATTGGTAACCAGTGAAGGTACTCTGAATGCCTTGAGTACAGATATAGATTAGAAAACTTTGTGCTCACCTAAAATGCACTTACTTCCCTGTGCAAATAGAGAAAACACTTGCAGAAAAGAAAAACATACTCAGGTGGTAGAAACACAGTTGAATTTGTTTTTTGAGGTTATATTGCATTATGGCCTATGCTTCTTAAATGTTTTGTATGTTTGCAGTATACATGTATTACATTGTTAGTAAGGAAAAGAACAAGTCGGAAAGAATGTTGAAAGGTAGCTTTCATTAAGTGTAAGGCAGGTGAACCATGCCACCAAACAGGAGACCTGGTAAGGTTGAAGCAGTTTCAAAAACCCTGGAAGTTCTAATTATTGAGATTGACAGGCCTTAGAACCAGCTCCCAGCTAAGGTCTACCTGACCTGAAAGAAATAACCATGATACCCCAGTGGCAGGACCATGGCAACCAGTCATATAGCATACAAATGTATTTCTCCAAACTAGTGAGGTATCTAGATAGGCCTATAGTGTTTAGCCAATGAGCATCTCTTCCAGGCATCTCTTTTTGCAACAGATATTTGATCCCTAGTTCACCTTGAGTAGTATGTATGTATTCACATCTGCCATGAATAAAACGGTCTGGACAAGCAAAAACCTTCATCTCCTTCATCAAGAATCACTGCAGTGGGGGGTCGGGTCACTTTGACATAGCCTAAATCTCCTGCAGGAGGTCTTGCATACTACTGGGACTCATTCTAAACCAAATCCGATGATCCCACCCCCACGCTGGCCCTCACCCCTACCCCACCCCCACTACCTTGAGCCTCAGCTACCCTCTTCCTGCTTGGAGCATAAGGGAAGCCTCAGCTTGTGGGCACCTTCTCCCAAACCCTCGGTCCACTGAGGCGTCTGGGTACACAAAACTCTGGAAACCACTGTCTTCAACATCTCATGTTCCCTAATGGTGTCTAGGTATACAGGAGAGAACCACAGCATCTGTCTCAGACCCCAGGAGAACACTCGCTGAGAACCCTATCTTTGACTGCATTTTGCCTTCCCTGACAGACCGTGTCTTTGGCACTCCGGCATCCCAGTGGCAAGGCAGACACTTGGCCCAGGAACTGAGCATTCTAGAAAGGTTCCCATGGATCCCGGGCAGTAAATGTCATCCCTGCCGCCACATTAAGTGGAAAGTTACTTTTATTTTTACTTTTGTTCCTTCAGACTTTTAAAATTAGGTGTGAATTAAAATAATGATCATTCATTAATATACAAGCCAAATGAGGTCCAGATGCAGCGCTGCCCTCTTCAACTTAAAGGTGTGAAACTCTGAAAGAAATCCACAAAGTGAGACCAAGAAGACAACAGCGATTATGTCATTGAGATCAATAGAAAAGAGAAGACTTTCTTGATGCTCCCCCTGTGAATCATCATGTTTAATATCAGGGTCATTTTTTGAAGAGATGACTAATTGGTTTATGTTAATGTATCTTTTTCTTAATTTCCAAAATAAATTCTGATAAGCCCTGTAAGCCATTGTCATCTCTTGATGAGTATTTAGTACAGACTCACACTGCCATCTTTCTTAGTCACTATAGCTATTTTCTGACCCTTCTATTATGAGCATAAATTGCTTTCTTCAAGAAAAAACTATTTGAAAAATCGACTTAAAATGTATCTGTATGCACAAAGAGAAGAGGAGCTGGATAATCTTTCTTTTGATCACTCACTGGACCATTTTTGAGTATCTTCTCTGCCACCCTGCCCTCACCCTGCTCAGTTCGACTTTTTATCACCTTCATCAGCTTCTTCTAAGTCACTTATTCCAGATATCTAGTATCTGTGACCACACAATTAGGTGACTGTCTCCCTGGCAGAGCAGCCCAGCCTACTCAGACATCCTCGAATCTGAATTCCTGTGGTATTCACATTGCCTCAATGTTCAGTGCACTATCTGTCTCAACTGTAATGAAAGGCACTTAAGGATTGGTATTTCTCTTCCTGCTTCTCAAAGTGGAGCAAAACCCATCTGAGAAGGGAACCCTGTGTGCCACACACTCTGCTGTTTGTTTGTGTGTTTTTCATTCAAGGTGACTAGAACTCAGAGAGCAGTGATCCATTCCTCACACCACACAGCTGCTTATATCTGGACATCTATGTCCCACTTTTGTTCTTACACGGTATCTGCTGGCTCAGTTACATTTCTGTCTAATTGTCTACCCTTCCAATGTTCTTGTTTTGTTTCATATAACTGTGATGACAACTCAATGGTATTAAACATCAAATCCAAACAAATCTTGCTTCAAGTACCCTTTCTTGTTTAGGGTAAGAGTCCCATTTTCTCTTGATATATTTTTTTTGTGTGTGTGACATTTTTCTACTCATCAAAAAATGTATTAAAATCAGAGCATCTAGGATATTAATCTTAGTTTGTCCCAGAAACCATGCTACACTCTCCATTCCATAAGGAAGAACCTCCCTTTTCTCTTTTAATTTGAGATTCCCATCTACTTTGAAATTAAAATATGCACCCAGTTTTGGAGACTGAATTCCAGCAGAAAGATGCAGTGGAGCAAGTAATGATGCTGTATTTAATTCCTTACAGTGCCTTTAGGCTATACACCAACCTAATATCAGCAGGATACAGCAAAAGGGACTGGCTGGCAGTAAAGGGAGGGATGCTGAGAAGGAAATGACCCTCATACAACTGTTAGTTTGCAAGAAAGAAGTCTCCTGCTCTCCCCGGATTAACCTGCATGTTCCTCTTAGTTCTTTGTGCTGCCAGGTTTCTGCTGGTCATTGGAACGAATTGGATTTCATTTTCAGCTGGATTTAAGTGGATTTTAGAGAATGCAATGATACAGTGTGAACAGCTGAAAGAGAATGACTCAGTACAGATAGTGATGATGTGAAGGATGGAGACTGTTACCCAAGCTATTCATCCCGTACCCTTCCTTTCAGAGTTCCTGTTTGCTTTACAGATTCACCTACAACTCAGGAGCAAATAAACCAGCTGCTATAGCCAGACACCTGAAATATGCCCCATCTTGTTTACAATTAAGAAGTAATATTCATAGCTAAGAAGGAATTTCAGTTTAAAGAACACTTCTCTGTCTCTGCTCTGTCTGTCTGTCTCTCTGTCTTATACACACACACACACAAACACACACACACACAAACACACAAATGCATACAAACATACACCATGCCTTTAATTCTCTGTGTCTTCATTTTCACATGCTACATACTAGCATTATATGTTTGGACTGGCTGTGGATATAAACTTGATTGTAGATTTCAAAAGGCTTATAATTACTCACTTTTTTGGCCTAGGAATTACCCTGTTATATAATTGCACCCAAGAAAAGATCTGAGTGAAAAGCATTTATGATTACCCTCCTTATGAGCTATACTATCGGAAAGCTGTGAAGACATTGAGACTCTTATGTCCAGTGTGACATTTTATTTAGAGATGGAGTCTTTCAAGAAATACTTAACCTCACTGAAGGCATAAAGCACTCATCAAATATAACAGGTATCATTTCAAGAAGTGACCCCAGGGATGAACACATATAGAAGAAGTCCTGTGGGAACTCAGTGAGAAGGACATCAAAAGTCTAGAATAAAGACCCCAGGAGAAACCTGCCAGTGCTTTCATTTAAATTGGTATAATAGCATTAACAAATGAACACAAAATTCAACTGTAGAAAAAAAACATCATGGATTAGAATACAATTTCACAATGGCATTATAGGGTCCAAGGATCTATACTACTCAAAATTTTCTATATTGCAAGAGGAGATGTGTGCTCTATTGACTTACACAATAAAGGTGGGGTAGTCTAGCAAAAAAGTACCTGGAGAGACAGAGAGATGGTTCTAAATATAGAAAGTGAATACGTTTGCCATCCAAGTTCAGTGTCTAAAGTGTGGAGGTGCCATGCTGTTGAGTCCCCACTGAAGAGCCAAAGAGACAGCTGGAAGCAGCAGCAATAGAACAGTCAGTACCTCCGACTAGAGAACACTGCCTGTCTAGATGGTGCTATTATACTGAACTCTCATCTGGACACTTGGAGACCGCCCTCTCTCTAGCTCCACAAGTCAGTCCGCTCTGGAAAAACCCCCAAATACAGAGTAGTGTGACACTCATCCCATGCATCCTTAATGGAGTCAACTTATACCTGAGTTCCTCTCTCAGAGGCTCTGCAGTGCTCATTGATATAGAAATTATTCACAGTAGGCTTCAGACTCAAAAGGAGGAAACTCAAAAGCACTATTTTCATAAAACTCTGTGTTCCTGTGCATACAGTGCCAACAATTATATTCACCAAACCTTAAATCTTTCTTGATCTGATGTTATTATTGCCACCATCCCTCTCTGTGTGTGTGCATGTGTGCACGTGAATGTGCGCATGTGTGTGTGTTTACCTATGTAGGCTGCCATGGAGGCCAGAAATTGATGTTTTCACATCCTTCATCAGTGTCAGTTGCCTCTCTGCCTTTGTTTTTTGTTTTGTTTCTGAGGCAGGGTTCCTAATTGACCTTGAAATGCCTCATAACATTTAGCATAGCTAAACTGGCTGGCCAGGATCAGCTGCATTCACCTATAGCAGAGGTTACAGGCAGGCACCACAATTCTCACAAGTGGCCTTCATGTGGGTGCTGGAATCCAGACTCAGGTCTTCATGCTTGCCCAAAAAATCTGGGTCTTCCTTCTCTTCTTTATAACTTTGTCTGTAAAGCTTTTGCCCCATCTAATGTACATGAGTTATTTTGGGAAATATCCATATGATATGTGTATTTTAATCTCATGCTTTAAGATGCATTTGAAATAAAATAACACTTATCCAGATTATGACCTTTTAAAAGTCAGAAGCTACTAGAATTTTAAATATCCTTGATATAATGCCACTTACAAAAGCATCTTCATTATCCCTATAGTTTAATCTGTTTTTATTCTCACAGTAGGAAAGTTCCCTTTCACATGGAACATGTAACGTTTTTACTGTTTCTGGAACTTCTCTTCTTAAAGATTTAACATTTTTCTTATCTTAATTGTGTGTGTGTGTGTGTGTGTGTGTGTGTGTGTGTGTGTGTGTGCATGTCTGGGGTAACTATGTGAGTTTGGGTACCTGTAGAAGCCAGAACAGTTGTCAGCTCCCCTGAAGCTGGTGTTAGGGGTTTTGTTATGTCTCCTGCCATGGGTGCTAGAAAAAGCACTAGGGTGCTCCATAAGCCCTGTGGGTCTCGTAAGCATTGCATCATCCCAGCCTCATGATGAGAATGTACAATTTCAGATAAAGATTCCAGATTTAAATATTTGAGTGTTACTGAAATACTGTGACTCTTGAGAGAAAGCTGTGTAACTTTTCTTAAGTTGCTCTGTACTTAGCTTATGTACAGAAGCATACTTTTCTTGTTAGGTTTATAGTTAAGATGAAGTTAACTAACAGTGGAAAAGGCAAAGGCAAAGATTCTGAGATTGGATTTCTGTTTTAGTTTCCACATGTGTTGTTTGTGTGACCCGACATGTGGCCTAACCTCTACCCCAGTTTCCTTGGGAATCAAATGGGAATAATGACGGTACCCACACAAAGTCATCTTGTGTAAACTTAACTATGTTAATATTTATAGAATTATCATAAAAGTATTGGCATATAGTAAGTCTACATGAGTGTTTATTAAGTGTTTAAGGGATTAATACAGAGATTGATATATAGTATTTACCACCAGGAGTGCCACATTGTTGTTCAGAGTTTCTGTATGTAAATAACTATAGATTTGCCAGTTCTTCTCTTGCTACATTGCTGGAAAAGCCATGATTTATGACATTTTCTGAAAATTTATGACTTCAAAAATATTATAAAAAGCAGTAAGTACTGAATATTAAAGGAAAGAATATTTACCTATGCTCTTCTGTAACTCTTTAGTAACTCATACTTCCTTAAATTATGCCTATGACATGTGTGCTGTTATAGCTGAAGTATATACACTTTGTAGATATACATATTTTCACCATGGGAACATCTCTGAAGCTCTTCAAGTCAGCAGAGAGCCTATGGATTCTGTTTATTTACTCTTCTCTCAAGGGCTTCTTCTATAAAATTGAGTTATCATTTCCCTGAATCACCCACTCTTCCTTTCTCATCTGAATTATTCACATCATCCAGCAAATATACATTTGCACCTTATTTCCTTATTAACACTCCTACTATGAGCAAGGACCTGGGTTCAGTCTTTGGTACTGAGAAAAAAAAATGCCTACACACACACACACACACACACACACACACAAAGTGGGGTGGGGGGGAGAGTGCTGCAAAACATAAACCAGGTCAGAATTTCTCTCTTAAGTCATGTATTGCGTACAAAATTCTTATCAAAATTTACAAAGCCCTAATAACTTACTTCATACATTTCTCCTTTGTTTTTAAAACTTTACCTTCAGTTCTTGTTTTCTCAAAGAACTTAGTTAAGATTCAAGTAAAGCAAGTGATGATCAAGAAGAAAGAGGAAGGGATTGATTTCAGAACAGGCAAACCTGAAACGAAATGAGTAGTTGCCTATTGAGTTCTGTGTTATAGATTTTTAAGGATGTGTTTATAAATATTTATAAGATGCATAGAGTAACCATGAGGGTACCATTACCGTTTTACCCTGTTAAATAGTGAACTGGATCTCCCTTTTAGCATATTTTCCCCATGATCCTATTGAAAGCTAAAAAGGCGAGGGGTGAAGGCCGAAACACAAATGATAATGTAAAACTGGGGTTGAGGACCCAGAACTTCATTAACTCTTCTGTGTGGTAGCTGGGAGAGAGCCTTGGCATCTGAACTTTCTGCTCTGAAGGAAGAAGCCTAGATGGATCCACAAGGAGGCTTAACCATGAAACTGTACTTAACCACCACAAGGCACAATGCAGCATCCTCCTTTCCTCACATCTAACTCTGCCTACACAGTCCTTGTGTACTCCTTTGTCTCTTCTTCAGACTTACTTTCCCCATGCTTACTCGGTGTCTTCTTCTCTCACCTTTCATGGTGCTTCTGTCATTCAAAGGACAGCATAAATATCCTAACCTTTAGAACTCCACTCAGCACATCCAGTCTGAGAAGCCACTGCCACCCTTTCCACTTCACACCATCTGATGCTTCCCAAACTTTCTATTACAGTGCACTCATTTCCCTAACATTAGAATCATGGCCTAAGAGTAAGCACACAGCTGTGTAGTGAATGCATTATCTAGGTTAGAGTGACTGTAAACTACTCCTTATGTGACTATGTATGCCACAAAACTCACTTCAAACACAATGCTGTAATGGATGGGTATCTACTCAGTGAGATATTCAGGAAATTTCCTTCTTTCTTCTTTTGTTTCTTACTTCCATTCTCCCACCCACATTGTATCTTCCTTCTTTGTCTTTTATCATTGTTAAATCATATTGAAAAAAACACCATAGGTATGCATTAAAAAAAAAAAGTCCTGTTAACTATCTTCCTGGGGTAATTTACTAGTAATAGATGTCAGATTAATCAGATTAAACAGTTATAAGATCCTCTGTATCCCTTAAAATGTGTTGCTTCTCTCTTTATCTTTAGAGATCTTTGTCACTGAAAAATAAATGTAAAGAGAGAGAGAGAAAACTTTCCAAGAAAAATAGAGCAGACTCTATACATTTTCCAGAAAGTCAGAGAGGACCAGTGTCTTTTGATATGTGGGCCAGCAGTAAAGTTGTTTATCATAGCAACTTAGTTCATCAAGGCTGGAGATGTATCTCAGTGATATGGTACTAGATTTTATAGAGCCTTAAGTATGATCCTCAGCAACCCCCCAAAAGCACTAAAAGTATATGTGAAATATACATTCCATACATTACACTTGGGACCTTTGTTTCTTCATGGGTTTAGTTTTGCATGCTTGTATAGACTTTTGCTATGTTCTAATAAGGTTGTTATTACCCAAAATTCTAACATTTTTAGACTCAATTACATTGATCATTTTGTTTGTGATTGTTCTAGTTTGCTTTCTCTTCCTGTGATAAAACACTGGTCAAAACCAATTTGGGAGGAAAGGGTTTATTTGGCTTATATTTCTCCATTACAATCCATGATTAAAGGAAACCCGATCCGGGATTCAAGGCAGAGACATGGAGCCAGAAACCGATACAGAAACCGTGGAGAAGTGAGTCTTACTGGCTTGCTCCCAAAGGCTTGAACAGCCTGTCTTCTTACACAACTTAAGACCATCTACCCAGAAGTGGTACTGCCCACAGCAAGCTATTCTTTTACATCTTCATCCATTGATAAAATACCTGACAATCATGCCAATCTGATGGGGCCAATTTCCCCATTGCAGTTGCCTCTTATCAGATGACTCTAGCTTGTGTCAAGCTGACAAACAATACCAGCCAGGAGTTATTTGATATTTCTATAACTAAAACATGTTTGGCATTTGTTATTCATTCTAAGAACTGGTAGTTCATTGCAACCTGGAACCTATTCTGACATATGGCATAAAGGTTATTTAAGTTATCCAGAATAGTTTTCTCTGCTCCATCTCATATTAAATTTGTACTTTCAAAGAAGTTATTTTTACCTCTCTTTAAATTGGATTTCATTTGCATCTCACCAGTTACTCACTGAGACTCCCATCGCAGATAGAAATTAGTTAAATTGCTTAATCACTGCACTGCCATGAACTTTTCTATAATGATTTAGGTAAAGTTGTAAAATTGGCAACCAGTGGGTGTCATTCTGATAAGACCAGCACTTCTTTGCTCTCATTATTGGTCTAGTAGCATTGTAGTCAGAGGGACTATCAGAGACCTTTATTTTTACTGAAACCTATAAAGCTATTTGTTAATATACCTATTTTATGGAACTTCTCGATGAATATTTTTTTGCCAGTTAATGAGTTTAATGAAATTAAGTATTAGATTGGTGCTTGAAGTAAATCATGCACAATTTTTTAAACTTATATTTTTTAATATTAATTATTTTAATAGATAAATTATCTTTTTTAAGTTAAAATGCACATAATATAGTTTCTATTTAATTTTTAAAAATTTCAGGTAATATTTTCAACTGATAAATTAAAATTTGTATTTTTACTTGTTATATGTGAAAAACAAAACACCAGAAAAAAACTTTGGATTAAAGTAAATCCCAAAGATTTCAAATTTTCTAATATATTGTTATTAAAAGTAATTATAATACATTAATGCATTTGTAGACTGATTAATACTGAACCTCAGATATAAGTCTGTTACCACCACAGGTTTCTAAAAAATTGCAACCAACATAAATTAACGTGTTTAATTCTTATTGTCGGCCTGGCATTACTAAATGTTTCCAATAATTATCTTTCTTGGTTTCTAGAGTTTCTCTGACAAGCAGGCATTCTAGATATTATTGTAATAGGTCACTTCACAGGTGAGCAGCCAGGGTCTGAGGAGCACACAACTAGGTTCAGGCTAAGGATCAGAGCCAGGATTCACCGAAGCCCATGTGATTTAGTCTGTATACTATCCCTGACTGAGCTGATTTGAACAGGCCCCTTCTTTTGGAATGTTCTAGAGTTTTGCAAAGGTTTCCTCTAGACTTGTGTGCAACCATCGGTACTAACTTCAGTCATTTTGGTGGCGAGGTGGTCTCCTGATGCCACACGTTCTACTCCTCTCATGGTGTGATGAAAGGAACTTCCATTTGTGAAGATCTCCTTCCTCCTCACCAAGTACACCTCACCAGAGAACAGGTCTATGGAGAGTTACCACTGCCACAGGTGCACTTCTGTCTCCTGGATTCTGCATTTATAAGTGATAGACTAGTTTCTTTCTTAGTTCAGAAGACCCAGTCTCCTTTAAACAGACAATGTAAATTTTGTGAAAGGAGAAAAAAAAAGACAAAGAAAATATCAAAGCATTTATTGAGCACCTATTGAAGAATGTGATGGAATCCAGTGGCTTCTGGGACACAGGAAGTGCAGTGCTCTGTATCCATCTGTTTTCTTGCCTGCCTTCCTCCACCTTCTCTCTGCATGTCTGTTGTTTTGTTCACTGCTGCTCACCTGTGTTAACAGATGGTCAATTCAGAGACAATGGCTGCACTTTGGGGGATAAAGCCTAGGCTATTTATATTCAATCATATCTACAGACAAGTATGCTCAGCCCTGTTCAGCCCTGTTTGGACACTAGACAATAGAACACCAAATAATAGTTGTTTACTCTCCTTTTCCCCTCCCAGTCTCTTTTCCATTTACCTGTCTCTTTCTCCCTTCCGTTGAGATGAATTCCCAAGATACCTGTCTTATGGAGATTTATTAAACCTCGTTGATACTACTATTTCAAATTCTGAAACAAAGAATAAATGTAGTATATCATGAATAGGTTATTTTCTGTTAAATGTTTACGGACAGGACAACATTTTACAAATGAGGCCCCCTTTAAGAATAAAGCTCAGGAGATAAGTATGCAGAGAACCTAAGCTATTTTGGTCAGGATGCCCTGATCTCTTTGTGCACCAGCATAAAGCCAAGGCAGGAGATTCCCTGATAGTTTACTTAGATTTTTACTAAGGAGAATTATTTTTCCTGTAATTGGCAGCATGAGTGAAATATGTCTTTTATATAATAAATAATTTTTTCTCCCCGAAATTCCAGCCATTGTGATACATAAAAATAATTTTGAAAAGTAGTGTATTTTGAAAGTAATCATTTCTAACTGGTAAAGTTGAATCTAATTCACAGCAGTCAAATGGTAATCTCAGTCAATAGTCTTGGTACACATCTCATTGAAGCAGGTATCTTGCTTTTTTCTCTTCACACTGATAAACTCACAGTTTATCCAGCTTCCACATGAATGTCTGTCTAATCCTTCCTTGAAAAGTATCCCATGTGCCTTTTATTAGGATACAGAACACACACACACACACACACACACACACACACACACACACACTCAGATTAAGTTAGACGAGCTCTGCTTTCATTGTGAGTCCTCTAATTTAAATAGGCTCAATTTTCTCATGCTCTCATCTCATGCCTTAATTGTGTAGATGTACTAGTTGGGAATGCAGTCATTCCTTCTTGCGTAGTTTCAGTCAAAGAACAATGACGCTGCAAAGGCATTGGGGAGAGGACCCAATGCCAGGTTAAATGTCACTGCCAATGTCCATGACTACTGTAACTGCTGTTATTGCTGTCAATGTTCCATTGTAGGATTTCATCTCCACACTTTTCCTGAGTGTAGACACTTTTCCATTTATTATGTTTTATGAATCTCCATATTCAAGCCATGTCTCCATATCTCCAATTATTTTTTTCCTGATTTTCTTATGAGAACGTGGATGGACCTTTCACTCCTGTTGTGAATTTGCAAAACTCAAGCTGTCAGTCATTCAAGTTATAATTCTATAATCTCTGGTGTCACCAATGATACCCTAGCTGCTTTATGCATTGTCTTGTTTTGTTCTTGAGATGTGGTCTTACTTTGGAAGCCTAGTTGGACCAAAATGTTTTATGTAGACTACTCTGGCCTTGAACTGAAAGTGATCCTTCTGCCTCTACTTCTCAAGTATAGGGATTACTGGCATGCTTAACTTATCGGGTCATTGTGAGAATGTGCTATATGTTCATATTTGATAATTTCTTGTGGTGAACTTTGTAGCTATTAGCTTCTTTCGGTTAGAATGTACTTCTTCATATACCTAAATGTCAATAAAGAAGACCAAGGTCCAATTGCTGGGTGGAAGGTACAGGTAGGACTTCCAGGTCCCAGGAGAAAAAAGAAGATGCAAGGGAAAAAAAAGGGCTTGATTTTTGTTTGTTTGTTTGGTTGTTTGGTTTTTGGGTTTTTTTTTTTGCCATGTTTTAGAATCATATAAGGAGCAGGAGTCATGTAAAGTCCCAGGGAAGCTAGGGTCTGCAGCCTCAACCACAGGCAGGGGATGAAGGAGGTTGGAGAGGGCAAGCTGATACAGACTAGCTGATAAGTTTAGGGCAGGTGAGAAATGGAGATAACAATTGATGAGGGCATGCATTTCCAGGCAGGAGCTTCTGTGCTCAGCAATTGTGCTTAGCCAACAAGTTCCAAAGATGTCTGTCTGTCCTTTATTCAGGGATTCTAGAGCCTTGGGAGTAGGCTGGTGGAGTGGTAAGGCAGGTAAAGAGAGAGGCTGGGTTAGAGCTAGCAGCAGCCAATCATGGAGCTAAGCCAGGAGGGGCTGGTAGCATGGTCACAGCTCCAGGGTCTAAGACAGTAGGGCGTCTATAAAAAAACTACATGCAACACCTAGATCCCAGAGCAACTCTAGTCAGTGTTAACACAGGAGCAAATCCTCTCAGTGTCTCTTTCTTAGGCCTAGACCTCTTCCTGCGCTGTGTCTGTTGACTCATCATTAATTCCTGACTCATCCTGCAACTTTTCTACCATAGCATATTTCTCCATATATTTACTTATAAATTATCTCTCTCAGTGGACAGCTAGTGCTGATGGGTGGGGATAATGGTCCATTCACCTTGTATGCTGGGACAGAGCATGGAATCTGGAATATGATTGGCACTGAGTAATCATTCCCCTACCTGGATTGTTAGAAATGTTAAGTGCTCAGTTTCTCCCTTCATTACACTCTTGGGGTTGTTGTGCTGAAAATTGAATCGATAAACCAGTGGCAGAATTTTCTAATCTTCCATTTTTATGAAATTAGATATTTAATTTAAACTGAAGTCATCAATATGATTGCCAGCCTCCACAAAAAAATAAACTCAGTGGCAAGAATTCAACTATATAAAACAAAATGGGCCAGCGAGGTTGCAAAGCAGCTTCACCACAAGCCTGGTGACCTGAGTTCAATCCCCAGAGCCCACCACATAAAAGAGGAAAGAGAAAAAGATATTCACAAAGTTGTCCTCTGACCACTACACACACGCTGTAACAAGTGTGCTTACATGTTCATTACACACACACACACACACTCACTCACACACACAATTTAAATGTTTTAACATAGAACAACAACAACAGACAAACAAAGACAGGAGAAACACTTCATGATCTTAGTTCCCAACTGTTTGGCAGGACAATGACATCAGTCGGTGGCATCCTTATGTTAGGAGAACTACAGGCAGCCATGAACCTCTCAGACAATATAACCTGGTGCTTCTTCACTGCAGCCGTTAGGTAAGATCTTTAGCCTCAGAGAATGGCTACAGTGTTCTTGGCACAAAAGGCAAGTGTTTGTCATTCCTGACTATGGTGAGAAGCATCCTCAGCAAAAGACACACTTGGCTGAGCATATAGGCCGGTGACTTATATCAGATGCATCACTTTTTACCAAGGCTGATTCACTTTTCTCCCACTAGAAAGGTCTTTGCTAAGTCAGCACTCATGCACACACAGACAGATACAGATACAGATACAGACAGACAGACATAAACATACACACACACGGTGTGAAAGACGAATGCTTGGTTCAGGTCTTTAATACTTGCTCTAGAACACTGCTTTTTTTTATTTTTATTTTTTTAATAAAGAAACTTCTTAGTTAACAAACTAGATTTAAATTTTCCCTTGGAAAAATCATAGCTGGCAATTCCGTGTGGCACTACATTCACAAAGAGCAGTGCTCAGTGGTCATAAGGGAGCAATTACCCACGCGGGAAAGCTACACCACTTCCCTTAGTCTGCGGCTGGTCCCCTTTCCTGTTTATACCTCCTGATTTGACCTTGCAGAGTCAGCATTGGCTTCCTTCCTCTAAACCCAAGTTTCTAAATCTGTCCATTATCATATGGACTGAGACTAGCAAGCAGGACTTGAAAAAATGAGGAACGTAATTTAATAACATAGTGTCTGATGCTGTAAGTTTTCTGTAAGTGTTTACCATTGCCTTGGCTCAAAACCAACATGAATTAAGCATCTACTACATGCCATTGATTGAGCGTGAGTTGGGCTTTTGAGGACAAGCATGGTCCCTAACTTCAGACAGCTTTATGGTTATCATCTAGAAAAATGTTTCTCGTAAAGCCTATGCTTGTGTGGACTTTATGTTGTGAAGTAATAAGGTGAGTGAACTCTGTGGGTTGCTTTGGGGATTGCTGCGCTGGAGTGGAGTGACAGAAACAGAGAGGCCCTACAGTGGATAGGTGGCCTGAAATGAACACTCTCCCAGAGCTTCTCGTGCCCATCCTTCCTACAGCACTGCTGCTCCCCCGGAGCTCCCCACCTCAGCAGATGGCTTTGCTATCTGCTCAGTTGTTCTAGCCCAAAATACTTTGATTCCTTTCTCTCTTCCCCTCTATCCCCCACCAATTCATTTGCAGATTCCATCAGTCCTTCATGCAAAGCATGTCCTAGATCTGTCCACACCCCCCCCCACATCTGTGCTACCACCAACTACAGTGGTACAAGCCACCCACTGCCACCTTTTTATTGGATAGCTAACTGCACAGCCTACTGAGTACTTCCACTCAGCAGACATGCTCTGCGAAGGGCAAGAATGTAAATATTTTAGATTTGTGACTCTCTGTATCGCACCACTGAAATATCTCCTTGTGTCTCCAGAACAATTATAAGCAGTTCTTAAAGGGCCAGGCATGGCGATGTCCCAGTATTTATTTATGAAAACAGTTTGCAGGTGAAGTTCATGATGACAAGCTTTTTGAGAATTCTGACCCAAGTTTCAGAAGTGGCTTCCCCAACACTGAGGATGGACCCTGACCCTTCCTGATCTCCTCTCTGGACTCTTTTTGCCCTATCCGTTTTTTGTTTGTTTGTTTGTTTGTTTTTTAAAGTCCTTCATTGTGAGGTTTAGACCAAACAGGCTAATTCCCCATTCAAGACCTCTATACTAATTGCTCAGAGTTTTCCTTCCCATGTTAGCATGGCTAGTCCCTCCCCTGCACATGTCTCTCCTGAGAGGAATTCCCCACCACAACCTGGTCTCCCTCCAAGTCACAATTTAAATCTACATGCCCCCCTATTTTATGCTCTTTTCTGTGTCTACCTTCATCAGTAATGTCCTCATTGTTAACTGGCTTATTCCGTTATGTGACCTGTGTGGGAATCTGAGGGTAAACTAAGGGCAAAGTCAGGGGCTACTGCAGGGCCTTTCCTAGCACCAGACACAGACCGTCTCTCCAAAAGCATTTTGGGAAAGGAGCCTAGATCAGCTCTGTTAGTGAAACCAGAGCACTGCATCGAGCTCACAGACTTCAAAAGGTCCATAGAACATCAGCCATCACACTAGACCATGCTTTCCCTGCTCTGTTTAACCAAAAACTGCCAAGTGTGACTTACCTAAGAATACTCAATGGGAAAAGCCACTGAGCCAGAAATAATTTGAATTTCAGAAGAAAGAGGAGTATTGTCTGTTTAACAAAGACCCCGTTTTACTGCTAAGTACATTGCTGGCTATGTGGCTTTTTTGTTTTGTTTTTCTCCTATGGCTCTTGTCCAAGCGTGATGCCTAGAGGCAGGTACTTAAGAGAGACATTGCTAATAAAGAAAAACTCTAAAAGGAAGGTTATATTTGGGTGTGTTAATTGGTTTTCTTTTTGTCTACAGTATTAAATCACAAAGACCCAATGGTATCTTTTGGACTTTAAAAGAAGTGGAAGGTCTTTCTTGGTTCTTAACTAGAACATATAAATTTATTTTAGGAGGGTAGAGGATAGTTTGCTCAATGTCAGTTTGCCGAACTGCTCAGGCTGCAGGAATGTACCTGCAGAATGAGTGGCTGTAGCAACAGACCTGTTTTCTTGCCATTTTGAGAGACAGCAAATGCCATTCCAGCATGATAGTGGACTGCCTGGCTGCAGACAGCAGCCTTCTCATTGGGCTCTTGTGTGGCCTTGTCGTTATGGACTAGGAGAGGGATCTCTCAGGTGGTTTCCTCTCCTCATGGAACAACATCTTATCAATGTCAGCACCAAACACTGTGATCACTTCAAGAGCAGTAATGGCAATTTTATTTTGAAGACAAACATGAGTGTCCACGGCTGAAGAACACAGTACAATTCTCTTCAAATACTCATTGCAACTTGATAGGAGTTTCAGAACATTTTTGAACACATCTGTGGAACTATAAAGCAGGCAGGTTGTAGAAAGCAGTGGGGGCCTTTGTGGTAGGCTTCAGGTGCTTGCTGATACACTGTTGGCTTTTGCTTGGTGGAAAACAGTTGTCTGTTAGAACATTTAAAAACAGTTTGCCTAATAGTCACAGGATGAATGTTAGCTTAAACAGTGGGGTGGGGTTAAAGATATCCCAAGGTAATTTGTCTCTGGACTTCCAACATTTCAGCTCTCCACAATCACGTATGTTACAGTCAATTGGCCTTATGAATCCTTAACACAGCTGTAATGTTTTTCAGGGAACCCCAGATCACAAGATTATGGTCTCATGATTGTGAACTCTATGTAACCATACATTCTTTCTCTTTTAAAATGGATTCTTTTTAAGTAAGCATACAAGATAACTTATAGGTTTTAGTGTAGCCTTGGTTACTTTCGTAAAGGACTTGTCTCTAAATCCAGTCACATTACAGGTTAGGTTAAGGCTTCACATATGAATTTGGTGGGAGCACAATCCAGTTTGTCAATCGAGCAACCTCCAAATGCTGCAACTTCCCTCTCTCTCTCTCTCTCTCTCTCTCTCTCTCTCTCTCTCTCTCTCTGTGTGTGTGTGTGTGTGTGTGTGTGAGAGAGAGAGAGAGAGAGACAGAGACAGAGAGAGACAGAGAAACAGAGAAAGACAAAAAGAGAGAGACTGGCTGTGTGGTGTGTGTGTGTATGTGTGTGTGTGTGCGTGTGTGTGTGTGAGAGAGAGAGAAAGAAAAAGAGAGAGAGAGAGAGAGAGAGAGAGAGAGAGACTTTGTCTGGCAGTTTTTGTGCTCTCTTTTTGTTTCTTATTGACTCTCCCTTTTCACCAATTCTAAACTCGCAACTTTTTCTAAATCAGAGATGACATTTCTACAAAAATGATTACTACATCTGAAATCTAGTTTTCCAGTGAGGTGCGAACAAAAGATTGTCTTCACTGGGAGACCTTTGCCTTTCTCACACTTCTTAACAACACAAAGGCATCCATTGAGGATTGAGTCCCTTGGGGTAAGAATGAAGCTGTTTACCAGAAAATGGCTGTGCTCCCACTAACTTCTCAGACACTTGTCCTTTCAGGGCGTTTGATACGCCCTCATCATCATATATGTGTATTTTATAATATTTGTCCTGTACCTTGAGGAAGATTTAAAAAGATTTTCATGATGTGATCTAAAATGAATGTTTTATTTACAAGCTCAACATTATGTAGTCCTTAATATGGATATATCAAAATCTTAAATGGTATTCATTAATACTTATATTTTATTAGCAATCATTTTTTGTAGAAAATTTCATCTCCAATTTTAAAAAAGCAACAATCCCAAGAACAATTTTATGAAGGAGGCATTTTTTAAGTTTGTATGTGTATGTGTGTATGTGTGTATGTGTGTGTTTATGTGAATGTATGGCATGTATGTTCATTGCCTTCAGAGGCCTGAAGAGGGACATCAGATCTCCTGGAACTGGGTTACAGCTGCGAGCCACCCTATATGACTTAGTACTGGGACATGAATTAGAGTAGCAAGTGCTAACTTCTGAGCCATTCTGATCAGAAAGTGTTATTATCTTGCATATATAGATGGAGAAACTGAGACATGTAATGGTAGCAAAATAAACAAAAGATTATCAGTAAGGTTTATGTATGACAGCAACTTTGATTCAACTTCACTTTACTTAATGCAAAAGTTTCATTTATTAGTTATCCAGAGAAAAAGTGAGCTTAAAACTATTATCTTAGTTAAGTGTGAGTAGATATACCAAGCATTGTCTAAGAACCATTTGATTTCTCATAATCAAACTTCCATTGTGAAGTTCATCCATCCAACGCTGACTAGGTGTTTATTGTATAAAACACTCAGGTAGGCAGTGGTGAGTTGGGCACGGTCCTGTTTGCTAACTTCTGGCAGGTTAGCAAAACTATCTGATTCACAAACAATTAACAAAGTTCCAAATGACACTCAGAATCATATAAGAAACCAGTAGTCACTTCACCTGGGCACAGTTTGATTCCAGTAAATCTGGCTATGTGGACCTACTCTGTCACCTGAAAGAAGCTTTTCAACAGGTCTGAAGCAAAGGTTTTTTCCTTCTAGTAAATGATGGTGGTGGTGGTCCCTGCTTGCTAAAGCAGCTGTGAGTTGTGCGATAACCCACGATTAGTGTTGAATGCTATACACAGCACACAGTAAAAACTCAATAAGTGTTAGCAACTATGGTTCTTGCTCCTATTGTTTAACTCTCAGGAAAATTAGTAGTTCTAAAACAAAGACTCCAGAAAAAGAGAGAGAGAGAGAGAGAGAGAGAGAGAGAGAGAGAGAGAGAATGCTTCAGACCCCAGAGCTTATCTATCTACTGTGTATGTTGCATAGCAGCTGTGCACATGTGAACGCGGTGTTTCCAACCTTCCTTAGCCTCAGTGGTCCTGTCTCCCATGTGGGAACACTGATGTTTGCTTCATGGCCGTCTGTGAGGTGTGACAGCACCACTGCTTATGGTACAGTTAGACCGCACTGGAATTGTTTCAGGTAATCCTCAGAGCAACTTGATCAAGCATTAGTCCTGTTATCATGCCACATGTGTCACATATAAGCCACTAGCTTTCACACGTTGGTTTTAGCGAACTTATCTCTATTTATGGGAGAACACAAAAGCCCGGAACATAAATATCTATATGCTTACAGATGATCTGTGATGGAGCCACGATCTGAATGCTGGTATCCTCCAGTCTGTACATTATACTGTGCTTTCTCACTTTCTAAGTACATCTATGAAATCTACAGCACAGTGCTCAGGAAGTGCCAGCATCCAGTAAATGGTCTCAATTACAGCTATCAACAGGAAAGTATGGGGAAACAGTTCTCCAGATGAGGTAACTTATAGATGCATCATGGGAGAAAAATATATGAGAGCAAGCACATCATAGTTATAGAAGCCCAGGTGAAAACAGTGTTTTCACATGTAAGTGTTCAAGACAGAGTGTATGCAAAACACCGAGACAGGATAGCAGAGGGCATCTATGGAAAGCCAGCGAGGATTAAGTTTGTTTGCAACACACCCAGAAAAAACAGTCTGAGGCAGTAAGCTTGGAAAAGATAGGCTGGCATCTAACTTTGATTAATTTAAGTCACATGTGAGAAGTCTGGTGAAAAGTTTGTTTTGACTTGGAAAAGCAGTAGATCTCAGAAAGTTACTGTCATGGCATCTGAATCTGGCATGATGAACCTGAAATCTGACAAAGGGGAGGCAACTCAAAATCTACTATTGATTATAGAACAAAAAAAGAATTCCCAAATCCAGTGATCACAGAAATATTTGAAACATAAGGCTTCCTTCTGCTTATGTCCTTTTTCCCCCCATAACTCTCAGTTGTCCATACTAGACCCCAAAGTTCCTAGGCCAGTTGTGTCCAGTTCTGTAATTATGTTCCTTAACATTGTTTAATTTGCCCTCAGAACAGGAACTACGTATGACTGCTGGCAAATGGTGTTTTAAGTATTTTGTCTTGTGGAAATGTTTATATGTGTTCCATTTACAACCTTTACCATGGTGAGAATGAAGAGTAGTCTGTGTAACTCAGCTTTCCTGGTCAGCCCTTTCCCTGATTCTAGTATGGCATATCCTAGCACAATAGAACTTTTAGCATCTCTGCGGGGCACAAAGTATATGAGTGGTGGCATATGGGCAATCAGGAAGTATTCATGAGTATACAGACAGAGTCTTCTTGTTGTCCTATGAATTCATGCTGCCCAGCCTTCAATGGAGCCTGGATGATGGGCTACCTTTTCTTCATGGGATGCTGGTCTTGTTGAAGATTATGAGGAGAGCAATTCCATCTCTACCTTTGATGTACTGAGAGTGTATGCTTACTTACTGACATCAGTTTTTAGCATATTCTTTTGTGTGTTTATGTGCATATGCATATCTGTGTTTGTGTGTAAGCACACCACACATTCAGTTTTGAATATTTGGAGCTATAGTAATCACTATACAAATGATGATAAAGCAAACAACTGGAATACCAGGTCACCAATCATAAAAAAATAATATGTGGGTAATAGTAATTGTCAATTAATTTATTTCTATTGACATTTAAGTATGCTAACCATTTTCAGAGAAATTAAATTTGGTTTCAAATGTTTTTTGAATGTGTATGTGTATGTGGGTTTGGCTTGTGTGTGTAGGTGTTTATGTATGTAGACACCAAAGAGTACCCTTGGATGTCATTCTTCGGAAGCTATTCATTGTGATTTTTGAGATGAGGTCTCTCACAGACCTGAAATCCATGCATTTGTTTAGGCTGGCTAGCCAGTGAGCCCCAGGGCTCCATCTGTCTTCACCTCCCCAGCACAGGGATCACAAGCACTCAGCACATGCATGCCAGCTCTTCACATGGATTCGGGTGATTAACTTCAGGTCTTCATGCTTCTGAAGCAATCACTGAGCCCCACTGACCTCCTTGGCTCCCACAATGCGTTTTTATTACAATGAACAAGAGAAAATGTATGAGTGAATGTAGAGGAATTCATATTGCAATTGATCAGTTGATGTTCTAACATGTGTAGGGTTTTATTCTATACTAATGGAACTCATGTTTCCTAAGTGATTTACATGGTTAATACTACAGATAAAGATAAATTACATATTTTATATCTCCTGTTTATATATTCATAGTGCTTATACATATTCCCATATTTCTACATAAAATTATTTTAGTTAACACATGAGAACCCAAGTTTCTGGAAGAGTAGCTAATTCCAATAAATTATCCAGTTGATAAATTGGAGTCTTTTATGTTACCTCCATTCCTGCTTCCCATGGGTATAACTCATGTCACCATGAATGTTTCATGTTTTGTCAATGCTGGAGACCAATCTCAGGGCACCACATATCCTGAGCAAGTGTGCTGTCAATGAGCCATATACATCAGGAGATATACATATATACATATAAACACACACATATATATGTATGTATACATGTACACATACATACATACATACACACACACAAACATACATACCCTACCATCACAAGGTTGTTCTTAAGAAAGGACTAAATGTGAAAATGCCCTTGAAGCTTGGTCAAGTTCTGCTACCAGAATATTATAAGGCCTTTTTAATAGTCTACTTCTTTTAAACTATGTTTTCTTTGATATATTGCCATATTGGATCATCTATATTCAGGACTTCAAAATTTGATATCAGGTCTTCAGAATTCAACTTTCCAAAACTTTTTCTAACTTGCACACAGCTAATAATAAAAAAGATAGTAATTTTAAAATGTACACCTACATTAGTATGTGTGTTAGTCATTTTTCTCTCACTATGACAAAACACCATGACCAAGGCAACCTAGAAGAAAGTTTTTTTTTAGGCTTATGGCTCCAGGAGCTAAGAGTTCATCATCATCTTGGTGGGAAGGCACAGCAGCAGCAGTCATGCTGACTGGAGCTGATTGTTGAGGGCTGAGGGCACACATCTCAAACCTCAAACAGGAAGCACACATAGAAAAGAAAAATCTAAATAGTACATCTTTAACCTCTTAAAGCCCACCTGTAGTGATGTACTTCCTCCAGAAAGGCCATACCCCTAAGCCTTCCTACCAAGCATTCAAATGCCCAAAATGTATAGAATATTTGTCATTCAAACTACCACAGCATATAAAATTACACACACACATATATATGTAAAAACTAATGCATATTACTTTTTACAAACCCATCTTTTTATTTGTTATGTTTTATAAATATATTAACCCTCACCAGAGTTCCATGCAAATTTTTAAGAATGAAAATGAAAAATGTTTTAAGGTTCTCTAAGAGAGTTTACATGAGTGTCTGAATGAGTATAAATACAAAGGGAAATCCATCAAAAGCAGACACTAATCTTGATACCCACAGTTCATAATAACATGATCCTGTGGCTGTTGTGTTTTTCTCTAAAGGATGTAACTAGTGAAGTTGCTTCCTCAAAACTCCTGGCAAGTAAAAGTGCAAGTTGAGAGAATATCTATTATTTTCAGGTTCAAAAGCAGATATCAGAAATACCATCGCTAAAAATTAAAAGAGAAATGACTAAAGCCCATAAAAACAAACAGCAACACAACAGAAGGTGAAACCTCCCTTACTGTTGCAGCCTTTCAGGAGTGCCACAAAAGAATGCATGTCCTGTCCTTTGTGGTACATCCTGAAGCTATAATGTGGTCTCAGCAGGTTGAGATCAGGTCATGGGCCATTATCCTGAAGACTTAGAGGTGACAAAGACTTTTTCTTTTGGCATTCTCTATGAATAAAGCAAGAAATATCCAACAGAACTTGAAAATTAGGAATCATAAAACAAGTCTTGAGCGGCTGAGGATCTGGTTAGTGGCCAAGACAGTAATCAATTACTCCAGTTTCAGGGTATCTGACACCCTCTTCTGATCTCCATGGGCATGAGCCACATACATGGTGCTTATATATATACATGCAATCAGATACTAACATGTGTAAAAAATTCAAACAAAAGAATATAGTTTTATATAATAGTTTTATCTTTGCTTTCTACAGTAGTTCACTTTTTCTTGTGGGTTCCTCCTCTGGTCAGTGTCGCTAACGTAAGTCTAACTGTCCTCCATGGCTTGCTTGTCTCTGTTCTGTCTAAACATCTATATTTAGGAAGTAGCCTACAAAGGGTCTGAGAAACACCTTCGCATTGAGAGCCTCACATTTGAGCTGGTGATATGTCCTCATAAGGATCAAAACACAACCACAGAGATGCTGTAATATGGCTTAAAGACATCAGCCATTCTGAATCTTTAAATATTGACAGGAGTGTAAAGCCCTATGGCCTATGGTGAACTGTAATTAGTTTTGCATAATAAATGCAATGACTTGTGTGGTAAAGAACACACTTTGTTATCGCTCTGCAGATTTTATATAAAATCTCTAAATACATTTAGATATAATTGTTTGGGCCCCCTTTTCAATTTTAACATGACTAGAGTTTCCCAAAATGAAAGTGTTTCAGAATTCCCAGTGAGCACCTATGGATTTATTAACATTAAACTCCAGTGAATAAATTTTAGAATATGAGCATTTCCTAAATGTGGTCATATGGAGTTAGAAGCTGGTGCCTCCTTATAGATAAAGGGTCCCCACCTTCAAGATATCTGACCTGACATGTCAGAGAAGAAACTTTCTCTCTTTTCTGGTATGCAGTTTTATTTAAAAAAAAAAAAAAAAATTCACTAGCCATCCTAGGTTCTCTTTAGCCAGCACTTAAAAACAGCCCAGTTTACTGCATTAGTTCACTTATTTGCTTCAAACACCATACTCAAAGATCTGCCTCTCCTCCCTCAGCCCTGGGTTTACAAGTGCCTATGACTACCCCTGATGTTTACATTTTATAGCTAGGGTTTGAGAGAGCCAAGCTCACCTCCCCAGGTTTTCCACAGAAAACTCTTTGTTAATTGAAATGCCTCCCCATCCTCTGTGCAAAATCTGTAAATCAATCACAGTGACTGGGATTGGGATGGAATTCAGTGGTGGAATCCTTGACGGCACAGCATACTTTAGGTCCTGGGTTTAGTCCCAGCACTGAAAAACAAACAAACAAACAAAGGAAGCAACACCAACAAAATATAGAGTAGTGTCACATGCTCCAATCAGGTAGCGCCTTTAGCAATTATTTTGTAAGATAATTGAGAGATAATAAAAATAATGATAAAAATTAATCTACTTCTATGTTTCATTCTGGTGTTCTACAGAAGATCAGAAAGATACTAGGGCTGTAAGTTTCCTCTGAGATTAAACTCTTATTTTGATTGTGAAGAACACACAGATTTGATTCAAATAGATAATTTCTCACGTGCCTCCCTATTGAAGTCCCAGTATTAAGTGCCATCAGTGTGTTTCACGGTCTTTGGTAAGTCAGCCCCTTCCACATGCAAGTCACTTTGAGTAAAATGGTTAGCATTAGGCCCCTTTAGTATGCTTGAGAGTGTTGAAGACAGTCAGCTTGTTTCAGATTACATTGCCCTGCTCTGAGCCTATCACAGCTCCACAGGCCTTACAATGCAGAGCAGGTCAGACAACCTGGCTAAGCATGTTTCCTTATCTAAGCCAACAGCCTGCAGGCCCGTTTCCTGCAGTGTCAGTACAAGGATTCATACTAATGCCATATGCAAGACAAGCATGCTATCTCTTGTGTTTGGCACAGAAGGACAATGATTGATCACTTTCCATACTTGAAAGGTCTCTCAAAGGAGAAAGCTAAATATCCCAAGATAAGCTAGGAAATGGCCTGTGAAATTCTTCAGAATGGATGAAAATTCAGTCCTATTTCAACCTCACAATGCTGTGGGTCAAGTCTTCAAAAGTAGGACTGTGTGCCAATCGCTAAAGTAGCCGTTTTTCTAAGCCACTAAAGCACACGTATCAATGACAATTGGTTTCTGACACTCAAATGGCATAGGAACAATATGCAACTGGATGAATTAGCAAGGAAACACGTGGGGAGTGATTTAAGTCATGAGTTTTGTAAGGGAACAGTGAACTCGGCTGCATGGGATGATCTGCCGCCGCCTTCATCCACGAGCACACAGCCAACGTTTGTGGAGCACCAGCATTCTGCCTTCTTGGCCATGGTGCATGGTTAAATTAAACTAAATCCTTCTTGGTCTAACAAAAGTTGTAATCTCCTTATGTTGAGGGTCATCACACAATAGTCACACTCTAAATTTTTAACTATTAAAAGTTAAACTGATTTAACTAAAGTTTAACTATTAAAAGTTAATCACAACTGATTAAAGTGTTCATTGGAAAGTACTATATTTAAAAGGCACTTGCCTATCCTCTCTCCAAGGCTTGTTCACCTGTGCGACAGATATTTGCTGAAGATCTGTCTTCAGTCTCTAACAGAAGTCTCCAATTTAAGGATCAGGATCCTGGGAGACTCTCCAGCCAAAGAGCAAATAAGGTGGCATCTCCCCAGATATGCAAAATAAAACATTGCTCTTGGTCTCTGCTTCTATACTGCTAGGGGTGTCATGGGGTTCTAGAACTGTGTCTGGTTATCTTTAGTGAGTGATGTCACTGACTTATGGTTATCAGGTACAGCCTTGTGTGTAGTGGGGTTCCTGGCTAAGCTATTTTTATATGTCTGACAGGCATTTTTACTGTGCTCATTATGCTTGGGGTGGGCTTTGAGGGTTCAAAAGCCCACTTGAGGCCAAGTCTCTCTCTCTCTCTCTCTCTCTCTCTCTCTCTCTCTCTCTCTCTCTCTCTCTCTTTCTCTCTCCAGTAACTAAGGCATTTTCTATCAGTAGCATAATAGTTCTAATATGCTTGCTATGGTAAAACAAATGTTAGGAGAGTTCTATGGTGGTGACTAGTACCAGGTAAAACTCTCTGCTTTATCAGTATGCTGAATTATCTTAAATTACTGATGTATGATATAAAGCATTGGTACATATATACATGCACTAAATGCCAGATTCACTTAGCCAGTAGCCTTACAAATCCCAACTTCATCAAAGAAATGATAACAGAATAGCACTTACTGGTGATGGGAGCAAATCACGAGTGGGATGGGGGAGAGATGAATGGGGGAGAGAGGGGTATGGTTGTGTTTGATACCATGAATAAGTTCTGATATTCTGTGGCACAATAATGTAAATATGATGAACAATACTACCTTGTATATTAAAAATATCCAGAAGAAAAAACTTAAATCTATCATAAAGAAATACTGAAAGGGTTTTTTTTTTTAATCTAAAACTAAAAGGCATATTATAAAGGAAACCAGAAAATACAGCACAGACTCTTAACAGTCTAAAATAGATAATCAAGTTATAGAACCATTTAACTAATTAATTAATTATTGAATTGAATTAAAGAGCCTCTAAGAATCCCTATGCCTTTATGGCTAAGGTTCTTTAAGTTAAAGTGGATTCATATCACTAGAATAGTTTTAACAATTTCGTAAATAAAATAATGATTTTGATAAATAGAAAATTAACAGGAAATGTTCCATTTCTCAAACACTATTAATGAAAGTAGTTGCTGTATTTATTTTTAAGCGAGGTTAAAGAGTGAATGGTGGGAAAGAACACAATTTATCAGATATTAGATATTTTATCCTTCCAGGAGTGGTAAAAACTTAGACTCCATACTGCTAATAGAAATGTCAAATTCCTAAGTTCCAAACTAATACTAACTCTAGTTCACTTTGGTGACATTGTTATATTCTAGATATTTCATCAACTGTTCATTGGACAGTACTATATTTAAAAGACATACACTTGTTTATATGTGTTTCTTAAAATATTGAAATGGTCAGTTATTAACCATGACTAATCATGAAGACATCATTAATTATTCTGCTCTTGTAGACTTCTGAGAGACGGTGCCAATAATAATAATAATAATAATAATAATAATAATAATAATAATAATAATAAATAATCAGAAGTAGCAGCAACATGAGAAACATCATTTATAATTTGCAAATCACTCTGATATTCATGAAATTGTCTCTTTTGAGTTTCATAGCTATTGCTTTTGTCAATTGAGTGATTAAGGCAGATGAAGCAATTTGACCAAGGTCAAACAATTGGCAGAGCCAGTGCTCAGAGGAGGTCTTATTGGGGAAAGTATAATAATTACTGTCAAGGGTCTTGGGGGAGCCCACAGGAGCACCTCTCTCAGTGCATGCCCACTTGACCCTCCACATTACATGACTGTGGAACTGTTTGCTCTGCTTCCAACACAACACCATGTTCTTCTGATACAGGCATCGATACTGGTCCTCAGGGTCCCTCCCTCCACAACTCCTTTAACACAGACTATAAATCAGACTCTGTATTCACACCCATTAGAAACAGAAGGCAGTTTATTAGGAGTTTGTTATGATCTCAATGTAGTTAGTACATCTTGCTCTCAAATCAATATCTGTTGTTCTTGGAAAGCAGTTGGTTTTGCCAATAACTCCATACATAGATGCTGAGACAGCAGTGGTAGGTGAAGGAGTGGCAAGTTTATCAAGAATACACACAGCACACTAGACAGAGCTGGCAAGTACTGTTTATATATTCAGGCATTTATATAATATGCATGTAAGATCAATAATAAAAAGAGTCCTCAATCTGAGATGTAATGAGGTAAAGAACATAGAACGGTTTGGAGGGAAGATAAGGAAGTAGTATAATTGTATTTTAGTTTAAAAATTTTAATACTAATAAAAAAAACAACAGCTGGGCCAGGTGGCCCATGCCTGTAATCCTAGCACTTTGCAGTAAGAGATGCAAGGATCAGAACTTTAAAGTCATCTTCAGCTACAGAGTAAATTTGAGGTTATCCTGAGTTACATGAGTCCTTGCCTTGCATGCCCCCCACAAAATACCAAAAAAAAAAGGCAGATAAAATGTAGGCAACACAGGGAAAATAGCAGCATCAGAGGATAACCATCAGAAAAGGTGAGAAAGAAGTAAAATAGTTTGAGTAGACAGGAAGTCTTCTTTGTCCATTTCCTCCCTGACAAGACACAGCCCAACATGTACTAAAGCTGCCCACTGTAGGATCCCTATGTCTGAACTAGTTACTCTCACATCTAAAGTGGGCAATATTATCAAGAGTTAAAACAAACTTATTGCATGCTCATTTACTCAATAAGCATTAATTGATAACAGTCATCTGCCAGATATTGTACTCACTAATGGAAATGAAGTAATTGATACCGTCTCTCTACTTGAACCTCAGAGTTCAAACGATGCTTACACATCCTCACTTGAGCCATGGTTTAATTGCAAGTTCCTTTGCACAGCTAACTCTTCTCAATTTAAACTGTTAGCTTAGACATTAATCTTAGACATTTCCTTGAATGAGGCATAAGGGTAGAAGAATTGTAATAGGATTTAGTAAAATCAAATGGCAAGACAGTAGCAGATGTGCCATTCTTCTAAAGGGAAACCTTGGAGCCTGAGTGACCTTTTAAACAGCATCCTATTGAAAAATTACCTCCTGGTGGCATTGGATAGACCTTGGTCTCTAGACTCAGACTCTGGAGGTAACAGCACTTTCCTCACTGGATTTTTTGTGAGGATTAATGAAAAGAGTTAGGTTTGATCCTTAGCATACAACAAATATTCAATACACAACTGTCACTCTCATCGTTAGTGTGTCATCTCCCATTATCTGACAGAATGAAATAAGCATTGTATTTTCTCCTACCACTGAGGCAAGTAGGAATTAATAACTATATGTAATTAACACATTTTTACAAGAGATAGAGCCATCTCTATTTTCTGTATTTATAATTAGTACCTGTGAATAACCTCAAACCATGGAGAAGTAAGGATTAACCCACTAAGATGGGGGAAGGCAAGTTGTGTGAAATAAAGGCACTTAGCATTTTTATAGTTGTTTTGGGATTTATAGGAACTAATGGAGTCACATGATCTGATCTGTTAGCTGTCATTTAATCAAAGCTTTATGCATACCATTAAATGTGCTAAGAATTATTTGCTAAACATATGCTAGAAATCTAAAGTGGAAGGAATTTGAGCGTTTACTAAATTAGCCACACCTCATCAATGAAAATTGAAAGAAAGAAGAGAGTTATACAGATAATCAGAATTTAACTTTGGACAGCTCATCAATATTTAGTTTTTAGAACATGTATAATCCATTTCCCTCCAAGATTTTTTATATATGTGATTTTTCTATATATGTGTGCAGTGCACTGATCCTAACTGAAATGCTGAGTTGTTTGTTTCTCCGAGGCTCAAATGCATGCATGGTACGCCTTCTGAATAGCAAATACCCAGAACAAGGCAGCAGTGCTGGGGACGTGCACACCGGTATGTTATTAAGGGGTTTTGTCGTGAAACCAAGAGCATTTCCTTTCAAAGCCATCTTCCACCCCAGATGGCTTGAAATAAAATTGCATTGATATCTAGGTGACCTATTTCTCAAAACTATTGTTGTGATTATCTTGTGTGCATGGTGGGGAGCAGTGGTAATCTAGATAAAGGGACGATGAGGTATGGCTGTGCTCACTGGACATCAAACCTTAAAGTCTTCCTGACTGAACAGGACCACGGATTTAAATATGTTGTTTCAGGAAGTACTGCTTCCCCAGCTTCTACTAAGTTCAAGAAGCATAGCAGGTGTGAATCTAGCCAGTGCAAAGGGAACCAGAGCATCATGATTGTTGTATTCAAAAGGTCTATCTCATAGCCCTAAAAATTTTCCTAGATCGTCAATAGTTTGTTTTCCTAAAAATGTAAGGCGGTGCCTTTGATGGCAAAGGTCTCATTAGCTTCTCTTCTCTACAACTAACGGTCCTGGGAAGGATGTGCTTGATATGTTTCTATGCCCCCTTACTTAGGATCATACAGCACTTGGGTCAAAAAAGACAGGGCACTGCAGAATAAATAATAAAGAGTGAAGCCAAGTATCATGTATCCTCTAGACATAGTTCAATGCTTTATAAATATCAATAAAAATAATATAATTAGCTTCATATATTTGTGGCTCTATTATCTTGCTGTGTGTTTGGCATCAAGTAAGTCTTCAGTTAAAGGTCAGACTGAGAGTAGTTTTTTTGTAATAAAAGATATTTTCTGGATATTGAATTCAATTTGGTTGATGTCTCACTGGCTATAGAAATGCTTTCTACTGGGTACTAAGGAAGATCTTGGTCATTCTAACTAGTTGTCTTCCAGATATCTCAAATAACTTTCCTTTGAGGATTCAGATTATTCGTTATACTTGGGTTTATGTGGGTTTGTTTTCCTTGGAATTCAGAAGAAACAGCTAAAGGTAAGCAGGTGGACAAGACAGTATTTTTAAAGCTATGTAGTGTTCCTGCCTGCATGTCACTTGGTGGTTTATACAGACTGCATAATGAATGAGACAGAAGGCAGAGCAGTAATTGCTAAAAATAACTGCCAAAGACATAAAAATGTACGAGAGAATTATCCTATGAATATTAAGAAGTACCAGTTTTTCACTGTTTAACCAGTGATTTACCTGTTTAAAAGTTTTAAAAAGTTACCTGTAGTAGGATGAGTGAGATGAGTTAACAGCCACTAGTGTTTACCACCATGCCTGATGGTCTGAATTCAACCCAAGGACCTCCATGATAGAAAAGAAAAAAACAATAATGATTTGTCTTCTGATCCGGCCACATACACCTTGATAGGATGTGAACACACACATACATACACCTCACTCTCATATGCACATAGATGAATGAATAGATACATAGGTCTAAACTAGCCTATAATTAAACATACAACAATAAGTGAAAAGGACTTTGAAAATTGACAGCCTTCTACCATAGTACCCCCAATGATATTAATAAACCAAAAAGAAACCATTGTATAATAGGCCACCCAGAATTTATTAGACTCTTCACCTATTCCATTAGAACATTTTTTAGCCATATAAATGTTTCTTATTTTTCAAACAGTATTTTACATATCTATATATTAATTTGAGAAGCTTTCAGTTAGCGCATGTGGGAGGCTACTGATTTGTAGAGTTGAATTCTATTTTTTTCTTTAAAGCCTTTTTCACAGACAGATTAAGTGCAGGAAATGAAAACTGTTTTTTTTTTTCCTTAAAGATATATGCAAGCTAGACAGTAGAGGTTAAAAATCCCACTATTGTACCAGTTTAGAAATTTCCATAAGATGCTGGAATGCTAAATGCTGTGTGAATCATAGCATTACATACGTATGGATCTTGGTTCTTTGTGGATGAATATGCAGCATAGTGTGTTTTTCTCTCTCTAGTCTGATGATGACATCCACAGTGCACACAGTACAGGAAGACCAGCCCAAGGGTTTTGTGACTAAATTCTGTACATTTCTGTGAGTTGTGGTTGTATGTCTCATCAGAAATACATTTTCAAATAATTAATCTGTATTTGCAGTATGCCCAGATGCTTGCCACATTTTCCTGTCCCTTATTTCTTCTTACTCCATCTTCCTTGTGCCTGAAGCACATAAATCCTGCCTCCCTTGGTCTTTGATTCACGATCATTTCTTTTCTCTCTCCTGTGCAAGGGATACATCTCAGAACCTCAGTGAGCCACACCCCTAGCTACTCTCATCTTAGAAGGGGATCCTCAGTAAGTACAAGTTTCTAATTGGGCAGTTAATTCTTTTCAATTTACTGGAAACATTGGACCCATGCCTTCACTCCTGATTCTGCATTTTACTATTTGCAGGCTTAGCCCTTTAGAGTTCTGGCAGCAAGTTAAGATTTCATTGCCTCCTTGTCTTTGATTCTTGCTGGGAATAGCAGACTTCTTCACTTTGTGGATTGGTGTGTTTCATCAGCAAATAATTTACAACAAATTTAGCCATAATATACACATTCATTATCCTGACCCCATTTTCTTTCAGTCCCTCCTGTCTGTCCACAGTGAGCATGTGCTGACCTTCATCCTGTGTCCTTTTGTATTTCCACCCCTTCTCTCTACCATCCTTTCCCATTCTTGGTCTCTCCATGCTTCAGACATCTTTTTCTTTGCTTCTCTTTCACTTGTAAACGTCTGATGGACTCATCTGTTGACATTTTACACTTGGTTGCTACCTATATAAGTTTCATAATTTTAATTTAGTTTTTGCCCTTTCCTTCTATATGTTCAAAATTTTTCAAGTGGCTTTTCATTTTTTTTTTTTAATATTGGTTTCGTTCTCTCTGAATTGAATATGTGAGGGAGAAACATGTGCCATGTGTGTTCTTGGTTCTACTGAGTTTCACTTTTGCTGTCTTTTCCTTGGGTTGTTTTCCTTTTACTGTATGCTAAAAGTGATATTTAGACAACAGCTGGAATATTTTGAGTTATCTCATCTGTACTCACTCACTTCTCACTTCTTCCTGGCCTGTGAATTAGAACAATCTGGAAAGTTTATCTAAATTTAGGATCTGAGGTTTTCCCCAAGGCCACCCAAAGGCTTATATTCAGGCTACGGACTCATTTTCTGTGGTGGGTTGAATGAATGGTCCTCATAGGCTCATATATTTGAGTGCTTAGTCACCTGGAGTGGAACTGTTTAAGAAGGATTAGAAGGACGAGGAGGTATGATCTTGTTGGAGTAAGTGTGGCCTTGTTGGAGGATGTGTGTCAGTCTTGTAGCTGTGAATTAGTTAAACCACTTTAGTTCCCATCAGGTTATGTGTGCATTGTACCTGCCCAAGATTTGCAAATGAAAGACACACATACACCAGGTAATTCTGATAGGCCTTGAGTAGCTCAGTGGCTGGACATTTCTAACCCTCTCCACAACTAGCAAACACTCCCCTACAGTCTTCCTGAGTTAACATCTTTTAAAATCCCTATTTCATCTCTGCTACCTGAGACCCAATCGGGGAAGTGGCCCCTAAAGCCACCCTCCCAGATTCTTACATGTTGGAGGGTCTTTAGGAGTCATCTTTCTGCTTCCTCATCATGGCTATTCTTTTCTCTCTACCCCCTCTGTCTTGGTCTCCTGCCTGCTCAATCTAAAAGTCCCAAGTCCTTCTCCTTGCCCTGCCATTGGCTATGTGGCAATACTTTATTACCAAGCTAAGCCAGCTGGAGGCAGGGACCCTCAGGTCTGGAATGGTGGCTTTGGGAGCAGAATTAAGACAAAGCTTTAGAACCAGTTCCCAACACAATGGGGTGGGCTTTGAGATTTCAAAAGCCCACACCAGGCCCAGTGTCTGTCTACATAGAGATCAGCATGTCAGGTTCTCAGCTACTTTTTAACTTCATGTCTGCCTGCCTGCCACTGTGCTCCTCATAATACTAATAATGAAGGAACCCTCTAACACTGCAAACAAACCAGCCCCTAATTAAAGGCCTTTTGGTAAGAGTAGCCTTGATCATGGTGTTTCTTCATAGTAATGCAACCGTAACTAAGACAATTTCCTTTCCCCTTGCTTTGGGGTATGGTATCCTAATCATAAACCAAGGATGGTTCATCTGGAGTCCAGCTCTTCCTCTATCAACCCCCATTCATCTATCAAAAATTCACGTCAGCTTTTTAGTTGCCTCTCTTGAATCAACAAATACCACGAACACACCTCCTGAAAGTCTTGTGTTCTTGGATAGGGGTTTTTATCACTCCTAAATCTTAACCTGGACATTTTTCACAGTTTTGCTTGCTCTCTAATGCTTTTGAAAATTACAGACTTTATTTTTTCTTGCCTTTTAAACTGTCTCTGTCAGGAAGGATTGACTGGGGTCATCTTGTCCGTAGTTAAGTGGCATCCTCGGTGCAGTTAGGATGCTTACTATTTTTTCTGCTGTGCATTTTCTTTTATATATGATTGCCTGTTTGCTTAGACCATTTTAAGTAAATTGACATATACAAAGCTTCAAGAGGAATAAAAATCACAACCTGAATGTTCATAGAAATGTAACCTATGCTAGTTTTCTTCATATTGCTGTTTACTAAAATAACCTCAAGTGAAAAAAATCCTCAGTGGCTGTATCATCTACTTCCTTGCTAGAGACAATAAATGTAAATCACAGCAACTGGGTTTTACATAGTGTGTTATTAATGTGCAGGGCTACTGTGCAGAACAGGCTTTTACTCTCACTCTTCCCTTACCATACACATTTCCAAGTCATTAGCTATATTCCTTAAAGGAACCCTTGCCTACATACAATCTACTGGTTTTATGGACTCCACGTAACCCAAGGAATTTATTTCAATCCTCAGCATTCTTGACGGTGAGTGCTCAGGTTTTTACTTGACAAAGAGAATGGGATGTGTCCGTCTTTGAAAGGTTATGTTGTGCATTCGGCCATATTTTCTTTTTACATTCATAGGCATAATCATTATTTCCATCAGAGTAAAAGGGACGTGTGCTAGATGCTGTGTGGTTAGGCTGTCTAAATGAAGATGGATGAAAGAGCAGCGAAGTGAAACGTCCAATTCCTGGCTCTAAATGTAGCCTCCTCCTCCCTCCACTTAATGATATTGGCAAGACATTGTCTAATTTGGGAAGCTGTGCAGAAAAAGAAAGGCAAGTGCACCGAATGAAAAGACTCTCGTGATTGCTCCTGTTGTCTCAATAGAATTTTAGAAGGGTGTCTCTCAAAACTGTAATGATTTCCACACTAAAATTAGTTTTAAAATTCAGAAGCAGAAATTTATGACAATTCATTCAGAATGTGATATATGATCGGATCTAGTAAGTTAATGGATACAGACATTGAGACAGAAACCAGCATAAGCTACTTCATCACTGACAGAATTGGCTGATTTGGTTCCCTGATTCTAGGACAAAGCACAGGTGTAACCTTAATTCTGTTGCCTGGCACAGGTAGGAAATGTGACTTCAGAAGTCAGTCATGACTTCTGTGAAGATCAGCTGAGAGGACAAATTTAAGCCTGAGAAGACAGTTGAGAGCATGTGTCTGGTATGTGTGTAACACTGAAGACAGGACAGAAAGCCAAGGTCAGAATGTGGAAGCTTCAAATCAGGAAGCAGTTCAGTTTGCTAGATGGAAGGAAATGCTTGGGTTCTAAGTCACAGATAAAAAAATAAAGTTCCTGGTAGGATTTTCTAACATGGCATAAACTCTATAAACTGGGGTGTGTCTGTGTGTGTGTGTCTGTGTGTGTGTGTCTCTGTGTGTGTCTGTGTGTCTGTGTATGTGTCTGTGTGTCTATGTGTCTGTGTGTCTGAGTATTTTGTTTTGTGTGCAGTGTACATGGTTCATGCACATGAGTATGAGTGAATGTATGGAAACTAGAACAGAATGTTGACATGAATGTCTTCCTCTGTCTCTGTCTTCCTTATTGCTTTGAGTCAGCCTGCCACTGGACTGGAAGCTTCTGCCCCAGCTGTGCTGGCTGGTCAGCAGGATCTCTGGTTCCACCTTTCTCCACTCTCCAGTGCTGGAGTTACACACACCTACAGACATGAGCACGCATAGGCGTTTTACTTTGGTTCTGGGGATCAAACTTAAAATTGCAGAACAAGTGTTCTCACACACTGAGCCATCTCCCCACTACTGGATAACTACACGACACCTCCCACTTATTAAGACTTTCAGTGGCATATACACTACAAGTCACAGCTTTTGCTCCATTTAATCTTCTCAGAGACCGAAGAGTTCAGTGGTAACACTATCCCTTTTTTGTCAGTGAGCAAATCGTTAAGAAAATTGGGCTTCTCCCAAATCATGTAGACTTCTGTCTCTTTAACCTGTCTATACTTTACCACCATTCAGTCCTTCCCTGTGTTCTTTAACATCCATTTTACCTACCTAGAGAGGTGTCTGAGAAGGAAGGAAACTTACCTTTCATATTCATTACTGAGTCTCTGCTTCCAAGCAATAAGCCCAATTGCAAAAGTGAATACTTGTTGGATAAATTAACAAACGAATGAGTTAAAATAGCATTCTTTATTAGAATCATCTCTACACATAGGTATCTGCTTCATTATGACTTTAAAGCTATAGTCTGTGACTTGTTTGTATGTTTTCATAGCTAACAGCACAAGCCTCTATCTTACTGGTCTTAACCATTAAACATTTCTCTTTGCCATTGAGTTCATGGTCTTCAAGTTATTATGAAATTTTTAAAGCTATTTTTCAATGTAGAGCTATTCATGTACTGCTGTTACTAGTTGTATTTAACAATTATTTTTTAACATCAGTCAGTAATATTCAGAAAGATTTAAGAACCTGTGACTTTAGCTTAAGTAAGAAATAGTATAGCACTGTTCTTCCATCCAGAAGCATGCATTCGTTACTGAGACAGTTAAAACTGCCTCAGAAATCTGCATCAAGATGTAAAATAATATTATAGTTCATTTGCATAACATAATTATCTTCTTGGAGCTGCTTTCCATCACATCCATCATTTTATTTTATGTTTCCGTTTGGCAGAGCCTTGGTGAGCTCTAAATTCATGTTGCCATAATAATATCTAACTGAATTCCATTAAAACACTGGTATGGAGATAAAAGAGCTGCCTTTCTTTGTGCGGCTGCATATGAACTGATTTCTCATATATTATCTTAATGCACCTTACAGCAGTACAAGAGAGATGGAGCACAGTTACCGTCACCGTCATTTTACACATCAGCAAGTGGAACCTCAGAAATTATTAATAATTGACTTTTTCTCAAGGTCATCCAGCTTACATGAGAAGAAACCAAGTCTAGACTGGGGAACTCTGGATTTTAACACTTGAATTTGCAAGTTTTTCTTCTCTGTGACACTTTCCCTTGTATAAAATTTATACTTCATGTATGATCTTAGGATCTTTATTTGACTTTGCTTTTCTGGTAGCTCATGTATCTGTTACAAATGTCATAAAAGTATATGTATCAGCAGAGTGTCTCTATAATATTGTTATGTATCTATGATGTTTTCAGGATTTATTATTATTGGTTTTGTTCATGTATATATGCCTATGTGCAAAAAAGTATGTCCTAGTGAGTGTGTATATCCACAGAGACCACATCTCTACAGGTGGAGATACAGGGGAGTGTGAACCATCTCATGTGGGTTCTGGGAACTGAATTCTGGTCCTTTGATACAGCAGTCAGTGTGCTCTTACCTGATAAGCTATCTCTCTAGCCCCAATTATATCATTCAGAGGTGTGTGTGCGTATGTGTGTGTGTGTCTGCATGTATGTCTGTGTGTACATATGCATGTGTGTGAATATGTGAACCTCTGTATGTCTTGGTTCTCATACATGTCTGTGTGCATGTAGAGGCCAATTGAGGACACTGCACATGCAGAACACCTATTGTCTTGTTTCCTTTTTGTTGCTGTGGTAACTCAATATGACCAAGGCAATCTATAGAAGAAAGCATTTCATTTGGAACTTACAGTTTCAGAGTCCATGACTATCATTTTGGGGGCATGACAGCAGGCAGGAAAACATGGTTTTGGAGCAATGGCTCAGAGTCATATCTTGATTCATAAGCAGAAGGCAGAGAGTGCCAGCTGGAAATAGTGTGAGCTTGTAAAAACATCAAAGACTGTCCCTGACACACCTTTTCCAACAAAGCCACAATTCTTAATTCCAAAGCAATTCCACCATATGCTGAGATTCAAGCATTCAAAGATATGAGCTATGGGGATCACTCTTTATAAAAACACCACACTTAGTTTGTTCCATAGGTTATGGGTCTGAACTCTGGTCCTTATGATTGCAAAGCGATGCTATTCACCACTAATTGTGAATATAATTCTCTGCATAATTAGAAATATTCTTCAGCCCTCTACTGCCTTTAGGTTAATAACAATTATTGGTAGCACTCATACTTGAACTAAAGGAAGACTGCCATTTCTCTGAACCTCACCCAGTGAAAGCATTGCCATTTTCATGGACCTGAGACATTGGAATTTTTGACATGGTCATGCTCACAATATACTTCAACTGTTGTCAATGCATAACCTCAGGGAAAGGCCACCATCATTTTTGAGCCTGTCTTTAATATAAATTAGTCTTATAATTTACTTCTACAAGAGACATAAAAAAAAAACCTTTGAGATTTTCCTGTATAACCTAAATTTTAGTTTTTTTCTCATAACCATAGATACTCAATTAGAAATATTCACATAGATATTGACAGTTAGGTTACCTCCAGTATTTGCTATTAGAAACTTCTATAATGGGGAGGCTGGCCTTATTAGAAAGCCATTCTGTAAATGGGATGTTACATTTATGGCATAAATTCCTAAAAACATCATGTCTAAGTTACTTGCGAAACATGTTGCCAGATTTCTCTACATAAACTTGTAGAAGTTTACACTCCCACCAGTAAGCAGATGTGTTTTTTTTCACATCTGCATAAAATGGTACATTTTAAACATAAGATCTTTTAACTCTGTGCAAAAATATGCAATTGTATATGTATATATACACATGTGTGTATGTATGCATGTATACACACATGCATATAATATATATACATGTATATATGTATACATATACATATATGTGTATATATATATGTATGTATATATGTATATATATATATTCTTATGTTTGATTGCATATTCTTGTATGTGCATGAACATGTATATGTATCTTGTAGGCCAGAAGGTATCCTTGGGTGTCATACTCAAAAACACTGTTTACAATCTTTGGAGACATTGTCACTGAAACTCATCACTGAGCTCACCAAGGGGTGACTGGTGAGATCTTTCAAGTTAACCTCCCCAACTCTGGAATTACAAGGACAAGCCGCCCACCACACCTGACATGTTAAATTAATTCCTTGAGAATTCCATACATTGTATTTTGATCATATCTACTCTCACAAACTCTTTAAAAATCCACTTCTAACCAACTTCATGCTCTCTTTAAAAACAAATTATTTACTTTTATTTTTGAGATTATAATATAATTACATTTCTTCCCTTGACTTCATCTAAACCTTCTCATACATCTTTCCTGGTTCTCCTTCAAAATCATGGCCTCATTTTTCACTGATTGTTATTCCATCAGGGTGTATGTGTGTGTGTGTGTGGGGGGGTGTTTCTGAATATAACCTGTTCAGTCTGTATAACATTATTTATACGTATGTTTTCAAGGCTGAGCATTTGGCACTGAACAGAAAATTTGTATAACCTTCTCTGAGGAACACCACCTCTCCTGTTCCTGGCTTTCCTCAGTTGCCAAGTGTTTTTGTGTAAGGTTGAGGACTTTTCTCTGTTTAGTTTGGCATACTCATGGTTAGGCAGTCATGGTTAGGCAGTCATGTTGATGAGACTTTGTGTGTAAATTCTGATATTTTAAATACTATTCACTCTGATTTGTGTGGTCCAACTACTCTTGGGTTTGGGGCTCATCTTTTAGTGTTTTTGACCAACATGAGTCCTACCACTACAGAAAATCTATTCATTCTTTTTTTCCTAAAAGGTATCACCTGCCAATAGTTCCTTATGCAGGGGTGAGGCTTGATGTTCATCTTTCCTTCTCTATGCTGTTCTTTTGTCTGCCCTGAGCTTGCTCAGGTCTTTTGTATGCTATCAGAACTCCTGCATGTTCCTATGCACAGTTTCCATTTTGAATCTAGAAATACTAGTTTTCTTGAAGTCATGTACTACTTGGCTATTGTAGTAGTTCTACCCTTGCTTTGACAAAGACCCATGAGCCCTGGGGAGATGGGTGTAATATAGATGTGTATGTAGGCTGAACATTCTTCAGTCTCTTGTTCTCTACACGTGGATTAGCCATGGTTTTCTGTGTTGATTGGCATTTACTGCAAGAAGTTTTTCTGATGGAGGTTGAGAGATAGACTGATCTATATAGTCATCTATTCTTGGCCTGTTAACAGTTTGAGGTAACAGTGGAGAAAATATGGGCAGGGATGACTAATACTATACGTCCAACTAAAGTCCCTGTACTTCCAGGGCAAGCACGGTACAGACTAGGATATCTCCTTGTCCTGTCTTTGCTTTTAACAATAGATTTTTAAAATGCAAATTGAAAATTCTTAATTGCATATAGGCTTGAACATCTTCTCTTTCTATGCTCTGTGCCAATATGAATGAGGACCTCCCAGTGTTACACTTTACCATTAGACAGCTGGTCACAACATTTCTGCTCTGGTACTGAGCATAGATCTCACTTTGTCAAATTTTCTCACTTTGAATATCTCAAAAGTGAAGGCAAGGGTTAGCAGAGCTCTGACAAGGGCCACTCAGGTCTTAAACATGTTCTCTACTTATCTGGCTACCATCCTGTCTCAGAGTGTAGTGTTCTCTGAATTCTCAGACAGCCCTAGGAAACTACTACTTAGGTGCAGAAAACAAGTGTCTTACAAAAACTTTGCAATTCAAATTCAGCTTGAGCAATAGAAGTCATTTATGCATCTTAATAGGTTTATTGAGCAACCAAGAAATCAGAGGACAATTATCATTAAGAGTAGAGAAATAGTCTGTCTATCAGCACCAATTGAGCATATTCCAAAGAGATTTTGCACACATATCCTGGGCATAGCTGATGATGAGATAAAATTGCCCTGCCTGATTTGTGTGCAGATGTTTGCCTGCATCTTACCATTCTCTCTCTATTATGTTGTTGTTGTTATTTTCTCTGCCTAGTTCCATCGAATGAATGCAGTGGCCTGAAACCTGAAGAAACCCAGCTACCGCAGGCTCTTTACTGGCTTTATATAGTTGCATAAGGTGTTACTTTATTGGAAGAGCTTTCAAACTTCACCCTGTAGTCTGTCCTCAAAGTCACAATAAGCAATAATGTCAGCTACACATTTTTGACAGCCATATTTAGAAGTCGAGGAAGTGAATCTTTTCCAGATTTCACCACCGAGTAACGACTGTGCAGATTGATTGGTAGAAGACTCCATGACGAGGCCAATTGATTACGAATATTCAATAAAGTCTATGAGAAGAGCAAATCACCCCACTCATTGATTGACATGTCGTACTTTACCTTCTGTTAATGGTGGAAAGCCCCCATACACAACACACACACACACAGACACACACATCATTTGTTTCTTAATAACAAAACCCAATAACAAAATGATGTGAAAGAAATGGAAAGTGTGTGTAGTCCTATCAGATCTTGGAGAAAAATACATACTTGAGACCTGAAGGTTAGCTTTACACTTATCATTAGCCTATTGGGAGGCTAGAAACAAATCAAACATTCCCAAGGGTATTCTATCTCTACCTTTGTTTTCTATTGTAGTCCTATTGTAGAATAGTTTGGCTTTGGCTATTGTTTGTTTTTTGTGTTCATGATTACATACATTCCTGTTGCAAGAAAATTCTATGCATGTCAAAATTTCTAAAAGCTGCTTGTCAAAAGTCTCTCTTTTGGATGACTCAGAAACATATCTAACAAACAGGAGAGGAAATTTCTTATCTTTTGTAAATATAACCCAGTGTCTCTTGAGTACATCGACAACTCCATGTGGTTATGTGTAATTCATCAGTCTATCTCTTCCTTTCTCTCACTCTCCTCTCTTCTCAGCTCCTGTGGTCCACCATTGATTAGTTCTCTTGTTTTGCAAGGTTGGTTCTAGCAAGTCCAAATAAGGTCCCATTCACACCAGCAAAACAATTTTACTGAAACTCCAGTGGTTGAGTTTTACTAGAAATAAAGCTACAGAGATGAGGAGAAAGAAGGAGGGAGGAGGAAAAGGAAGAAGAAAGAAGTAAAAAGAAAGGAAGGAGGAGGAAGAGCAGAAGAGGGAGATAGAGAAAGAGAAGAATAGGATGAAGTAGAAAATAAGTAGTCTATCCTAAAAACATCATATTTGGATTATTTATATATGAATCATGCTTTGAGACAGGCTGGAGACAGGCTGAAGAGGAAGGGTTGTTGCCTCTATAGTAAACAGAAATTAAAATGGAAGAGTAATAGTAATTTAAGGTGGTTCTATTATCAGAATAATGAAGAGGTGACAGGAAAGCAAATTATTTATTCATAATGTTGATCCGAAATACACTAGACTGGATCATTTATAAACAGAATAAACTGTTTCACACCCTGGGAAATCCCAGATCTGGTGAGAGCACACTCCAGTTACATGACACCTTCTTGAATCTTCACTCTGGGAAGAGACACTTACATCACTGCAAGGATTTGTGAGAGTGGCATATACTCATGACCTAAACTCTGCTCCTCAAGACCTGACATCTTAAAACCATTACTAAGGATCTGGGTTTCAGCATATGATTGTGGATAAAGGGAGACTAGCAATCATACAATTGCAGAATCACATCAGGATCACAGGAATTGTTTGGCCCAAAGATCCAAACCAGAGAATGCGCTCCCCCAGATGTACTCACAGACAACAGATTCGATGCAATAACATAAGGTGTATTGATGATAAGATGATAACCAGTATACTGGGGCTCCCCTATGCGCAGGTAAGAGGAACCTGAGCTGAAGCTAAAAGCAGCTTATATACCATCTTTACAGAGTTCACAAGCACAGTTAATTACTTCTCAAACAACCGTAAAGGATTTCAAACAGCCATTCCCAGGCCCAGTTTCTAGGTAACTCAAAGTTGCACCTTATCTTTACAACAAAGAGGGTCAGCTTAAATGGCTTCTGTTTAACCAGGTGTACTGTGTTGAGGGCTCATCTCCCTGATAAACTCTTATCTTGGGCCCTTCTTCCTGGAATGTTTGTTTGAGTCTTTGGAATGTGCTCCTCCTGGGATATGCCTTGGGGACAGCTAATATTTGAGTGTAAACAAAAACTAGAACTTAAGGATCTTTTAATTTTAAATTCAAGCTGAGACCTGAGATTACATTCTTACAGAATCTACTTTTTGCTAGCCAGGGGGCTTTATTTTTAAGCCAAGTCTGTCTGTCCCATTACACCAAACTTGAGGTTGAGTGAAGGAATCAGTATTCTCTTTCTCTTTAAAATACTTTGTCCCATGGCTCAGCCAGGACCCACTTTCTCTCTTTGTGAACTGGATAAACTTTGGCTTTCATAGATGGTACAACCTGTTGCACAGGTCCCAGTGTCAAAGACATGTCTCCATCTGAAATTTTTTTCTTTCTCCTGAAATGAAATAGTTACCAAGAGTTTCCGCTCTTTCACTAAAAGCAACTGCAGAAGCCATATTGCTTTTAATGTATTGCTAAATCATCATTTTAGAAGATTAGAGAGCTACAGCAGCAAGGAGACAAGGGAACTGAAAGCTCAGAGCGGCAGGAGGCAGTCTGAAGATCTTCTGTTGCTGTTCCCTTGGAGACTTTCTGATTCTTGGCCAGAGATTGGCCTTGATCAGACAGCAGTGAGGAAACACAAAAACTCTCAAACAAAACAAAACAAAAGCAAAACAAAACAAGTTAAATCTCCCCACACAGACATTGAATTCCAATGTTGCTGCTCAAGGATTGTTGCCTTCTCATTTCCTAAATTTCTCCTAGAAAAATACACACACAGACACACACACAGACATACACACAGACACACAGACATACACACATAGATGGGTGGGTGGGTGGGTGGGTGGGTGGGTGGGTGGGTGGATGGATGGACGGACAGATGGACAGGTGGATGGATGGAAGGATGGATGGAAGAATGGATGTATGGATGGATAGATAATAGATTGTGTGTGTGCCTGTGCGTGTGCGTGTGTGTGTGTGTGTGTGTGTGTTTCTAAATCTCTGTCTTTCAACATACTACCAAGTAACTTCTTTGGCTCCATCTCCTGGTTCTCTAGATGTTTTTCTCTGGATCTCTGTTCTGAATGCTTTGACTTCTTCAGCTTCTCTTTGTTTGTTTGTCTGTTTTTTTGCTTTTTTAAAAATTGGATATTCTACTTGTTTACATTTCAGATGCTATACTCTTTTCCCATCCCCTCCAGGAATTCCCTATCCCATTCCCCCTCTTGCTGCTTCTATGAGGGTGTGTCCCCACCAATTCACCCACTCCCTCTCCCTGCCCTCGATTTCCCCACACTGGGGCATCCCACCTTCACAAGGACCTCCACTCCTACCAATGCCTGACAAGGCCATCCTCCATTGCATATACAGCTGGAGCCATGGGTCCCTCCATGCATGTTCCCAGGCTGGCAGTTTTGACTCTGGGAACTCTGGTTGGTTGGTATTGTTGTTCTTCCCATGGGGCCTGCAAGCCCCTTCATCTCCTTCAGTCTTTTCTCTACCTCTTCCATTAGGGACCCCATGATCAGTTCAATGGTTAGCTGCAAGCATCCACCTCTGTATATGTCAGATTCTGGCAGAGCCTCTCAGGAGACAGCTACATCAGGCTCCTGTCAGCATGCTTTTCCTGATATCCACAACAGTGTTTTCCTTTGGTGACTGCACATGGGATGGATATCCAGGTTGAATGGTCTCCAAACCGCCTCTCCTCCAGTCTCTGCTCCACACTATGTCTCCATATTTACTCCCGTGCGCATTTTGTTATTCCTAAGAAAGACTGAAGCACCTCTATTTTGGTCTTCCTTCTTTTTGAGTTTTATATGATCTGTGAGTTGTATCTTGGGTATTCTGATCTTTGGGGCTAATATCCACTTAACAGTGAGTCCATACCATGCGTGTTCTTTTGTAATTGGGTTACCTCACTCAGGATGATATTTTACAGTTCCATCCATTTGCCTAAGAATTTCTCAAAATCATTGTTTGTAATAGCTGAGTAATACTCCATTGTATAAATGTACCATATTTTCTCTATCCGTTATGCTATTGAAGGACATCTGGGTTGTTTCCAGCTTCTGTCTGTTACAAATAAGGCTGTTATGAACAGAGTGGATCATGTGTCCTTGTTATATGTTGGAGCATCTTTTGGGTATATGCCCAGGAGTGGTATCGCTGGATTCACAGTTAATACTATGTCCAATTTTCTGAGGAACAGCCAGACTGACTTCCAGAGTAGCTGTACCAGTTTACAATCCCACCAAAAATGGAGGAGTGTTCCTCTTTCTCCACATCCTCACCATATCTGCTGTCATCTGATTTTTTGATCTTAGCCATTCTGACTGATGTGAGGTGGAATCTCAGGGTTGTTTTGATCTGCATTTCCCTGATGACTAAGAATGTTGAACATTTCTTTAGGTGCTTCTCGGCCATTCAATTTCCTCACTTGAGAATTCTTTGTTTAGCTCTGTACCCTATTTTTAATAGGGTTATTTGATTGTCTGAAGTCTAATTTCTTGAGTTCTTTGTATATATTGGATATGAGCCCTCTATCAGATGTATGATTGGTAAAAAGATCTTTTCCCAATCTATTAGTTACCATTTTATCCTATTTACAGTGTCCTTTGCCTTACAGAAGTTTTGCAATTTTATGAGGTCCCATTTATCAATTCTTGTTCTTAAGGCATAAGCAATTGGTGTCCTGTTTAGGAACTTTTCCCCTGTGCCCATGTGTTTGAGGCTCTTCCCCACTTTCTCTTCTATTAGTTTCAGTGTATCTGATTTTATGTGGAAGTCCTTCATTCACTTGGACTTGAGCTTTGTACAAGGAGATAAGAATGGATCAATTTGCATGCTTCTACATGCTGAACTCCAGTTGAACCAACACCATTTTTTGAAAATGCTGTCCTTTTTCCACTGAATGGTTTTAGCTCCTTTGTCACAAGTCAAGTGAATCATAGGTGTGTAAGTTCATTTCTGGGTCTTTAATTCTTCTTATTCTCCTCCTCCTCCTCCTCTTCCTCCTCCTCCTCCTCCTCCTCCTTCTTCTTCTTCTTCTTGAGACAGGGTTTTTCTGTGTAACCCTGGCTGTCCTGTAACTCACTCTGTTGACCAGGCTGGCCTCAAACTCAGAAATCCACCTGCTTCTGCCTTCCAAGTGCTGGGATTAAAGGTGTGTGCCACCACTGCCTGGCTTTTTTGTTTGTTTGGTTGGTTGGTTGGTTGGTTGGTTGGGTTTTTTGGGGGAGGGGGTTGTCTTCAATTCTATTCCTTAGATCTTCTTGCTTATCTCTGTACCAATACCATGCAGTTTTTATCACTACTGCTCTGCAGTACAGCTTGAGGTCGGGGATGGTGATTTCCCCCAGAAGATCTTTCATTGTTGAGAATAGTTTTTGCTAACCTGAGTTTTGTTGTTATTGCAAATGAATTTGAGAATTGTTCTTTCTAACCCTGTGAAGAATTGAGTTGGTATTTTAATGGAGATTGCATTGAATCTGTAGATTGCTTTCGGCAAGATGGCCATTTTTGTTCTATTAATCCTGCCAATCCATTAGCATGGGAGATTTTTCCAACTTCTGAGATCTTCTTCAATTTTTTTCTTCAGAGACTAGAAGTTCTTGTCATACAGGTCTTTCACTTGTTTGGTTAGATTCACACCAAGGTATTTTATATTATTTGTGACTATTGTAAAGGGTGTCATTTCCCTAATTTCTTTTTCAGCCTGTTTATCCTTTGAGTAGAGGAAGGCTATTGATTTGTTTGAGTTAATTTTATATCCAGCCACTTTGCTGAAGTTGTTTATCAGGTTTAGGGGCTCTCTGGTGGAAGTTTTAGGGTAATTTAAGTATATTATTATGTCGCCTGCAAATAGTGATATTTTGACTTCTTCTTTTCCAATTTGTATTCCTTTGACATTATTTTGTTGACTACTTTTTATTTTTAATGTTCATTATTCTCGGCTTATACTTTCAATCCTTATTGAACTCTTACATTTTACAGCCCTAATATAAAACTTCTGTGACTGATAATTTCGGAATACAAATGTTCATAAGTCTAATTTTGCTACCAGCTACTTTTGTCCCAGTAATTTTTCTACTTTTGAAATATATATGGAAGAAGTTTTTGAGGTCTGTGTGAATCAAAATTTTGAATGCCCCCCCTTCTCTGTTTCTGAAAGCAGTGGTCTTTTCAAGCAAATATTTTTTTATTATAGGCAGGTTGCACTGCCATGAAGAATTGCTTATGGCTCATGTCAGATGATTTCCCAAAGTCACATATCAGAAAGCTTGAAATAGGCAATTCATCTGAGCGCTCTTATGGACCAAGTTGGCATTCATTTCTCCTTGGGAACATGATTCTATTCAGGTCACCCCTAATAATTAAATTCTACTTTATTGTTAGGGTTCTACTTTAGTGTTAGGGTTTGCTTCCTGCCTCCAGAGCTCACTAGTTGGCCTGTGTTGGTTCCTATCTAACACAAACCATGTGTGATGGTTAATCATGATTGTCAGCTTGACAGGATTTAGAACCACTATGGAAACATCTCTTTGAGTTTCTAGAAAGGTTGTTTTGTTCATTATAGTCCAGAGACACCAAAAGATTGAACACACCTGGTTTAACTATATTCATGCTTTCCCACCATGATGGACTGCACTCTTGCAGTGAGAGTGGAATGGACACTGCCTTCATTAAACTGCTTGTTGCACATATTTTGTACAGAAATAAGAACATCAACCAATACCCCATGTGTAAGATATTTCTGTCTTTCTGTTTGGAATCTTGTTCTGATTCTGCTATTGGATTTTTCTATTTGTTATTGGATGATTAAAGGTGACATTTTTTAAAAGGATAAAATGGTCAAGAAACCTTTTTTCTCAGCTCCTTCTATTGCACAAACCACCTCCCTATACTAACCCTGTTACCTCTCTTTCTAACCTCTTTTCCTGTATCCATCTCTAATGTGAAGACTCCTTCTCTCATCCCCCAACCCCCACAAACACAATGACTACCAAGAGCTTAGCTTCTAATTATCTTCTCATCCCCTGACAATTTCTCTACATTAATCTTTCTCCATTTTTACCTCAGGCCAGAGTCTGATTCTGTGTTGTTTAACAGTTGTATTAGTGTTCTGACTGCAGCCCAGCTTGACTTGCTGACATACCATCTGCACAAGTCACACTTGTTGGCAACCCTACAGCTCATTAAGTGAGATCTTTTCTTAGCTTAAAATTACTTCTTTCTAGTTTTGCTGTCCTCAGGTCTCCTTTATCCTGCAGTAAGGCATACTGTTCAATAGTATTCCTCCTACAATATGGAATAAATGGGTATATATTACATGTGCTTTATTATATTAGAATCCCTGGCAGTAAGCGGGTGTTAGTCAATTATAGGAAAAGGTTTGCAGTAAGTAGATTGTATGGCATGAAATCTCATCAGCAGAGATTGTGATAAATGTGGTCCAATCCACGTTGTGAGAGTGTGGTGAAGGATATATTGTTTTGTGGGCCACGGGGAACCAATGACAGCACATGCTGTATGAATGGTTTTGCTGATGTTTGTAACTTTAGATAGTAGAGGTGAAGGACAGCCCTGTCCCCTGCAGTGGGACAGTGTCTGTCTCCATCAATTTTGTGCTTAAACTTTGCTGGCACTGCTTTGTGCCTCCTGAGTTTGCCCAATGTCTATAAGGGTTCCATTTTCATATTATGCTGTGGTTGTGTAACCTTTACTGAAGCAGGAATGTGAAGGATCTCCATGGAGTATTGTGATGCCCTTGACTCCTTGAAAACTGAAGCAAATGTCATAATATTACACTTCTATATTTGTCACTGAATCTGCTGAGGCTTTAAAATGTATAATGTAATACACAGAACTAAGGATTAGTCTGTATAATCTTCTCAGAAAAAAACATGTTTCAATTTATATATAACTTATGTCTCCATATAAATCAAGGAGGCATGCCAGCATTTAGACATCAGCTTCTATAAATCAGTATATAATAAAGTCTCTCAGCTTGTTCACCCTTCCTCTCCACCTCCCTCCTTTTCTCCCTTTCTCTTTCCCTCCCACTTTCTCTCCCTCTCTCTAACACACACACACACACACACACACACACACAGAGTCTATTCAATTGTGTAACAATTGGGGAAGAAAAGAGAAAAACAAGACTCTCTTTGCTGCTCAGAAGCTAGGAAGGCGCATAAATGTTGGGCCCAAGGCCCAGGCAAGAGACGTCGCAGTTGGAGCAGCGCCATTCCTGTTACATAGATCCCTCACACAGAAGCCAATTCATCTGGCACTCTAGACAGGAAATGGGGGAACTGGTAAAAACCAACCTACAGACTAAGAAAACCCATTAACCCAATGTCCATCATACACTACAGCTATCTTTAGTCCAAGGAAGTAAAGCTCGCAGCCTTGACAGTGTTCCATCTCTCACAGTGCTCATGGAAGCAAGCCAGGCAATTTCAACTGATTATTCGTTTTCTTTATTATACTATCTACTGCCAAATATTTTTCCTTTTCTTTTAGCTATTGTTAGAGAGCACTTAATTGTGTTGGATCACTGGCAGCTTTCTAAAACTGCCAAATTCAGTCCAAAAATCATTCCATAGGCATCCTGGGCATTAATACTAATCATGTCTAGCCTGGATCACTAATAAACATCCCTTATTTGAGGAGGAGGTAGAGTATTCTGAACATGACATCTAAAAATGGCCACATAGAAAACAAAATGCCCTGATGGCTTGTACTTGTATTATTCTGTGTTACAAGTCAATCAGCCCATGATGTAGCACCTTAAACACAACAAATGTCACAATTCCACAGATTTTCATCAAAATGACAGGAAACAAATTTAATTTCTGTTCCTTAGAAAATGGTTTCTGTTTCCATGCTTTACTCTCTTTCATTGGTTTTTCATTTGTTCATTTCTTTGTTTTCCCAACTATTTAATCAGGTTAGCTCTGACTATTCAAGAGCTCCATACTAAGAGAGAAATGTCTCAGGAAAGAAAGTATCATGAAGGCCCTATTGGGGAGATCTAATCATGAGGCCAAATTAGATGTTAAACCATAAAGGCTGCAGATGGAAACAGCCAACCATGTGGAGGGACAGAGGGAGGCAGGCAGTAAGAATGGCAAACAGCAGCTTTGACAAGCACAGCCTATCAATTTCACTAGACAATTATGGGACCAGGAAGAATCTTGCTGGCAGCTCATTTTTCTACAGAGCCTCTTCAGCTCTTGGAGAGCTGGCCTGGCATAATGATGGCTTGTGATATACAGAGGCCATTGAGGAGTCAGGCTTGTTTTATTTTAGATGTACAGGATATGAATGTCAGCCTGTGATTAACCACACAAATTAAATGAGAGGTATCCAAAACGGGATCAAGCTGCTGGCATCCCCCTTGCCCTCTCTAGCCAAAACAGAACATTGCAGGAATGCTTTAAATTCTGGTATTTCTCCAGTATGGGTGCCAATGATTACCAGCAGAATATTACACATTAAACTTTAGACTGGACACAAATGATCATAATTTAATATCAAAAGAGTCATATTCTAGCCCAGATGTTATGAAGTTCAATATGTTAATTGTCCCTAAAATTGTTCAATCAACACAGGTTTGCAGTGGTTTTAGGAGATGGCAATTATTTGAGAAGGCCAAACACCAAGGATATGCTTGATGGGTTTTTGATTTTTTCAAAATACAATTTGTCTGATCAGAAATTCTACTCTGAATTGATTTCAGTTCTGACTGTTGAGACCTTTCAGTTAACTGGAGATATTTACATTCCCTTGAAATGTCAACTTCACAATTCTAAAACTAGTTTTTCTCCATCTCATTACACTCATTCTCTCTCTCTCTCTCTCTCTCTCTCTCTCTCTCTCTCTCTCTCTCTCTCTGTGTGTGTGTGTGTGGGTGTGTGTGTGTGTGTTTGTGTGCATGTGTGTGTGGGTGGGTGTATTTGTATGTGTGTTTGTGTGCATGTGTGGGTGGGTGGGTGGGTGTGTTTGCATGTGTGCGTGTGTGGGTGTTCATGGGTCAGAAGATACCTTACAGGAGTTAGTTCTCTCCTTCCAGCACACCATCCCTGGGATCAAGTTTAAGTTGTCAGTTTTGGCAAAGCCACAAGCATCTTACCAACACTGCCATCTCATAGACCTTAAAACTTGGATTTAACTAATTAGCACAAAATTAAACTAAGACCTTTATAAAGAAGAGAAGCAGGTCATAGGAAAGGTCCTGGATTTTTAAAAGATATTAAATTTTATACTCCATTCTCTTTAGATATTAAATTTTACATTCCTTTCTCTGTTGCTGAAACAGAAAGATTATTTTAAGATCACTATCTTTTTCTATTATGAAGCAATGTTTGCAAAACGTCCTTACTATCCACAGTCCATCATACTACCCACCTATTTTATTCATTGTTTTTAGATGCTTAAAGATGAAAAGGAAAATGATGTGTAAGGTGTAGCTCTGACATAGACAGGTGAGATGCCTCAGTGGCTGCTCACCATGGTGTTATCATGTCAGACATCCAGCTGTGATGGTAATATCTAAAATGGATGGAGATAGTCACTTCCACATGGGTTCGCATGTATTAGCCTAGTCCATCAAACAGCTCCCCAGCAGGCAGAAAGGCAGGCCAAAAGGAGTTAGGATGCTCAAGGTCACATAGTTAGTAACTGTTTAGAGTTGGTCTCTCAGTCTGGCTTCTGAGTCCAGTAATTTTTAAGATACTAAATGATAAAATTGTGTTTGTTGTTACCTAACCCTAAATGTAGAAAAAAAGGATACAACTTTTATTAGTTCTAGCAAATAAATGTTGTGTGTAATTTTACCTGCTGTATGCAAATCAGTTGTACAAGTTTGTTCAGATGCCATCTCTTCTAAATCTCCCTCCCCCTTTAGCCCTCTCCTCTCTCAGTGAGAAAACATTTGCTCCCTTGTCTCTTTTATTCTGTCACCTTAATTTTTTCCACTTCTTTGTTTAATTAAAATCTAACTGCATCATTTGTGTCACCCCTTTCTCTTCTCCTAGCCACTCCCACCCCAAGCCCACCCTTGCTCCACCCAGCCCCCTACCAAATTTCCCAACCTCCTCTTTTTTAATCATTGTTGTGAATTTGGAAGGTGGCTGGGAGGAGCAAGGGTGGACTTAGGAGAGCTAGGAGGAAAGAAACATATATACAAGTGTTGTTACTTCATTTACTATAAATATATAGTAAAAGTTACATATGTTTTATATATACATATATACGTATATGCTTATATGTGTTATATGTAATTTTAGGTAAATATAAAATGAGACTGACTTATGCACTTTTTTCTCAAGAATCCTAATGTCAATATTTTTTTTCTCCCTCCCTCTCCTGCTGTATTGTCTTCTTCTCTTTACCTAACTTCTTCCTTCATAAACCTGTTTCCTGCCGTTCACCTAAGAGCTCCCCTCCCATGTCCTGTCATTACTTTCCTGGTTTCTGTGGCTACCCCAAGTTACATACTCACATCTGAGGATTTGGATCTAGGAGCTGCCCATGTGAGAGACCATGTAACACTGTCTTTCTGGTCCCCGTTACTGACTCAACATAATCTTCTCCAGTTCTATGCATTTACCTACAGGTTTCATGATTTTCTTTACAGATGAGTGCTGTTCCGTTGTGCACATGTGCCACATTTTCATTACCCATTCATCAGGTGAAGGACACCGGGAGGATTTTAATTCCCTAGCTATTACGTTACCGAAATGTCTACAATCATTGCGAGCAAATGGCCATTTTCCGCTTTCTTTTTCCATCTCTTTCTTCAGAGATTTAATGGGGGTTTTGTAAGGTCTTTCCTCTTCTTAAGTAAGTTTCTTCCAAGATGGTTCCTTTCTTTGAGACTATAGTTTTTTTTGCTAATTTTTAGTTTGGGAGAACTATCTAATTTCAAGAGTTGGATCCTTAACAATCCCACTATAACTCTGCCACCACCTGTGCTTTTTGATGTTTGCTTTATGAAACTGGAACCCTCTGGGTTCAGCACATAAGTATTTATGCTTCTATATCTTCTTGGTTAATTTTTCTCTTTATTAATATGTAGTAATGCTACTTAACTGCTCTTAGCTATTAAAAAGTCTTTGTTCCCATGCCTACTTGAGCCTTCTATGTGGTTGTTGGAAATTTCTAGATGAAGGTTTCTGAATTCTTTCCCTGACATGTAGCTATTCCAGGGTCTTGATTTCTAATATAAACTGCCCTAATACTCACTCATTTCATACACTTCTTGGGTGTACTTTGTGCATTTGTTGAGATAAATGTTTCTTCCCATTTTAAGTTTTTTCATTTATGCTATTCTTTTTGTTTTGCTCTTTCATGTAAATCTCGCTAGTGGGTTGTCTCTCTTTCTCCTGATGCTTCTGTGTGAGGTGACATCTGTAGTTACTTTAATATTTGCCACCAGTCCTGCCATTAACCTGTGACAGGGAAAACTTGTGTGTCTCATGTGTCCCAGATAAGGCACAGACACTGTGACATTACAGAACTGACTGGGGAAGGAGAAATGTTGGAAAGAAGATTTTTGAAGGTATAGAAAAAGAGGAGTAGTCCTAAATGTTTTTCTAGTGAAATAGAAGTTAAAATATAGCAGCTTAACAACTAAAGTACAAAATTGAAATAATATAAAGAAAAACAAGAGAAAGTAAATAAATCAATAATTATGCTATTGAAAACAATCCATAGCATGAAATGGTATAATATCCTTGATATTTCTTTCTCTCCCATCTTGGGATGCTATCTTCCCCAGGCTTACAGAAGGCTGATGAAGACTAAGAGTCTGAACACCTCACACATAGTTAGTGTTCTCTGCTAGATGAGGAGGATCTCTGTGAGAAACAGACTATTCTTCCAGAATTCTCTGGACAAAGTGCCAGTGCCACCATCCATGGCCCCAAACATGTTATCTTTCTCCAGGGAAAAAAAAAAAGATCAGATTTTCCACTGGCAGGGCTTTCTCCAACTCAGGCTCTGGAGGAGTCTGGAAGGCTCATTTGCCTGAGTGCATCTGTGTGCCAACAAAACATCTTGCTAGCTTCCACAGCATACTTCTGGAATAGCTTAGCCTAACCTTTGCAATGGCAGGGAGGAACTCCCCTTTTGTCAGGTTCAGGTTCCTTGACTATTCTTCTGCTACGCACTCTCATATTTACCATGTTTTGTCTACTTTTGGCTTTTCAACAGTCCAGATCTTCTCTCTCTGAACCTTCCAGTGCCACTCTTGGTGACAGCTCATGGTTACAGCAGTTGAAGATAGCAGGACCATGGCAACAGAATCAGTATTCTTAGTGGGCTCCAATGTTGGGCAGCCTGGGTTCATTCACAAGAGAAGTTCACTGTTCTGTATAATTAACACTGGTCAAGAAGTTGGGGAGTCCTCACAGACAGCTTGGTACAGCAGCTCAGTAGCTCATTCCTTCTACTTCTAGCCAACTTTATTAACTAGCTTATGTGATGTCTCTAAACTAAATTAGCAATAAAGTAAGTTATTAATCATGAAATTGGAAAAGTTGGACTAGGGAAATCTGCTGTCTTTCTGAGTGTAACCTCAGCATTGCTTTATATCTCATGTTCCCAACATGCTGCCAGTAAGTACTTCTTCAAATTGTTTTCATATTTGTGTTCAGTCAAAGAGATAGCTTTTGATAAGAATTGATATCTTGGCCGGACATGATTTATATTCCAAGCTTGAAATTAATTGTTCCATGCCTCCTTGGTTAATGATGAGAAATCTGATATTATTTGGTTTCGGTGATACATTGGTTTTTTCAATTTGACATAAGCCTAGATATATTTGGAGCAAGGAACCTCAGTTGAGATATCTCCAACAGGTTGCCTCTAGGCAAGTCTATGATTGATGTGGGTGGACCCAGACCATGGGGTATGGAATCATCCTTAGACAAATGGTCTTAAGCAAACTGAGCAAAACAATGAGAAAGCCAGCAAGCAGCACTCCTCCATGGCCGCTGCTTCAGTTCCTTCCTCCAGTTTCCTGTTTTGTGTTTCTGCCCTGATGTTCTTTCAGGACAGATTATGACAAGGATAAACCCTTTTGTCCTCAATTTGTTGGTTATGGTATTTTGTCACAGCCACAGAATCCTAACTGAGATAGTTGGTGATTGGTATTTTTTCACTGTTGGCTTAAGATGACAGGTATGTATTCTCTCACAGCTCTGGAAGAAAAGTAGTGTAAAATGAGGTGTCCAGAGCAGTGGTTTTTTCTACACAGACAGGAGTCTTCTCCTTGGATTGTAGACAAGCCTTACCTATCTCAATTTCTTGCCCCTGCATGTGTGTGCATTTCTTTCAAAATTTCTCTCCTTTTGAATGGACACCAGTTATCAGATGAGGCCCACCCCTAATCTAGTTATGACTTAAGCTTAGCTTGACCACATCTGCAAGGTCACATTTTCAAAGAAGGTGACACTCCTGAGGAGCTGGAAATTAAACATGTCTTTTGGAGGTTGTCACAATTTCTCCTCCTACACAAGCTTTCCTGAGACCATTACCTTTGAGCTGAGGTACTAAAATCTGAGAAAAATTGTACTCTATGAAAGTAGTGGGCCTGCACCAGTCCTGGTGGAGGAATGGATGTCTCACTTGAATATGTAAAGTTAAACACATCCCCCAGGGAACACAGAAGCAAAGGCTGAAGCACAGGTTTTCATGTATAGGATGCCCTCCTGGGAGGTGTGAATATCACTGATTATCTTCATGTAACTCTACTCCAGACAAACGGAAAAGAGAAACCTTGGCCCTTTGCTAGCAGACATCAGAAGAGAAAACCCTTGAGATACAGCCTCCTTCCAGAGCCGAAGCTTGAGTTGTGATGCATGAACACAGGCTTGAAACACAGTAGATCTCAACCTTTCTAATCCTGTGACCTTTTAATATAGTCACTTATATTGTAGTGAACCCCCCAACCATAAACGTATTTCACTTCTACTATATAAATGTAATTTTACTTCTGTTATACATTATAATGTAAATGTCTGATATACAGGATATCCAGAATGCAACTCTTGTGGAGGTTATGATCCACATGTTGAGAGCCCCTGGTTTAGAGAAAGATGGATAAGATAAAACCTAGCTTTGTGGTAATGTGAGCAGGTAACCACAGATTCTAAGCCCTAGTTTTCTTATCTAAAAAATGAAGACAGTCATATCTTCCTTAGAGTGTCATAGTGAATATTAGGTTTGAAAAAGCACATTATAGTATTTTTAAGCATTTAATGAAAATAAACCATGTGAACAAAGATAGGTATATACATACATATATACATACATATATACATAGACAGATACATAGAGATAGATGATAGATACATAGAGAGATACATAGATATTTAGATAGATAGATAGATAGATAGATAGATAGATAGATAGATAGATAGATAGATAATGTAGATAGATAGATACCCTGACCTTTTAAATTTGGCACAGTTCAACCAAAAATATTCCCACAGTAAAAATAGAATCTGGATTGGGAAGATGAATTACAAAAGTCTTTCTCAATCTGTACGCCATTGGAGGAAGCAGGAAGGTTGTAAATGACATTAGCATTTAACCTGGGCACAGTGAAGGATGTAAGGGAACTCTTGGGAATCATTTTAATGGCTGACCACATTCATGCTGCTTTAGGGACAATAGTCTTTTCTCACAGAGTCTGGCACTGCTTGTGTGTTCAAAAATGTTTTTTTCGTGGTTCATTTTTTTATTGGATATTTTATTTATTTACACTACAGATGCCATCCCTTTTCCCCACTTCCCTTCCCTAGAACCCCTTCTTCCTTTATGCTTTTATACCATTTTGATTACATGCATGTAATAAAGTCAGTTCTAGGTTGAAGGTCTAGCAATACAATAGATGCAAATAGTAGAGGAACACAGAATACAATAAACACAAATAGTCAAAGAAAAAGCAAGGCATTAAACCCAGTTATGTGAACACTTCTGTGATCACTTTTTCTAAAGGCTTATCAGGATGACCAAAGTATCTGAGCCTACTTCCTTGTTCTAGTCTAAAATTTAGAATCCTGTCTGAAATTACTTCTTTGTTCTGGCCTAATATTTAGATTCCTGCCTGAGATTACTTCTTTGTTATAGCCTATGATTTAGACTCCTACTTGAAATTACTTCTTTGTTCTAATCTAATGTCAGATTACTACTCGAAGCCTACTTCCTTGTCCTTGGCCAATGTCATATTCCTGTCAAGCAGCCTCTTTCCTTGTCCTTGGCCCATGTTAGCTTCTTGCCAAGCAGCCCCAAAGGCTCTCCACCTTTTCATCTTTTTTATTTCATTAACAAGACTGAGCCTGTCTTAGGTTGTTCTGACAAGAATGCCTTATTTACCTGTTATGAAATATACATTATCAAAGGCAATGCAATCCTGTCTTAGGTTGGTAAGGCTTTGTGCAGAATCTTACCCGCCCTTGGCTTGCCAGCCTGTTGATTTAATAACTTTGTCTGGGGGTCCATTTTCAGGTTTAAGCTATGTACTTTGGCTGGCAACATGTTGATGTTGTTAAAGATAAGCTTTAACACAATGGGGAGGAATAACAGTATTCCCAGGACAAGAAGGGCTAGCCTGATCAAGCTATATATGCCATTCCTGGGGTTTATCATAAATGGAAATACTGAGCTCAGGCCATGGATAATTTTATCAGCATTATCTTCAGCATTAAAGGTCAACAGTGCAGCATTCTTTAATCATAATTAATTCATAATACCATTACGCAAAGTAAACACACCCAGAGAGGTGTTAGGATTATGCCAAATATCCTACAGGTGTCTTTAGACTTTTTTCTAACTCTAATGACAATCATTTTGAATTTCAAAAGTAACACTAGTCCAATAATATTTGTCATGACACTTGGGATGGCTCCTAACTCTTGAACCCTGAACCTCCTTCAGATAATTTGAATGGGTTATAGAGCATCATTTGTTGTTCCAGATACCTATACAAATCCTTTTGTATACTCAATAAATTAGTAACATTTTTGCTAGATAGTTAACAAAAATAGTTGTCTTAACTCCTTGTGTCAATGCTATTGCAGAAGCAGTGGTGCTAGCAATTAATGGAATTAAAGCTGTAATACCAGCAATATTCAAGCCTGCTGCCCTCTTGCTTCTGCTTAAAGCCTAACTCACTTCTTCTAGCACTTTCAAGCTTTTTTTCAGAGAATCAAGGTTTTCTAATACTCAGGGCAGTGAGACAAAAGCTGTTAGACCCCTGTAACAGACATGCCTAGTTTCAACACATTAACATAATTGGAAATTATACAGTCAATGCAACTCACAATAAATGCTGTAGAAGAGACAAAACCAATTTTAGGTTGACAATTAAAAGAGCCTTAAAACATGCACTAACCCTTGTTTGAAATCCAGATCCTGTCCCAACATTATCTATTGCTATCCTAACATCATAGCGAGCTACAGCTAGCTTCCAAATATGTTCCTGACAAAGTCCAGATCCAGTCTTCCAAAAGTAGACTGTTATTTCCCATATTGGATTGATATCTAGATCAGTACATGATTGAGTCCTAATAGCTGGGCACCTTTAAGAAGAATACAAAAGACTTAGTTTTCCTTTTCAATTCTCTATCCCACAAGGTCCAAAATCTTGAAGCAAGGCAGCTTGTCTCATGTGGGATATAGTCAAGCAAAGGTGGGTCAGGAACATATGTCCAATACAGCTCCCCAGTCACCCTTGTCAGGGCACTCAGCAAGCTCACAGGTCAACATCATTCTTTGTCTCAGCAACAGTATGTCTCACCAATCTTTTTAAAGTTCCATGGGCCTCTTCCACAATGCCTTGTCCTTGAGGATTATACAAAATCCCCATAATAAATTGGTGACAAAAAGTCTTGACTGCTCAACTACAATTGCCAGACCCATTACCTGTTTTTTTTTAAATTGGATATTTTATTTATTTACCTTTCAATGTTATCTCCTCTCCCATCTCTCCCCCCCCCCAAAAAAAACCCTTACCCCATCTACCATCATCCCATTCCTGCCTCCCTGCTCTCTACTTCCCCAACACTAGGGAATCCAAACTTTCAGGCACCAAGGCCCTCCACTTCCACTGATACCAGGCAAGGCCACCCTCAACTACCTATACAGGTGGAGTCATGAGTCCCTCCCTTTGTGTTCTCTGGCTGGAGATTTTAGAGTGGCTACTCCAGTTTGTTTCTTAGGACCATTTGTTTGAAAAATTGTTTTCCAGCCTTTTACTCTAAGGTAGAGTCTGTCTTTGTCACTCAGGTGGGCTTCCTGTATGCAGCAAAACTCTGGGTCCTGTCTATGTATCCAGTCAGCTAGCCTATGTCTTTTAATTTGGGAATTGAGTCCATTGATGTTAAGAGATATTAAGGAACAGTGATTGTTGCTTCCTGTTATTTTTGTTATTAGAGGTGGAATTATCTTTGTGTGGCTATCTTCTTTTGGATTTGTTGGAAGAGGGTTACTTTCTTGCTCTTTCTAGGGTATAATTTCCCTCTTTGTATTGGAGCTTTCCTGCTATTATCCTTTGTAGTGCTGGGTTTGTGGAAAGATATTGTGTAAATTTGGTTTTGTCATGGAATATCTTGGTTTCTTCATCTATGGTAATTGAGAGTTTTGCTGGGTATAGTAGCCTGGGCTGGCATTTGTGTTCTCTTAGGGTCTGTATGGCATCTGCCCAGCATCTTCTCACTTTTATAGTATCTGGTAAGAAGTCTGGTGTAATTCTGATAGGTCTGCCTTTATATGTTACTTGGCCTTTTTCCCTTACTGTATTTAATATTCTTTCTTTGTTTTGTGCATTTGGTGTTTTGTTTATTACGTGACAGAAGGTATTTTTTTCTGGTCTAGTCTATTTGGAGTTCTATAGGCTTCTTGTAGTTTATGGCTATCTCGTTCTTTAGGTAAAAGAAGTTTTCCTCTATAATTTTGTTAATGATATTTATTGGCCCTTTAAGTTGGAAATCTTTATTCTCTTCTATACCTATTATCCTTAGGTTTGGTCTTCTCATTGTGTCCTGGATTTTCTGGATGTTTTGTGTTAAGAACTTTTTGCAATTTGCATTTTCTTTGACAGTTTTGTCAATATTTTCTATGGTATCTTCTGCACCTGAGATTCTCTCTTCTATCTCTTGTATTCTGTTGGTGATGCTTGTGTCTATGACTCCTGATTTCTTTCCTAGGTTTTCTATCTCCAGCGTAGTCTCCCTTTGTGATTTCTTGATTGTTTCTACTTCCATTTTTATGTCCTGGATGGTTTTGTTCAATTTCTTCACCTGTTTGGTTGTGTTTTCTTGTAATTCTTTAAGAGATTTTTGTGTTTCATCTTTAAGGCCTTCTTCCTGTTTACCTGTGTTCTCCTCAAATTCTTTGAGAGTGTTATTTATGTCCTTCTTAACGTCCTGTATCATTATTATTAAACGTGATTTTAAATCTGAATCTTGCTTTCCTAGTGATATGGGGAATTCAAGACTTTCAAATATGGGAGAACTAGGTTCTAATGATGCCAAGTACCCTGGGTTGCTGATGCTTATGTTCTTGAGCTTGCCTTTTGCCATCTGGATCTCCTTAGTGCTACCTGCCCTGTCTCTGACTGGAGCCTGTCCTTCTTATTTTCTTGGTTGTATCAGAACTGTATGGGGTGTGTATTACTATTGGGGTTAGAGCTGGGGCCCAAGATCTGCTCAGTGCTCAAGTGCAGACAGGAAGAAACCAGTGCTCTAGGCCAGGAGTGAATTCCTGGGTCCTAGTTATTCCCTGTTTGGGGTGGGTGTTGCTGCCTCCTTACCTAAGATACTGCCCAGGTTAGAGCTCCTCGGAGGCCCACTCCTCTGGGTTCTGTGAAATTGGGGCAGAGCTGCTGCCTGTGATCTGCTCAGTGCTCAGGCCCAGACTGGAAGAAACCAGTGCTCTGGGCCAGGAGTCCAAAACTTTTTAAAAATAAAACTCATACCCGGGGGTGGTTTTAGATAAAAACCTTATTATAGGCACATTGGCACAAGTGGTTTCTCACTTTAATTACTCTTGAGAAGGCTGGAAGGAGGAGGTGACAAGACAATAATATGCAGAGAAAGGGAGAAAACAGGACAGCCTAAAGCTCAACCAATAAGCCCTGAAGTGGCCTGGACTGGAGAGAAGCTGCCCAGGTCTTACTCTCACTCAGAACCAACCCTGTGTATGTATGCTTAGGAGCTTCAGAAATGGGTCAGATGTGTGGCTGTCAGAGGTGTAGTCACATAGAGCATAGTACAGGCCTATTATGGGCTGCAAGGAAGTATGATTTGTGGACTCACTGGGGTTGGAACCACATTTCTCACAGAGCTTTAGACATGGATCATGAAAAAAGACTGTGAGTGCAATCGAACCCTTTACTCTTTATGCTTTTCTTTTATGTTTTGTGTGTGTGTGTATATATATATATATATATATATATATATATGCAGACACACATAAACATGTTTGCATGTAAATACATTTATGTAAGTATGAATGAATATACTTCATTTTTACATGAATAACATTATACTTTGTATATCATTATTTGAGGGCTATATCATATACTTTGAAGTCCAGCTTGACCGTTGGCCAGTATAGATGAACCTATATATATTTAAAGTCACTGCATAGTATCTTGTAAACTTTTTTAAAGCCGTTTTGCTTACGTGGACATTGGTTCATATCTAATGTTTCCCTTCTAGAGTACAGAGTTTGGTTACCATGAAATCTCTCTTTATCACCTTTAGTATGCTATAAAATGTACATATCTCTCTTCTTAATTTTTGTCTTATTCTACTAATATATAAACTCCATGTGGACAAGGACCTTTATACATTGTTTTTGAAGATCTCTCTTCAGCCTCTGAAACTGTCCACCAACACAAATATTCATTGAATAAATTTTCTGTGGCCAAACTCTGCCACTACATACAGTGAGATGCAGCCCCTTGTCTTTCCATAGGCAGGAAGCTCTGTGAGGGCAAGGACAGTCACTTCATGTCTTCTAACTGCAGGGGAAGCGCAATGCCTTGCACAAAGGACAGGCTTAGTTGCTTTCAGTGGTGAACAATATATTGCACAGTTTAATTATTCAGATAGACTTGGCTCCACCCAACTCAGCAACTTAGGACCTGTCATTCTGGTGCAGAGAAGTCTAACTAGGCTTTCTCCCAGCTTCCTTCTGCTCCTTTTCTGGTCCCAGACATTATGCTACCATCTCCAGGCTGGTTTATTTTTTTTTCCAGAAGTTACCCACTGTCATGCTAATTCTTTTCTGTTCTAACTAGCACAGTCAGAGGGGAGAATGCTAAAGATGCTAAAAACCCAGTCAGATTAGGATATTGCTCTTAACACCTCCAGGGGATCCCTACCCTCTGAGTAGAAGCCAGAATTGATGACAAGAAGTCTAAAAACACAGCATGGTCTGTACATGCTGCTCTCCCATTAACTCCAGCCCTCATCTTGGCTGTTGTCCTGAACCCCTCCCTCTCTCTAGCCTCCTGGTTTCCTGCAGTTTCAGGCCTTGGACATCTCAAACTACTTTGGAGTCTTGCACTAGCTCTTCCATCACTGGAATGCTTCCCCCTTAGGTGCCCACATGGCCATCCCACTCTCTTACAGCCTTCAAATATATCCCAGTAGCATAAGTCACTCTCTGACCTACATAGGCAAATAGAAAAAAAAATTAACTTCCTTTTTTGAATATTAGGATGTACCATCTAATAAATCTGTTTTGGCAAAATGTTTTTGCAATGGTTAAAGCTGGGTGAGAGTGCCTAGAGCATCAGTGATGAACTATACACACGATATGTAAATGTTCCTGATACTCTTAATAAGAAACATGCATCCTAGCTGGACATAGTGGTTCACAACTCTAATTCTAACACATGTATGTCTGAAGCAGGAGGATTACTACAGGTTTGCAGTCAGCTTGGGTTTCATAATAATGTCCAGGCCAACCTATGCTATAGAGTGAGACCCTGTATCAAAAATTGAAACAAAGCAGGACAAAAAGAATGAGTTGCATTTAGATCCTAGTAGAGTTGTGACATGTTTTGCTGTGAGGAGCCAGTTAGAAGTCATCCTGCAAGCTCCACTCATGGCCGCTCAGCAGAGTCATTATTAAGCACTGCACTTCTCTTCACAAATCAGAAAATGAAACCCTTTTCTCCCATATCAAATATCTCACTTGAGGTATGAGGATACTGATAAATTTTTTATCATGTATAAAACAGAACCCTTTCAAAATGTTCCTTTCTCCTCCATTCTCCTTCCATGTCCAAGGCAAGCAATAGCCTTAATTCATCCTTAGTTCTGACTGACTTTTCTCATGTTAATTTCCCTTAAACCCTTCTTTAGTCTCCAGATGACATGGCAGATTCTGTATCATCTTCCAAGACTCACATTGAGCATCCTTTCTGTCAGATGTGTGTGTTCCTCCCCAGGGATCAGATGCTGTCCTCTGTGCACCAAGGCTGGGTACACAACTCCTTTGGCTCTCATTGCATCTGCAGACTAGAGTTCATTATTTACATGTTGGCCTCCCCTGTGGGGAGAGTTGTAGAGAGGACTCATAAATCACACACTCGGAGGTGACTATAACAGTTTTCCATCCCCCACCAGAGCACTGAGCAGATAATGCATGTCAATACTTCACACAGTGACCAGCAGTAATGCATGGTCAATGACCATGATGAGGATGACAAGCAGCCAGGGAGCATTCATCCTTCACAGCATGAGGGGAGTCAGCAGATGAGGTGTAGAATTGTCTTTACCAAAGCTATTGCGGTCAAGAATATTATAGGTCAGGACTCCGGTACTTTGTAACATAGAAAATTGCTTGCTACACACACAGGAAATGCCTGAACCTTCTGGTATGCTGAGCCATGGAGGAAAACAGTCCTGAGGCTGAGGCTTCATTTGTCCTAACAAAGCTGTCTAGAGAGATGGATTAAAACCTAAAATGAAGAAATGCCCTTTCTGGTTTCTCTGCCAGAAGGTAATGAATCAAAGAAAATACTGAGGGAAAAACGTATTTCTCAAATACAGGTTGCTAACATTTAAGAATTTTGTGCTTACTTTAGTCCAATACAATGCATAGTGAGGAGATAACAAGCCTCTATCATGCCTTGTGCCCTCTCCTGGAACAGCCATGGAGCTGAGGAAGGACACTGAGACTGCTGACAGAATTCACTCTTCTTCCAACAGCACTGCCATGTTCAACAAACCTTTTGTTTTTAAATATCTGCTATGAGCCTCTGTGCCCAGCAATCAAAGTAGAGTCCTGGACAGCCACAAGGAGTCTTCCAGCCAAAAACAACTCAGATGCTGAATGGAGGGAGGTGAAAGGTATGGGGAATGAAGTTTAGTTTCATGAGAGGAGACAAGATGGCTTCTTTAAAAATGGTAAGCTTTCTTAAAACAGTGCAGCCCATGGAATTCATTTTGTGTTGGCTAATTATTCCTAGGCATGGGACCTGTCCTGGAGTATGTCTGATATACCTAGAGGGTAGAGAGGAGGGAAAGATCTGGGAGAAGTTAAGAGGAGGGAGGAAAGAATGTGATCATAATCAAAGGTATGAAAAAAATTAACTGGTGGAAAAAAGAAAGAAAGAAAGGAAGAAAGGAAGGGAGGGAGGGAGGGAGGGAGGGAAAGAAAGACAGAGAGAGAGAGAGAGAGAGAGAGAGAGAGAGAGAGAGAGAGAGAGAGAGAGAGAAAGAAAGAAAGAAAGAAAGAAAGAAAGGCTTATAGAAAACATTGTTATCTAATGATTTCAAAATCATCTTTAAGCTCTGGTCTAGTTGAATCCTGACTATAGGTTCCTGAGACAGGGCCAGCACAAGCTTAGTGCTTAGTTCTACTCAGTTGATTCAAGCAAGTCATGTTTGTAGCAGGATGTAGCTCTCTGACTTTCTGTGAGAAAACTGCTGTTAGTATCCACTTCAGGTCCCAGAGCAATGTCTCTGCTTGTGTTAATCTCAGCTTGTACTGATAAATCAATCAGTTGTAGTCCTGCCTCATTCCTGGCTTCAGCTGATTGTCTGCCTGTAGTTTTTCCTTCTTGCATTTCCTTCTCTGAATTCTTCTGTGTTTTGCCTCTTTCTCCAAAGCAATATTCAATTCCTGTTGTAGACGTCACACAGTAATCATTATAGATATCTTTGGAATGGGGAAGAAAAGCCTCAGTAAATTTGTGGGTTACCTCATCATCTGACATTTAAAAAGCTCATGTCTGATTTTTCTTTGAACACTTGTCTTTTTATGTGTGTAAATGTGAACTATCTGGTTCTTATTCATTGACATAGATCCCATTATATTGAAATTTACTTTCATAAAGAGCTTTGATACTGATTTTAAATAAGGTATCAAACAAACTTGGAATAGGTAAATAAATAAATCAGTAATAAAAAGAAAGTGTTGTTGCTCCTCAAATGTGAGTTTTTTATAGATGATAGATAGATAGATAGATAGATAGATAGATAGATAGATAGATAGATAGATAACCACAATATTTTGGGTACAGTAGTTGTGTTCATAAACTCCTGGAACAAATCTGTTGAAGCTGTAGTGATTTTGCTTCTATATTTCATGATCAAGTGCAAAGTTTTCATTTCTTTCTTGATCTTTACTCTTTTTCTTTTATTTATAATATGGAGTAGTTCGGATGTGAATGTGCTCTGTTTAACATGGTGTCTGACTTTGGTTTTTAAAGTCCCTGAAACTGTTGTTTATGTTATTACTAAACCACAGGGCCCATTTGGGGTTTTTTTGGCACAGAACACTTTTTGCACTCTTCGATGTCCCATGTGCTACAGTTTTGTGTCATCTGTAACCTTCACTAACTCAATGTCCACAACCAGCATATTATATAGGCTTAGACTGTGTCACAAACTAGACAGGGAGAAGCACTCAAAAGACTTCACCAAGCATGTGTTGATGATGCTATTAACCTTGCCCTTTTAATCTTAGTGAGGGAATTACCTCCCATCAACTGAATCCTTCTCTCTATATAGAGTGTTATATTGCAAATGTCTACAAATGCAGAGTGTGTTTAAAGCCCTAAATAAGGAAATATACATAATGTATGTATAGTGTTCATCAGATAAATTCATAAACAGATGTTTATTGTTGGGCTGTGGCATTAGTGTGGGTGTGAGTCCTGTTGGGTTGAATTATGAGTCCAGTGTCTGCCGCGCCCAAGGGGCTGGTGCCTCATCTCAGAGAGGCAGAAGTGCAGGAATTCGACTGAGTTCTTTCTATGCAAAGCCCAGTGGATGTCCAGCTGTGAGAAGTCACAGAGCTCCATTCCCAGGAGTGGAGAGAACACAGTTTGGGTCCCAAGGGGTCCAGAGCTCTTGGGTTGGGGGTCTCCAGGCCAAAGCTGCTGGGAACCAACTAGTTCTCAGCCCTTGGACTCTCAGGCACCGCTGCGCTGAAGGACCAAGACACTGGGGGCATACAGGCTGGATGGACCCACAGCCAAAGGAGAGAGGAGGAAAAGATCCAGTGGTGTCCTGCAGGGATGAGACTCTTGGTTATGGTGACTCAGCTGGGTCATGGCTGGCTCTGCTAGCTCGCTTGAGTTGGTGGCCTCCATAGCTAGAATGCAGAGTGGTCACTGGTGGGAGGTTAAAAAGCAGCTCCATATTTGGAGACACAGTTCTCCAAGATTTCCCACAGCGGGCCCCAAAGAAGAGAGGTAGTCCATGGTCTTAAAATGTTTATTGTCATGGCAGAAAATGGATGAAGCTATACCCCGTATTCTCAGGGCAGGCCTGAGGTTAAATATCTTTTTCAAGGAGGAGGGTCTGGGAAGGAATGCTTAATTGGCTATGCCCTCTTGTCCTTTAGGTAACTCATGAATATGGTGATGTCTTGAGGCTCTGCAGCCTGTAGTCACACCCTCTACAGGACTGATAGCCACAAGCCTCTCTGGGAGGGACTGTAGAGGGCTGTCTATGTGAAAGGAGCCAAGGGGCCCAGGAACAAGACCAAACTCCTACCATGATTCTGAGGTCTCCAGGATTCAAGCCTGCTTGACCAGGAACCCAGCTGCCTCTCAAAGCCACCACCCCACAGTTTATTTATAATACAGGGAAATATGAACATGGGATGGATTACAGTTTTGTTTTGTTTAAGATGTGTAGCTCTCCATCCCATTCCAAGCTTTCTCTTTTCTGACTGGATATTGCAACAAATTCCTGTTGGAACTGTTGGCTGTAGTTTCTCTCTGTTCAGTTTTATACTACACTGAATGTCAAGACTAATCTTCCTTAAAGTCAAGTTTAGGGAGAAAGAAAGATGGCTTATTCAGTGGCTAAAAGCTCTTACTGCTGAAGCGTGAGGACAGCAGTTTAGATCCCAGCACGCACATAAGAGAGCAAGTATGGCTGAATGTGTATCTGTTACCTCAGTGCAGTGGGGGTAGGCGATAGAAAAATGGGAAGAGAGAGTCGGGCCACCATCCTTGGCAGCAAGGCACCTGTCCTTGCTGAGCAATCTCTCCAGCCCTCATAATTAAAAAGGAAAGGGTTGCCCAGGCTTCCTGACCACCAGCCTAGCTCTGGGTTCAGAGGTTAAGTGAGAAAGCCTGTGTCAAAGGAATATAGCTAGAAGTGATAAGCAGAACACCTGAAGTCTTCCTCTGGCCTCAGTGCAGATACACACAGGTTTATATACCTGCACACATGTACGTGCATGCAGGTAGTCACACACGGGTGCACGCACACACACACACAGACACACACACAAACTCAGGAATTTTCATATTAATTTCTCTTTAATCTTGAGACTTTCATAAATGTATACAATGGAAAATTATTATAACCACCTCTCATTTCCTCTCTCTAGCTCCCTCCAAATACCCCTTAACACTAAGACTCCTTTCCTGAGTTCATGTCCTTTTTGATAAACCATCAAATCCAATTAGTACTGCCCATATGTATATGGGGTTGGGGGCATCCACTGGAGCATGGGAATCTACCAATGTCTACACACTGAAAAAGGAATGATTCTCTCTCCTCAACAGCTATCTAATGCCAGTAGTTACTCAGGAAGGGATGGGACTTGAGAGTACAACCCCTTCTGATACCTCTACTCAATTTCTGCTTAATGAACCTTGTGCAGGTCATATGCAGGTAGCCACAATGGGTGTGAGGAAATAGTACTGTAGCAGTTACATCCAGAGGTTTGCACTTCCCAGTTCTCTTTCTCATCACCCTGCTATTCACAGTCTTTACATTCTGTCTGCTGACCCTTTCTTGATGTTCCCTGAGCTTTGCTTGTGGGGAGTGACTGGGATAAGATGTCTCATTGAGAGCTGAACACTCAGTCTCTTATTTTCAGCTCTTCACATCTCTCCACTGACTATTGCCCACTGTAAGAAGGAAGCTTCTATTGAGAGCAGCCCAGATCTGTGGGTATAAATGCAAAGGGTTAGCATAAAACCTGACAAGCAGGGCCATTCAGGAAAATAACAATATCAAGTTCTGTCTTAGGACCGAGGATCTCCCTAGCCATAGTCTTCAAAACACATTTAAGAGGCAGGTTTAAGCCTCTTCTCTTTAAAACATCAGCATCCCAGTAAGGATTAAGTGATATGCAAATTCTGTACCTAGGTCACCAGGACTTGCTCTTCTATGCTCATCTATGTGTTTTATTTTGTATTTTTGGTTCTTCAGTTTTGTTTTTGTTTTGTTTTATTGTTTGTTTGCTTGGTCTTTGAGTGTTTCTCTGTGCAGTACAGTGTACCTCAAACCCATAGACACATAAACACAACTCTTTCTCCATGGCCTCATGAATGTTGTGACTCCAACACATCAGTCTTAATTGCATATATTGAGTGCCTAGAACGATCTATTCATGTCAACCACAATTTTCCATAAATTATTCTCGACCACATGTCCTGCCTTCTAGGTTTTTCTGTCCCTTCCATGTTAGCCCTCAGATTCCAGATTTACAAAGTCCTGTTTTGGTAATGTCATTCATCTACTCTGAAATATTTATTCACAATCACTTGTGCCCACTGTTCTAAGCAGTAGGGGTCAACAAGGAGAAAGGCTTCAATTGAACAGAATCTTACAGTCAGAGTATACTCCTTCTTCATGCACTTGAGCATGCGTATAACTCTCTCTCTCTCTCTCTCTCTCTCTCTCTCTCTCTCTCTCTGTGTGTGTGTGTGTGTGTGTGTGTGCGCGCGCGTGTGTGTGTGTGCCTGCAATTTTTACCATCTGTAATATAAAGCTTCATTTAGTATATACATTTTGTACTAAGCCCAACTGTAACATAATGTCATATGTGTGTGTGTGTAATTATTTTTCAGAGATTGTGTCTAAATTAATTTTTGCATATGATTTCCTATGTAAAACAGTTTTTAGAGTGTATAACCACTTTAATAAACACCAAAACTTTTCTTTCAATATACCAATAATTAAAACATACTTACACAGACACATACACACACACACACACACACACACACACACACACATGCATTGGCTTCTGTAAGAAAAAAAATTTAACACAATTTTGTTTTGTAGTTTTGCAACTTTTTAACTTAAGTGTGTGTGTGTGTGTGTGTGTGTGTGTGTGTGTGTGTGTGTAAATGGAAGTCAAGGGACAATCTGCAAGGGTTACTTCTCTCCTTCTACCACGTGGGTGAGTCTTGAAAATCAAATTCAGTCTGTCAGGTTTTCCCCCCACTAAGCTGTTTTTCTGGTCCTCCTATTTTTTTAAATGATCCATGTTATTTTTTAGTTTATTACTATGCTATACCACAGCACAAGCAGAATGTTGCCATTATATGTAGTACAGAAAATTAGTTTTTCATAATAGCTCTATTTACACTCATCTATGAATACTAAATCTGTTTATTCAAGTTTGTGTGCTTTTGCCTTAGTAGTATTACTTTAGTCATTATAAACTTAAGTGGTCAAATTATTCTGCCTTTTTGCAAAACAGCTGATATCCTTGGGTCATCTTCTATTTATAGAAGTCCCTATTTATGTTTTGTACTTCACAAAGGTGTCTTCCTGATAGATTTTCTTTTTCTGAATTCAAGGTCTTTGCAAACTGTTTCCAAGGAAACAGCTGGATAGGTTATGTATATTTCACTTACACCTAAAATAGAATTGCTTGCTCTGGGTTATAAATAAAATTCTATAAAACTCCCTCCAATAATCTGTGTTTTTCTGCTCACACCATCTTGTCTTGAAAGCAGTGAACATGTACAACAGTGCCTGCTTCAGGCAGAGGCTCTGAGCTTATGTGTTCCTTGCTCTGTCTGACCTTGAACACTTCCTGCTGAATCTGAGGGTTCTCCCTTGTGTTCAGGAGTTGATATATCTAACTGCATAACAGCTGTGAGGCATGTTTAATCTAGAGAGAATGAAGAAACTTGTCACACAGAGACTTACTTTTGCCCATGAGATAACCCATCTTTATGAAGTATTTCTAAATCGAGACAAAAGAATATGATGCAAGGCCAAGCCCATGCCAAGGAGAGAAAGCAAGCTTAACTGTGGTGGGCAGAAACAACGACTAAGAACTCTTAGTGAATGAATGCACTTGATAGCACACCCAAGTATTTTCAGCACTCAGAAGAGAGAGTTGGGAAGGTAGAATTTGAGGCCAGCCTAGGCTGCATGATAAAAGCATGTCTCAGAAAACCAAACCAAGACAAGAAACAGACAAACTAGCTTAGTCTGAAGTCTAGATAAAGTGCCTTAATTTTATTCTTCCATTAACTCTTGCATCAAACTTTAACTTCTGCCCAAGCACTAAGCAACTATTAAGTTTTTTCCACAAAGTAGTAGCAATTTCTCATAATATATCTTTAATATAGGTATCTATGTAGATGTGGTGTCTTGTGTTCCTCATTGTCATTTTCTATGGCTAGAGAACAAGGCTACATAAATTGTGTTTTGTGGTATTTTTGTGGACAGGTACTTTGTGTACAAAGACAAACAAGACTGTTTTACTCTTCAATGAGAGTAACCACCTCTGAAGAGTAAATGCAATACAAATGGGGCTGAGGATGTAGCTCAGGGGTAGCTAACATGTGCAAGGTCTTTCATTCTCTTTCTAACACTGTAAAGGCACAAATCAGAGGTAAAACAAGTAGTTACATTACAATGGCCATGGCCACATTCTCTTAAGTTCTTGACTTGCACTAGTAGGTTATTCTTTGGAGATGGCATCCTAAGTGGGATGATGACCAGAAGGGATGAGTAGATAAAGAAGAAGATAGGAAAGTTTGGGGTGAGAAGGTCTTATATAAGCTGATGACTCATAAAACGAATTTATTAAAAATACAGTATCTTACATACATTTTGCATGGGGAAAATGATATTGTCAGTAGAAATCTATCGCACAATGGGATGGAGTATGTAGGAAGCTAAGATAGCAATGTTGCAAAAATGGGAAGCAGGGTAATTCAATAGCATCATCGACTGGGTGATAACCTCAGCCCCTTGGGTTCTCACATCTGATGTCACATCTTCCTAAATGTCCTGGTCCCAGCTTAATGTAGACTTGAACAATGCTGAAGCCATTCTCTTCCTAATTTTCATATGGCTATTAATAATTCAATTTCATCAGGTTCTTTTTATACTTAAAACACTGTGAAGGCACCAGGTAGCTTTTTGCCCTCTAGTCCCTGTCAGATTCTCCAAACTCATCTTTTGCTGTTTGTCTGTTTATTCATTATAGTCATGAAGGATTTTTCTCTGAAACTATCTCTATATTCTTTCTTTCATGGCGAACATAATATTCAACACTTCTGTCTAGAGCAGTGGTTCACAACCTACCTAACGCTGTGATCCTTTGATACAGTTCCTTATGTTATGATGCCCTCCACCCTTAAAATTACTTCATTGCAATTTCATAACTATAATGTTGCTAATGTTACAAATCATTATGTAAATATCTAATATGTGACCCCAAAGAGGTCGAGACCCACAGTTGAGAACCACTAGGCTAAAATGTTCTTTTCCATTCTAACAATTCGATGATAGACTCTCTTCTTGGTTTTTTTTTTTTAATCACATCTTCCCCAAGTAATGTTACCTGGTTCACCTGAATAATATGCTATGATTCTCGTCTTTTATTTTCTGATCAATTATGACAGTTATTAAAATGCTGACCCTCCCCCCACACACACACACACTCCAGGAAAGATGGAGGTCTTTTCTTTCGAAGCACAGGT